>NC_044282.2:66656224-66985421 GCF_004027225.2 Strigops habroptila
GGCAACATATGGCATATTTAATTACTCTGGGAACCATGCAACCTACGGAGTCCTATAGGGCCATAATAGTGGCCAGTGACCCATGTACACTCACAGTTTCCATGCAGGCATAGACTTAAATTCTGGATTCACTACACTCCCTGAGATTTCCACTTCTCTTTCCCTTCAGTGAACACAGATACCTGCCACAGATTCCCTGACAAGCAACTGATATGACCTTGTAAGGAGGCCTCCTGTATAAAATAGGATTATAGAAAACAGTAATATATTTCTCTATAAGAAACAGGAGATAGAATTCCACCAAGGGACTCCCATCAAATCACTGAAGGTACTACTCCACATTCCCTGAGAAAACATCTGGACTTGGCATGAAGACATGGGGTTAATCCCACTCACCAGCACTAGTTGGGAGGCTCTCAACTCAGCTTAAGGTAGTATCTCAATCATCAGTGCAGAGAGGCACACACCTCTAGCAAGAAATATGCCCCATCTTATGCATTTGGGTGCACCAGGTGGGATGTCTTGCCCCACAGGGACACCCATCTCTCTCCACTGACCACAGCAGAAGTCAAGATGACTCATTAGCTAAATCTTCAGCAACTGAGAGAAGCTTGGACAAGCTGGTTCAAGGCAACTGAGAAGGCACAGCATCTTTAGCAAGTAACTGGATTCTCTAACATGGGGAGAACACACAGAACATATGGCAGGTTTCTCCAGCCTTTTTATCGGTGGAGGGCAACATGGCAAAAGACAGGGTGTGGCCAATGAGTTTATTCTGCCCCAAACTTCTTCACAAGACCAAGTTCTTCAGTGTGGGCAGGGATCACCTAAAATTCTCTCTAGAGACTGACAAACTTCTCCTGGGCCACTGACAAAGCCTGAGCCCAGTAAGCACCATACTGCCCATATCGCACAGTCCATTCATGAGTAGGGTGGGAAAGACACTTTCCTCTGCCCTCTTCTTCCCCCAGCGCACCGTACGAGGCAGGCCAGGATTTTTATCCTTCCACTGTAAACTATAATACCTGGTTTAAAATTATATTACAAGCCATTAATACAAACGGAGGGTTTGGGAGGATTTTATAACCCACAAGAGATGACACTCATAGGTTATGATGTCATTCAAACCACTTGATAATATACTGTACTAGCTTGCAATATTCCAAAAGCAGCTATTAAACTAAATATAGATGAGGAGCATGTTGCTACAACAACACAAAATATTATGAACAGCAGTTCTCAGAAATATATGGCTACAAACCTGAGTTTTATTTATTTGTTTAGACACCTTTTTTTTCACGTGGGGTAAAAACAACTGCTGTGGTCCTCTGAAGGTGCTTACACTGTGGATCGAATCTAAAATCACCACAGTGGAAAAAAAAATAAAAGGCCAACCAAACACTGGGGTAATCCTAGAACATAGACATATATATATGTTATATATATATTTGATGTATGTAAACTACAACACTCCTAGACAGAAATAAATCAGTCCTGGCCATTTAAGGTAATTCAGTTGCATTACCTTTCTTTTCATACCAAACTTAGGAGCAATAAAAAGGGAAAATGTAAATACTAGTTCCTACACTTTTGTAAGTCACTATTATCAAAACAGAGCGCTTTAATTGTATTTCGAGACTAGGGTATGGGCTGGGTGACAAGATTTACTAGAGGTCAATGTGAGCAATAACCATTTTTCTTCCCAATGAAAAATAATACCATCAATGGGAGTTGTTAAGAACTATTAAACCTGCTGAATTTAAATGCTTCTGTAGGATACTTCATCAGAGATGTTTGGTCATTCTGGTTTGAGGTAAAGATGTAAAACAGTTACCAGAGTCTTGACGATTACTTTGATTGTTTTATTTTATGTTATTCATATTTAAAGCCCTGTATTATGAAGGGGTGGGTCTTAGCCAAATACATCCTTCTCCTAAAAGGCATTACGCTTTGGGGGAACAGCCTGAGAAAGCTATGCCTCCATGCTTTCTTAGAAAGACTTCACAGGAAAGGGGAATAAAACCACTTCAAGTGGTGCGTCAGAAGAAAGGAAGGAAGGATCTCTACCAAACAGAAGATGACCTCAGTGGAGTTAGACCTCCAATTTGCTGGATCAGCAGAACGAGGGTCCCTTCAGGACTAGATATAAAGCCCACAGCAGGAGTCAGGAGGATGAACTCCATTTTCAGCAGCTTTCCAGTAGGCACAAAACCTCCTCTTTCCAATCCAGCAAAGCTCTTCCTCAGCCGTGAGTCACAAAGGGGATTTCGAGAGCAGCATTTGACCCAGCCTTGAACAGAAGTCTTGCCCAAGCAAGACATGGAGTATTTAGCTCTTCCCTAAATCACTGGAGTTTGGTTTCTTGGATTTAGTGTGGAACACAATGAAATCTACCTTCTCATCTGAACGTGGCAGCCTGACATGAACTGGACAAAGCAACACACTGTTATGAATTTCTTTTACAGTTCAGCTGAATATCCTCTCTTACGATTAAACTTTTGAACATGTTTTAATACAAATGTAATAGATTGTTTTCTCATGAGCTGCTGCTTAAAGCCTTGTTTATAATAAATATTTATAAATATTTATAAATAAAATATTAATTACTTAAAATGACATTTTAATGTGGTGCTACATGTCCAAGAAACACTGGGCTATGTTATGTGATCTCAGTGTGGGATTCGTGAACTCAGAGGCAGTAACAACAAGCAGTGAGAGTGCTATGAATAATCCCTGCATCGAGAACCTTCAATATAAGTTGAGTAAAAGTAGTAAGCAAAGAGGCTACACCAAGGGACAATATTCCTTTATCTGAAAGCTGTAGAAATGAGTAGTGACAGTGACCTGGACGGAGAAACGTACTTAGAGATTCATGGCCTTCTAGTTCTATGGCTGGTAGAATTAAAAATTGGTTGGTTAATCATTGGTGATGATGAGAGAAGAAAGAAACCATTTAAACCAAGAGATTAGCTAATACCCTTTGTTTTCTATTCATGATGGTGCATCAACATCTTCTGGGAGAAACAGAACAGTTCAGGAATCAGAATCTGAATACAAAGGGCACAGCAGCCTACTACTGTCTTCTTGTCAAGACTGTCCTATATTTTGCCATGCCAGAGTGACAGGCATGTCCCAACCCCAAAGCACCTGCACAGCCTGAGCAGGGACTTAGTGAAACACTTGGTGGGTTCCTCGAGAGAACAAGGAAACTCCAAACATTATTACTACCTCACTTAAATGTGTATATCATCAGCAGTGTTCTTCGAAAGTACCCACCATTTGGCTAAATCTGCTTTCCGTGTCACAAGAGCAGACAGTTAGTATTTCAAATGTAGTTATTAACTGAACCCTATAAAACATACCTCTCTATCTAGGAAAAAGCTTCATGTGCAGGCAAGCACATCATATCTCAATACCACTAGTTTTCATCAACAAAGTATTCTGGAGGCCTTCACCTTACTATTTCACCTCTGGGCTGCTCAGAAGAATTAACCCTATGTACACTGTCTGCCAAAAAGAAACCAAAACCACATTTTCATTTCTTTTGCTCCATCTTAGCTATAAGTATTCAGCACAGGCTGTATGCTGGGTCTGAAAGAATTATGGCCACACAATACTCATGACAGCTGGAGGAAAGCACCGTGTTTGGATACAAATGACAAGTGTGGTAAGGTCCACAACACACCTTCAAAGGGTGCCAGTGTCAATTACCTCCAAGCCTTTCCAACAGCTTCTGACAGGGCAGTGAGAAAGTACCATATTTAATCTACTTAAAGCTAGACTGGACAAAGCGCTAGAGAATATACTGTACAGGGAGAGAAAACCTGTGTCAGGAAGGACAGGGATGAGATGATCTAATGCAGAGGAACTTTTCCACCTCTGAATTTTATGATTCTATGATGTACATGCAGAAATAGCAGGTGTGAGCAATGATGGTGAACACTTCTTTGGATTTGTGATGAAGTTCATTGCATAGAAATAAGGGCAAAACAATTAAAGAAATAATTTTACTGCTTCTCTTTGAGAGACTGGGGGCAGGGGGGCAGTTTCTGGAAAGCTTCTTCCTCCTGAATTAATAAAGCCTTTATACATGACATTCTTGGTAGAATAAAATAGGAGAGAACCACACAGAGATCCCAATATTTGGGGTCATTATTTGGGGTCAAACTTTCCAAGCAGGCAGCCAAAACACAATCCATCACCATGACCCATTTGCCTTTAAGAAACACCTGAAACCGCAGACAGGCCTTCTCAACAGGCTGTTGGAGCAAAAGGGCCAACCCAGAGGGGCAGCTTACAGGACGCTGGTGAAGGATGTGAGTCACCATGTTGAAGTCAGTGCAATGACTCACATCTTTCTAAGCTGGTCATAGACCTGAGTAGCTTGTTGAACTGGTGGCTACATACGGAGACATGAGATTTATCAAAGTAAATGCCAGAGTTCATGAGGTGAGTTCGAGAATTTGACCTTTCAGTCTACTTTGCTTCACAATGTAAGTCAGCCATTGACTTTAGTGGGCCTTATACTTGACCTGAACACGGCCTGACAGCAGCTAAAGTTTTTGCTAGACACTTTATGAAGACTACTGTGTTGCTGGGAAGTGTGGCAATATATACAAGCTAGCAATTAGCTTTTGGGGTGACTAGGTCAGTTGAATGTCACTTATTGAGTAGTAAGATTTTGCACCACATCTTGCTGCCTCACAAAGCTATTACTAGTGACAAGAAACCACATCATTACATGTGGTCATATGCAAACCTCAAGGAAGATCTCCAGAAGGAGGAAGCTGCCGTTTAAAGAAGTATCAATGAGCACACGCTGAATAATTTCACTCCTTTTATGTATATCATGCCTGCTTTCTGTGGTCAAGAATCCTCTTCTTTATAGTACGCAAAAAGGAGTTTGGTTAGTGGCTTGTGTTTGTTGAAGGGATGTGATTAGCATACAAATAGTTGATATTCATAGACATTCATATTTAATCAAACTGGGAAAATAAACCCGAGCAAGACACACTTAGCTCCTTATTATCACCATCCTCTTCAGATGTCTCTTAGCTCTAAGGTTTGCACACTCGCAGCAGTTAGGGCTCCCACTCCAGGGATGGAGGTGAGGACACTTGGCTGCTCCCACCCTCTTCTCCATAAGCAGCACCACAACTGCATACCGACACCATTAAAACACAAGCTTGTTCCTCACAACACAATTTTCAGGATAGCGTGCACAGAGGGAGACTGGGTAACAGGCGTGTGAGTGAAATACCCACCTTCCTCTTCTTGGTATCACTATGAACATAAGTAGGAAAAAAAAAACCCAAGCCAAAACATGATAGAGTATATTGCTAAACTGAGACAAAACTTTAAGAGCCTATTAAGGAACCTTTCCAATTTCTTTGTGAAGTAAAGGAGTACTGGGATTGCCAGAATTGTTGGTGAAAATATTTTCAAATCAAAACAATAACTGACACAAAAACAAACAAAAGGAAACTTCAATTTTGTTCCCTTCCTGGTTCACTCTTTTTCTTCCTTTTTAAGTATGAAATTTAGCTTTGAAATCATTTAACATATGCAGACAAGATATTTTAAAAATCTACTAGTTCTAATCCTTATTTACCTGATTTTATATAATCCTAGTTTAATGTCATGATAACTTTGTCAGGCTATAAAGAGTGTGCTTCAAGAACTGACCTGTTTAGAAATTTCACACAGAATTTTGCTTTGCTATCTCCACTTGATATATCTTAGCTTTGTGATACCTCCCCTGAAACCCTGACTAGCGAAAGCAAACTCACTCTGACAGAAGGATTTTTGAAGCTGTTATTTTAATCTTAAGGTTTACATACCTGTCAGAGGATAGCATGTTCATAGCCTTTACTATTGTTCACAGATTCTTTTTTCCAGTCTACACATAGGTCTCAAGGGTTCTTGCTCCTCAAGGCAAATTACCTCTGAGTGTTTAGGTTCACCTCCCGCTCCGTATTTTTTTACTTTCCATATGCCTCTTTCTTTGTGGCTTCCTTCCTCTCTTTTCCTTATTTTCAACTCCTGACCAGGACTCTTAAAGGAAAGAAGAAAGACACTTGGATACCATGGTGATGGGTGACCTTATGAAAACACAGATAAATAGACAGGGGTATTGTTATGTTTCCTTCACACTGTTTGACTCTGCTCCAGTTGGGTGAAAACATTTGTTCTACGAATAAAAGAAAACCTTTCAAACATTACTTTGGCCCCACTCTTGTTCCCAGTGATGTAGCTGAGGATAGGACCTGTGTCCTCACGGGCCCTTCACCTAGTCAAGAACTGAAGACAAATTAGTTAATGGAGAAGTGACAATATAGCCGATTGATTGATTGATTCTTCTATACGATAGATGATGTGGTGCAAGGATTAGGTGCTTTGGCTTAGGCAAAATATTTGTGGGTTTCAAAACTATAACCCCACTCTTCACCCTCTCCAAACCTTGAATATAGTGATTTCTTATCATCATTACAATATATTTCAAAGCACTTTCAGTCCTTTAGTTGGAATTGTTTTGTGACAGCAAAACCAAACAAAAACCAGCAAGAATTTATTTAAAAGAGGAAATAACTATGTTTAAGTTTTATATTATGTTTAAACTATGTCTAAAGAAAAAAACTTCAGTAGTTTAAACTATGTTACACAAAGATGTTTAAGACCAATTGTAATGATATAAGTATTTTCTGAATTGAGGCCATAACATAGTACAGGGGCCTTAAAGATTATTTAACAACCCACAGCTCATTCCTCCCAATTCTGCCAAGAAGCCTTTACAAATCTTACATACACAAACGACTTTTTGCTCACGCAAATAAAGAGGGTTTTTAGCCGGCATTTTTTCTCTTCCTTCTTTTAAAGACCCCATAGAAATTAGCAAAATCTGTACAAGTCAATATCTTTTTCTGGGGCCAAGAACAGGACACTGCAGCTCTCAGGGTTTGGAAAACAATTCATCTGTATTGCCCTCTCAGAGCCCGGTAGAGTAAGGCATTGGAACAGCCAGAACATCAAGAGGCACAGCTTGTGACAGCCTAGAGAAGGCAAAAAAAGAGGTGGAGGGTGGAAGGCAAAAAACGAACAAGACAGAGAAGCAGCAGAAGCTGAAGGAAAAGGCCAAGCCTTTTCTCCATTTTCTCTGAGAAAAATTCAGGCGGTCCAATGCAGAGGGAATGCAGCAGGGCTATTCTGCAACGTCTGGAGGGAAGGAGATGAGCCAAGTAACAGCCTTGTGAAACACAACTAGAAATTCAGCCAGAGACAGCATTGATTTTTTTCCTCCTCCCCTTATCCCCCCGGCACAGAAGAAGATATATGTGTTTAGATCAACTCATGCCCTTATTGAGTCTTGAGCAGAGAAGGGTCTCACTCAAGCACTTTTCATGCAGTCTGCAGGATTCCTGTGCACACCCTGAGCAGATTACTGGGATAAATTAAGACCCAGCCTCTGCCCTTAACCTATAAGACAATTCACCCCCGTTGTATTAACTGGCTTAAAAAACAAAACAAACAAAAGATCCAACAGGCTTGCAACAAGTCTTTCTAACTGTTAGGTTAACACTGCATGAGATGTTTGTATGACAGATCATGATGGGAGGTGACAGACTTTCAGACCTTGGCTGAGAAGTGAGATCAGCTGGAGGTAGATGATTCCTGTCAATAGGTGAGCTTCCTGCAGCCAAAAGAGTGATGACCTGAAGCTATGGAAGGATCTTTATTTTCTTCTGTTACATCTCTGTGTGTACATGTTCAGGGCTTTTTTTAAAATCCATAAAGTAACAGAAATAGCAGTGTTTAAAAGCGTGAATTACAAATGCCTTCGATTTACTGGAGGAGATGGAAAAACTGATTATGTGGAATCTGGACAGTGTAAAAGACAACTGCCCAAAATACAGTGTTCTTCCTGACCTAGCCCTGTCCTCATCCTTCATCTCATACACACTACACCAACCCCTGCCTCTGCTCGACACACAGTGCCAGTCTCCACCACCCATTTGTCAAACCTTCCACAAGCACCTTCTGTGACATGCCAGCCCCTAGGCACTGGATGAGTTCCCTGTAAAAATCCACAAGGTCAGTGGCTGTATTATCCTGCTTTACATCCCTCCTTAAAATCAACCCATGATGTGATCCTTGGGCAGCGCACTGGCAAAGCAGCTGGTGTGCTAAGGAGGCTGCTGAGGACACCGGCTGATCTCTGCTGGCATCCCTCAGGGATCCCCAACTTGCTCAGTTTTCACTAACACTCACTTTTGGGCTCAAGCCCATACATCTGCATTGCTTTATGGACAGCCCAGGCTGGGTGCATGTGAGCTTTGGGGACATTCCTCAACTACACACTTCATTATGCCACAACAGGGCAATCCCAATTTATGCACTGGAGCAGAAGGAAAAAGAGAATCAGAGCTGTAGCACCACCCCACTGGCACCCTTGCTATCATGCCATGAAGGACCTTGCCTCTGCAGTTGGTTTCTCTTCTTCTTTTGGGTTGTCACAACCCTGCTTTTCTCGTAACACCTTCTCAGTTTAACAAATGCAATTTCACTGCAAGGAGCAGAATGCAGGAGGAGAAGCCTATGCATAATGCTCATTATATTCAAAAATCAGCTTGCCCCCACAAATCCAGCACATAGCAAATGACTCATCTGGAAGGCTTGGGTTCAACTGATGACATATAAAGACGAAACTGTATTAAAGTTAATGAACTTCAGAATGATGATTAATACTAAAGAGAACATAACACTTTATGGCAGCTGAGACAACGTTCACTCCTTTTCATTACTTTCCTGAGGACAACCTGCATTAAAAAAAAAAAATTGTCTGACACAAAGAGCTGTTGACAAGCATACAAAATGGAGCATAAATACTACTTACTATCCATAGCTACACCCAGGAGACCTTTGCAAAGTGTTTGAATATCCCCTGCTTTATTCACTGTAATAAGTGAAATGTGCTCTCTTAAGCCAACAGTGCAACTGAACTTGTGGGAAGACGCTCTTTGTGTACCTGCTGCCAAAGCCAGAACACCAGCTTCTTCCACACATTAAACATGCATCATTGATGCTGCTGAACTGCCCAGAAATACTGTTAATCCTAAAAAAAAAAAAAAAAAAAAAAAGTGAGGGTTTAATATTCTCTCTATAGATGCAACATGTTCCAAGAGCTAATTAATTGCTGCTGCTACTTACTGAAGGAAAGAGCCAAGAGCCATGTGTTTGTGCTATTCATGTTTCTGATAGAAACATCTGATTTTGTTGTTGTTGATGAGAAAATGCTTAGGAAAGGGCACCAGAGCACTTTTCAGCATGGCTGACAATATGGCTCCCTATTTGGTTGCTCTTTTACCTGCTACCTGCTGAAACCCGGCACACGTTCTACACAGAGCCCTGTCTGCTGCACAGCAAACACCCTTTCCTAAAGCCTGTATTTTGGCTGTGCCTTCCCAGATCCTTTCGTGTGTATTTGAGAGGAGCATTAAACAAAATATGTTTTCTGTGGGGAATATTTCTGTAAATACCAGATTGAAGACTGCTCAAAAGACCCCAAAACCCCACCCCACACACATTTTACATGTGTAAGAAATAAGCACGACAGAATACATGCCGCCAGGCTTTCCTGTCACACGCACCACAGTCGCGGCCCCAAACACCAGTTCTGATCTGCTGCCACACTCTTCTGACATTACAACCATCTCCTTTTTCCTGGTTAGTGTTCAAGAACTGCAGCACTAATTCCTCCTGGCTGCAGTGCCAAATGACTGTACTGGAACTAGTCCATGGAATGAAGTGAATCCCATCTATTTTTTTACTTTTTTTTTTTTAGGCATCAAAATCCTAACATTGATCTTTCAAAATATCAGCCTGGGTTTCCAGAAGATGAATAGCTATCTTCAGGCAGTGTTGGACCAGCAGAGTCTCTCTGACCTTTGGACTCGCTTCCCCCACAACAGGGACAACCAAGGGCAAACACTAAGGGCAACAGCCAATGATTCAGGATGTCCTCTAGCAGTGATCTTACACTCTGTAAACAAATGACATTATTAACATGCCCAGTAGAGGCTTGGTTTTGGCTCCTTCTCCTTCTTATTTGAATTAATTTCCAAATAAGACCATTTATGACCTTTATCTGAAGCAGCATTATGCAAGCCAACACTTGTGCAGGCCAGTGTCTGTATTCCAGGGCAGAAGACACCAGGAGCTAAAAGGAAGAAAGTAGGTTCCTGCTCCAAAACAAAGTGAAACCAGGAAATGCCTTTAGACAAATGAATCATAATTTCAAGTCAACTGCAGTAAGGGAAGGGGGGAGTTTCCATGGCAGAGGAAGAGGTCGTCCATGAAGCCAGAAAAACTCTAGGTCTGGCTTGCCCAGAGCAGGTTTTTGCCGCTGCTTTTTCTGGCAACAGAAAGATGCAAATGAAACAACAATTGTAACATAGGCTGAAAAGACTCTGAAGAGCCTACTCCAACACCAAGTGACTGTCACAAGAGTGACTGTCAGATTAGTCAAGGCTTAAATCTTTTTTGGCTTGTTTGCACTGCTGTGATTTCCATTTTCTCTGTACAACAATGAACCACAATGCAGGGAGACAGGGAAAAGGCATTCTGCACAGGACATCCAAAACCCCAGTTATCCCAAACTTTTATAAGACATTGAATTTAATGATAAAAGCAAAGAAACTGCAAGGGTAACAGTCCATGCAAGTTACTCTCTTGTGGCTAGAACTAGGCTTCAAAGTGCAATTCTGCTACCTATAGTTACTGGCTATTTGTCCCTCTCAACCCCAAACATGCAGCGACTGAAGGCTGGATGCAGCGCATTTCTAATGACCTTGCTGTTGCTCTTCCTGCTGTAGCATGGACTACTGCTATAAATTTGGTTATCTCTCTCTAAAATTTGATTTGTTCTCAGTTGAACAGAAGCACAGAATTTCCCAGCTGAGTTACACATTACGGGAAAAAGTGTTCCCTTTTGGGTTTTTCAGCCTGCCATATTTCAGTTCGCTTGACTCTCCACTTCTTGTTTTGTGCTGCCTTCGCATCACTTCTTACTTGCTCCATTCTAAAGAAAAAACATTTCATCCGTTTCCATCAGTCATTAATTATTCTCCCCACTCTAACTAGAATCTACTGTAACTCTCCAGTATCCTTACAGAGCTGGAGCGCTCTCTACTACCTATAGCAATGCCATTTGTGGGTCTATGAAACTTTGATTTATGTATTTCTCTGTAACTCATTTCTTCCCTACTGAACAAAATCTCAGTTGGTCATATTCAGTATTACACAGTTCCTTTTCTCATCACAATATTTAGATGCTCAACTAGATCCTAATTGAAAGGGCATGATTTTCACAGGAAAAATCCTCTTCCCTTTCCAAACGGCCTCAGTTGCAGGTATTGCTCCAACACCCTGTCAAGTAGCCCTCTTTAAACAGAAATACTACAGTATTTCAGAAGCATTTAGAGATGTCTGAGCTTCCAAATGCTGTTGAGCATGTCCATAGATGTTTCACTGAATCAGACACAGAATCTGGCAGTATCAAGCCCTGAACAGAGAAGAAATAGATGCTCACACAAAGAATTACAGGATAATTATAAAACTTCAATTGAAACATGTTTTTTTCTGTGAGGTCTATTTTATTCTCAAATATGAGAAAATGATGGCATAGAAAATAGACATCTAGTAAGAAATGATGAAAGTTAATTTTCCCCCACTTGATGCTGGCATTATCTGCTGCTTTGCTGATGGAGTTTTGCTTCACAGGAGAACAAAGGAATGCCTAAAAAAGAAAATTATCAGCAGTACAGTAAGGCAGTAAAAGGAAATACTTAAATTACAGCCTGTGTGTGATACTTTCTGCCCGTACGTGTCACTGTAACAAACAGTCTAACAGGAACCAGCCTAACAGGACTCGAGCAACGATAGACACTTGTGCACAATGAATTGAATAGCAGGTGGAATAAAATAAATCCTTTGAGGTAGGACATAAACCATGGGAGGTTTCATTGAGAGTTAAGCAGATCTGTCCCTGTGGCCAGCGACAGGAGGAGCACAGCTCTGAAAGCCTGTTTGTGGTGGTTGGTCCATGCTATGCCCTGGGTTCCTCTCAGAGCACCTGCAGACGTTGTTGGTCTGGTGGCTGGTGATCAGAGTTTCCTGAAAGCAGGCCAGAGGTGCTCACACGCAAACCTGAATCCGTGAATCAGCTTTTGTAATGTTATTTTAAGCAAAAGACGATGCAAGGGTGAGGTATGCGCTTGTGGGAGGGAAGGGGGGGAGAGGGAGGGAAAGAGAGAGAGAGAGGAAAGAAAAAACCATTTTAACTAGAAGCCCTGTCTGTACCTTTTCACTTAGTGACTTAAATACACAGATGGCTATAGCTGAGGGATATTAAATGTGAATCCTGCACAGTACATTTTTAGGAGATATAAAAATCCAACATACCGTAAAATTTACAGCTTCCTTTCCCTCCCCAAAAAAAGAAAAGAAAAAAATCTATTGGTAGAACATATAAATTTTGCTGAGGCTCTAAAAGGTGTCATAAAACCTCCCTGCCACAGATACAGTTGGGTTACAGAAGGTATTTCTATAACTCAGATTTGTAATAATTTGGGGTTTGTACATTGGGTGGTAATACTGCGGTGCTTTACGCAATATGCCTATAATGTCCAACACAACAGAATGCCTGTTGGGTCTTATTTCATGTATATAAATTACATATAATCTGAACAAACATGAATGGTGGGACCCATATATAAACAGTCTTAATATTTCAACACCTACATTTCTTTATGAACCTGGGTGGTTAGAAAGGTGGTAGCAAATGATTATTTCTTTACCAAGTTCACATAGAGTAGTTTGCTCAGTTTAATAATGGTCTATCTTGTTCAGGCTGAACAAACTGGTCCCTGTGGGGGGAAAAAATAAGGGGGGGGAGAGTAATAAATCAATAGCCCAGATGTAATCTTAGGTGTCTAGAATGCAGAGAGGGATTTTGGAGCATAATGGCACTGGTTGTCTATTGTCATTCAGACATGAGCTGCATCAGAAAAGGGCTTGTGGGAACCTGATAAGAGTTGGTCAAAAGTGGGCCATAAATCAAACGCAGGCAGTATTCTGCTGATTTCACACACCCGCTCACTGGGGGAAAGAAAAAAAAAAGAAAAAAAAAGATAGAAAAGGTGATAGATCTGCAATTTACTGCTTATCACATCTGCTAGAAGTTTCATAATACAAAAGCCTGACCTTCAATGAATAAACACCCTCGTTGACTACCTGCTTCTGCCTAGAAAATATGGCACTCGAGTCTCCTAGAGCTCAGAAATGTGGCTACGAAAATGATGTGACATCTTCAGGTTTAACAAGCTTCTTTTTGTTGCTAGCAGTTGAGTAGCTGTCACTTTGGTTACTAGTAGCCACTTTAACTTCAGATGCAGTGTTTATTGAAAGGAACTAGATACTTACTCAAAGACACTAATAGCCTATGGGGAAAAAATAGTTCATAGCACAAAGATTATGGAAAGAGCAATGTGCACAGCTCTTTTACTTACATTTACATTCTGCTTCTGCCTAAAGAGAAAATAAAAAAGTAGCAGTAACAATACACTGATTAGAGAGACCTTTCCCTGCTGCAATACAGGTACCTCTGCTGGGATTCTAGTCACATCAACAGCCGCAGGTCACTGGTGCTACTTATTTACCTCAGCCCCTTGTAAGGGTTATTTGTCAATTTTAACCTTGATTTGGACTCATATTCCACAGCTCCAGCAATAGGTATTTCTTTAAATGTTGCATATTCA
The DNA here is from genome assembly GCF_004027225.2 of Strigops habroptila. NCBI lineage: Eukaryota > Metazoa > Chordata > Aves > Psittaciformes > Psittacidae > Strigops > Strigops habroptila. The sequence goes on from NC_044282.2 coordinate 66,670,036, forward strand.
TTATTTCAAGACCACAAACTTCATTCTGCCAATTTTTGCATCAATTGCCAAATCAATGCAATTTTTATCTGATGTTTAATCTGCTTTCAATTATACCTTCTTAACGACTTACTGCAGGTAATACAGCTCAAGTTAAGCTCCTATATTTTGAACAAATTAGGAGGGACTCAATTACTATATTACAGCAAAGATCCTAATAATGTGAGTTGGCATCTATCCCTTAGCAACTCCACAAGCCTCACAAACGTCAGCCCACAGACAACAAATCCATTCTCCACCCCAGTATCATACAAAGGGAAAAGAGTATGAGATTAAAACAAAGCTTTTCTCAAGGTGCCTGCACCTCATCTTGCCTCCGCTGGTCCCTCAGATTCCCAGTCCCTTGGAGAAAAGACTGCCTTGGTGTGAGACACTTTCTGCAGCGCAGGGTCAACCACTGAAACAATGAACTGAACATTAAAAAGATGGTGTAAAGTAGTTTGAAATGTTTATTGCCCAGATTTTGTCGTGGCAGCTTTGTTGTTCTCCGGAAGAAATCTGCTCTTGCAGGTTCAGGGTCCAACCAGTCAGTGCACAGAAAGAGGGCAACAGTGGAACACACCTGGTAGATCACCCATGTGGGGACCCTCTGCAAGTTAAATTATCCATACTATATAACCAGTACAGGGCATGCACAAGACAGCTGTGGCTCAGCAATTCTTCCCTAGGCAGAAGGGGCTTTACTACCTCCAGATACCCCACAGAAACAAGCTTTACTTTTCCTTGCTCAGCTGCAGTGACTTTGGTATATTATCATGTCCAACACCAGCTCTTAGCGAGAAGAGAAGAAGGGTACCAGCCTGTTCAGAAACCATTCCTCACAACCTGGAAGTAGAATTAATGAAAATATCTCAGATTTTGATCCTAGTGCAAGTTCTCTGCACGCTTGCTGGTCTACTTGCCACTGCTGTGCAGGCTTCGCTGTCGGAGAGGACAACGGTTATCAATCATGTCAGAGCACTTTAACAAGGCAAGCAAGCTACAAACACCTCGCAGAATTTATGTCACTGGGGAAGAGTCATTAATTTGGATTTCCAGCTTCCTGCTCAGGCAAAATTAAAAAACAAAATATTGAATATAGAGTCGTTTGATTTAACGCACACAAATAGGTAATTGAGTATATATCTGCTGACCTTCCCTAAGAGGAAGGGCATAAATATTCCGGCTTGGTTTTACAAACCAAACAAACTCTTATAATAAGAAAAAAGCAATTTAATTATTTTATGTATTATATATATTTGTTCACCTTGGTTTGCTAGGAGAGAGATTGATTCCTTTGTTAAAAATTATGTTTGGAAGGGGAAAGGACTTTAATTTGTATAAAGTGCATTCCGGGAATTAACATTCTCCCTGCTTGAAGGAGAAAAACTGTGCCATCAGATTCATTGGTACTGAAAGAAAAAGGTTGTAGGGTTATTTTGTTTTGGGGTTTTGGTGGGCAAGGGCTATTAATAAAGGTTGCTAGTGAGGAGGGGAAGTCAGATTTTGCAGTGCTTTGGACCCTTGTGTTCTCTGTGTATGGGGATGCACACGAATAGGTCTACGGCTTTATTCTCATTAACCGAGCAGCAGCAATAGCAACACTTTGCTAGTATCACTCTAACACTCCTAACTGCACATTCAAATTAGTAAATTGAGTCATTCTGTTCCATGCACAGACTGTAAATTCCTACCCTTCCAAATGCAAAATATCTACTTCCAAACCTCTTAAGTCCTATATTATTCCAAACACAGACATTCTCCAGGAGTTTCCTCTCCTGTCTTCTGACTTCCCTACCCCTCTCCCCTTTCATCAAGGTGTAGCATCTCAGCTGAAGACTCTCAGGACACTTCCATAGGCTTATTCCTTTGTCCCTCTGAACCAGCTTCAGCAAGGTCTGGTCCAGCTGTCATCGTCTTCTACAAATCCTGCCCTCAGAAGGTTACCCAGAAAAACGCAGGGCCCCCTATACAGGACTACTCAAGGACTTCACCCTTTTTCAAGCCTTACTAGTCACAGGGACTGGCTGAAAAAATCCTTTCCCAATTGCTAATCTTGGCAATGCCCTGGCAACTTCAGCTGGGATCCCTTTTTTTTGCTAGAATAAGATCCTGACTGCATTTTACTATTCAGCAGCTTGCACTGAATAAAAAGAAAATAAAAATCTACAAGCCATATGGAGGAAACACGGATTAATCGGTGTAGGAAGCTCACGTTATGCATACGTGCTTATTAGAAAAAGGCTGAATTAGAAACACTGCTTAGCTGAAACAGCTGACTCATGTTGCCAGAGACTGAATCGAGTCAAAAGTACTTTGGGGCTAATGGAAGTATGTCATTCTCCCAGTCCTAAGCCAAGAAATATTTATGTATTATCACAAGAAGCTTGTGTCCTGTATAAAACCTCAGTTCAAAGTTAATTGCTGTGAATCTCTCCAAGGCTTTGGGTTGGCCTGGCAATCCTACCTCACAGAAATTCAACAGATGTCCCCATACAGAGATGTCTGAGCTTGTGCTATGCCCTTACATCCGAGAGTCCACTCTGAGGCAAAATAAGGAGAAAGACTGATCAAGAGGTGGAATGGCTGTGAAATGCAGAGCAGCTCACAAAAGGGAGCTTAAAGAGAGCTCTTCCCAGGAGGAAGGAAAGGATAATTAGAGTTTAGTGAGAGTCACTCTCTTCCCTTTCAATGCAACTCATAAGGGATATGTGTTGATTATCAAATGAAAGAGGATAATGCATTGCTGAGAGACTGTACTGTGCAAATATTCATTTGAAAATGTTTACACTACAAATTTAGCTCATTTCCTGCATATCTATGCACAGATGGTAATTTCCTCAGATTCAAAACTGGCTGAGAAGAGGGGGGAAATGCTGACAGGAATGCTAGCAAATGCAAAGGGATCTTCACCAAGCAGCAGCCCAAACATTTTCTTTTCCGAATCCCCTTCCCTCCTTTTTCTCCAGCTTGCATTCTGGAAAATGGTAATTGCCTTTGCACACTTTAAGGTTTTTAATGGCTGTGAAAAAATACAAGCAATTGCAAAGTATTTTCTAGCAAAAGATTCCTAAGTGAATTTGACACATTCAGAAGTTACAAAAAATTGAACACTTTTGTCTTAATCCTAAAAATTCAAATCTGCTTCTAATTATACACTGTTTCAATCAGTTACGAATTCCAATCAAAGCCACCCAGCAGTCTCAGTTACACCTAGTATTTTTCCCCTATCTCATCTTAAGCTCTAAGTCAGTGCTGAGATGTGCATGGGGAATGTAAATTGTTGGATATTTTTCCTGGCAAAGTCAGACATATACTGTAAACAGATTACTTTTACCCAATTACTAATTTAAGACTAATTTGTTTATGTTTTAATTCTTCTATAATTTGCTCTTCCTGTAGAACAAATAAGATTCAATCATGTAGTTAACAGCTACAGCATAACACGCATACAAAAATGATGGAGAGGTCACACTTGCTCCAAACTCAAGCGCTATCCCCCCTTCTCCATCCAAATTATTATATTAATAAAAATTATTCTAACATTTAATGTCAATAATAGGGCTATTTTATATCTGGACAATGGCTTCCTGAGAGTGCAGGTGCAGGACATACTTTCAAGCTCTTCTTCATGACAATAAGACTTTCGCAGAGGGTATTGAAGGTTATAGCTACACAGAAGAAACATGACTCCAGAAGATGAGAATTTAGAGCTATCGTCAGGGGAGTTGTCAACAACATTGACAGTAAAGCTTAGTTCTGGTATATTTTAACTTTGATCATTCCAATTTCTCCATGCCCATTAATAAAAAGTCAAGTGTACTGCAGAGAGCTGAATGAGTATCAGGATGGTAGACATGGTACAGTCACAATCAGAAAACGGCCTTTTCCCAGCATAATGAACTATAGTTTCCACTCTGTACTTTCTAAGTACCCTGTGCTCATTTCAAGCCCTCCAGTGAAAGCACAGGGAAGTTAAAAATATTATTGCTGAGTAGGACAAACAGCCTTACCAGCAGGACAGTGTGTTTTGGAGATCTACACCATAATGCTTTGAAAGTCCTCTTGAAGACTTCAAGGAATAAAATCTGTGCAGAAAGACTTGAGCAGCAGCCCTCATCTCCACCATGTAAAACATTTCACAGCTTGTCTCATTATAGCATTTGTAAAAACACTGTCTGAGAGCAGTGGTGCATAAATGAATTATTTAAGTTTTGCAGCAAATCACCCTGATCTTGTGTGCAGCTTCTTAATGTACTCTAAGTGAGCCCTGGGAGGCAAATCATAGCAGACAAGGGGTGTAATGTAAACCAAGTTTTATTAGCCACGAAAAGCCACACTACAACATTTATTAAGTATCAAAGACAGTGCATTTAAATAAGTTTTATTTGGTAAATAATAGCCAAGATGGTGCCTATCTTCTCTAGTTCCAAAGGCTTTTTTATTTATTTTTTAAACCCAAACAAAAACGTCGAACCCAAAAATAGCTGTTTATTTTCTTGTCAGCTCTGCTAACATAACAGGTCCTCTCTATTTTGCAAATAGCGATTTTCAACAAATTACCATGTGTCGCAAACAGTCTGCAGCTCTCTAGCCTTAATACTTAGCAGAAAAGTAAAAGTGCATTAGTATGTTATCATCCACTCCTTATCAGAGCAAGCTCTGTGGTCCCTGCTGCTCTTAGCAGCCTGGGAAACACACACGGCCCAGTGTTCCCTGCCTTGGCCCTCAGTAAACAGGCCCCGAACACCCTCCTTATGTTTTCCTATTTTAGGCAGCTGCCTCTTGTACTGCTAACACGAAGCAGACCTTCAAAACCCAAACTATTTTTGCCAGAGCACCGTATTCAATATGGTATGAAATCTAAAAGGCAGTGTAGCAAAGTCGTCTTCCATACCCCTGCCCTTTTCTTACCTCATTAATTGAATCTGAAGAAAAACCTAAGTACTTCCTCACATGCCATACATTTAAAACACAAATCATCTTTTATCTTTGGCCAAGGAGATAAGTCCAAGTCCAGACAGACAATAACAATAAAAAGAAATTAAATATACCAAAGTATTCAATGGGCAGACACTCACTGATAAATATTTAATGCTCCGATAGCACAATTTGGGTATTTGTAAAATACAGCTGGTTTTCCTTTGTGTGAGTATCTCCCTTGCTCTCTCCAGCTTTGGACTGTTATAAGAAAAAGTAAATTGGAAACTTCTCCAGGTGCCCTGAATGCTGAATGAAGAGGTAGTGCTTAAAACTACCCATCCAAAGCCACATAGCCTTGTAGCAATGAAGTCCAAGTCCCTCATCTGCCCTATCACAGCAGGGAGCATAATTAATGCATCAGGACTTCTCCACTGTGTGGGATATGATGGTGGTCCAAAACCCACCACACAAGCCACCCAAACAAGGCAAATCTTTGCTGCTCTGAAGATTTATAGAAGCATCCTACTACTACTCACTCTCCAGACCACTGAATCCTGGTTCCCTTTCTCAGAAATCACTTGTTTTCTTTTATTTTCTTCTACAATGCTGAGAAAGGGGCCAGCTGAAGATCTGGTGCCTGAGGAATGAAGGAAAACCTAGCAATTTTAGACATGGGGCTCCGATTAGGCCAGAGCCAATGCAGAGACTGTCCGAATCTTCTAGACGGTGACATACAGAGCCTCCTCTAGGTGTGCAGAAATCTGCTGGTGCAAATAAAAGGCTTTCCTCTTGTTGGTTTAGCTGAGCATCTCCCACTGAGCAATCTCTAAGCTCCAGAGATAACTAATATTTGCCATCCCAGCTCTTTCTGCCCTCACTAGGGTTTAGCAGCAGAAATGACCACGCTGGTTCTGTGACCAGAAGTGGTAGAATTTAGCCTGAAATTCTGCTACAATTTTTTCTTTTTCCTTCCTCCTTCCCTCTCTTACTAGAGGAATCCATGACATGACTCTCCTCCTTTTGTGAAGACCTTCCTATGAGCAGCTGCATAAACAGGACTTTTAAACATAAACCAGATTTTAAACTGAAGAAAGCAATAAACTTTTTTCTAACTGGAAACCTCCTACCACTTTTTGCCTTAGGTAGTTACATTTTCCAAAGCAAACTTCTTTACACTTTTTCACTAACTTTTTCTTTTCACCTTGCCTTTAAAAAAATAAAAATTACCCAGGTGTGAAACAAGGTAACTCTTTTTTGCAGAAAATATTAACTATTTCTGTGTGATTTTTGAATTGAAATGAAATGGGGACTGCTAGACAAAGATCTAATAAAATCATGCAGTACAGAGTAAAAGTAGCAGATAAGTAGGCCTTTGCTGCAGCGGCACACAACAGATGTTTCAGAGGAATGAGCAAGTTTCACTTACAGTCCAGATGTGTGATATATACAGAGTGAGCAATGGGAACCCAAAGGAAAAATGATGCCACTTATAGCCGTCCACAAAGAGATTATTTTCCTATAGAAAGGAGCAATCAAACAGTTGTCGAACTACTTAAAACAAGAGATGTTCATCTTTCAGCCATCCACATTGGAAGAGGTGCTGCTGAAACCAGCCTGGGAATCCAACAAGCTTTACAGGGCATATTGGCCAGAGCAGAATTTGCTTTCCACTATAAAACAAGCTATTGCTTTCCATACCTCATCACCACCGGAAAAATGAAACCGAAGCAATCGCACCACTGCTGATGCATGGACACAACATATAATTACAGAAAATGCCATTTTCCCCATCTGAGTTTTCCATTCCTCTGCAGTTGTGTTCTTACTTCCTCTATTCAGAACTATTCCTACCAAATACAAGGGTTACAATATTTAATGCTCAAATTTTAAATATTTCAAAAGAAGAATATTTTCAGAAGAAAAGTTCATTACCAAAGGAAAGTATAAACAAGGAGATGATAAAATGGTCATCATAAAATATGCTAATAATCCCTTCAAATGGCCTATCTTGCTGTTGTAATTAACTAGTAATGCATTCCTCCCATGTTTCATAGAGTTTTACTGCCTTAATATATAACTGGAGCTCTTTAGCAGCATCAGCATAACTCAATCACCATTTTCCTTTCCATCCAGCATGACCATGTTCAAGACTCAATTGCTATGCCATCTATTGTGCATGTTTCCCGATAGACAGCCTTGGTAGAGTTTGATACAGTCAAGTTTGATAGTTAAGTCTGTGCTACATCTTCCACGCAACTATGAGACTGCACCCAAGCTATGTTTGATGCACAATTTTACAAGTCTCATCCTGTCTCCACTGTTGCTGTTTGTAGAAAATCTGATAACTGGTATTGATTGACAGCTTTTTTAAGTGAGCATGAGCAATCATGTCAGATTGAGTTACACTTTCTAAATGTTCCTAAAAATATTCTATTATCCTGGTTATTGATCAAGGGAACGTGTTTGGTTTATAAATGCAAGTTTCTGCAACAGAGCCTGTTTCAGGAAGGCCCACCATCAGCAACTTCACAGCCCCTAGTCAAGGACATCTTGAATATTCATATTTTGGTTTTTTCCCCTGAAAGGAAAAAAACAAACTCATAGGCCAATTTCATTTATTTAAGTGCAAATCAGTTCCCCGTGAAATTCTTCTCAGGGAGAAAGGAAAGTCAGGTCTGGAAAGCAAAACTGCTCCAAGTCATGTTCCCAGTGATTTCAGTAGCCGTGATTTTCCAGTGCACAGCTGGAAGATCTCAATAGGCCAGTAAGCAGTCACTCCTGTAAGCTTTTAGAAAACAGCTCCTTTAAGATGCTTTCCTCTGAACTCCTAAAACTCAGAGCAGCAAAATTAACTAGTCACAAGTCAAAATTATGGGGGGACAACCTGCAAGCTTGCTTCATTTTACTACAAATTGTGCTGGGTAAGTGTTGGTAATATTTGGACTTAGCCTCAAAACTGGCTGCACTTTATAAGTACCCAAGCCTCAAAATAGGTAACTATTGGAAATTGGCCCTGAATTGGACTTGCTTGGAATATTGTTGGCCCTGAATAGGACTAGTGAGTGAGAAACTTCATCTCTTTGAGTTATCCCAAATGAAGTCAGTTTGACCCTGTATATATGCAGGGATGCCTTTTGGTGCACTCTTACACGCACGTCCAAGTCAGAATTTTAGCTGTCTGCTGTTTCTGCAAGCACAGGAAATACACACAGCACCTATAAAGCAGATCAACTGACATTTTCCATTTTAAAACACTGCTTTCAGACAATTACAGTCACTTGGAAAGAAATGTTTCAAACTGGGGGTTTTGTTTTCAGTTTAGATTTGGGGGAGCTGGTGTTTTGATTTTGAGGTTTAATGGGTTTATTTGTATTCAGAAAAATATTGAGGTGGAAGCCGGGAAGTATCATGTGAACTGGCTGGATCACCACACCGAGCAAAATGAGAACTGGGGCTACAAACATCTCAAAATAAACGCACAGCTCTCCACATTACTTTGCTTTTCTCATACTTTAAAATATTCTTCCAACCACTTAACTGTTTCATGCTTTGAAATAAAAGCTTGAAATTTGTCAGCAGCTGCTCTGGCATTAGATAAATGCCTTTTGGTACTTCATAAAAAGTTACCTAAAGTTGGTCAACTTATAAGCCTTTAGGGAAATATAATAAAATCAGTTCACACCTAATCAGAAAATATTTCTTTGACTTCAGCAGCTAAACTCTCTCCTGCCAGCATCTCCAGTGGGTCAGCTTCTGTCTGAAGCTGCAGAGACAAAGCAGGGCTTTCCTTAAAATTTCTTCTTCAGGTGCCAGGCAAGGAAGTGAGAAAAGGAAAATGTCTCCTGTGATCTCGAGGGTCTCCTCCTCATTGTTCCCGTCGTACCAGCTACATACACTGCAACTTCTTCACAAGTGAATGAGAGTCCCATGAATAACACTCACTTTCGCTACATAATCCTGATTTATTCCCAGAGAGTCTATGTTGTACCCAGAATCCAGCCAGTATGGAAGAAATATTATGGCTCTAAGAGAGGATCACAGAGCAGACATGCTAGAAAGGCTAAATTAACTTCACCATATTGGCAAAGGTACCACATTTGATATAATTTTTGGCATCTAGCTTCAGAAATACTTTAAGACAGTGTAAAACAGCTATGGAACTGTGTAACTGCACATCTTGAAGAACATTCATTAAACTTCATTAGACAGCATAACCTATTTTTTTCTTTTTTTCTTTTTTTATCCGCCCTTCCCCCCCCCCCCCCAAAAAAAATGAAATCATTGCTCTATATTCGATTTTCCTTTCCAAAATTTCTCACTAGGTAAACTCCGGTCTTCTTTCGGCACTTAAAATTTCCACTGACTTTGGGTAGAGAGGACTTCTGTCGATGTATATTCTGAAAATCCCACTGGCAATACAACGAAGGGCTGCAGTGCTAGAAATACAACAAATGGAATATTTTACTCATGGTGGTAGTGCCAACACAATCTCCTTCAGCTTATACTGCCATGCCATAAATATATTGTGGGATAATGAAAACTGCCCTGTATAGGAAAATACTATTAGTCTATTTTTGTCACTCAATTTGCCCAAAATAAACAAGGGGATGCTCAACACAGCTTAGTGCTTCATGCATCACTGTGCTCATAGGAAGAAACAACTATGAAAATCTGATACTACAAATATTTCTGAATGCACAAGTCTTCAAATTAATTTTTGAAATATTTTTATCTTAGTTAAAATAAACTAAAATATTTTAAAGTATTTAAAATAAATTTAATATTAAATACTAAAAAGCTAGTATTTTATTATATTTCATTTAGAAAAAGCTATTGTTAACATAGGAATATACTCTGAAAAGTCCAAAGACAGCCGAATAAGGCCATACCACTCTAGTTTCTATCCATCAATGTTTGAGGAACTGTATAGAGCAAAACCTTATCATAATAGATGCAACACAATTTATATATTAATAGCTGTGGGGATTAATACAGATAAGAAAGCGTTAAGGTATAAATGCTTTCAGGCTTATTCACATACCTAAAACTTAAGAGGCAAGGCTCGAGTTCTTCTGCAAAGCAAAAAAAGAAATCTATTAAAAAGAACAAATTGTGTCAATGAGTTCACCACGTTTCAGAAAAATCTCATCTAATAATTCCAAGTCCTTTTACAGAAACAGTATTTGGAGGTATTAGTAAGTATTTCAGGAAAGAATGTCATGAATGGCCTTCATAAAAATGAAAGAGAACAACACACTTCCCCCAATTATACAACTCTTACTGTTCTCATTCACTGTCCTTTGAGTGGTGAGGGTTTTTTCCTCTCTTTTTAATAAAGGTAATATTTCAAAGAATAATTGGGGTAAGTATTGGGCTGTTTTACCTCCTACTTTTAGAATATTGCACAATGACTTGTCTACGTGTGCAGTCATCCACAGGTTTAGTCTTACTGCAAAGTCAGCCCAGTGTGTAAAACCTGCTGTCCCATCCCCTCCCCTGTGCGTTCCCTGACCTTTTTGAGCCATGCTGAAAATAGAAGGACTGACTATTGCTGATGATTTGGGATTTTTTAAGCCTACACGGAGAGGATGTACGGGAAGACTGGAGTTAGTTTTTAGAGTCTGTGGTTTGTGTTACTACATTTCTGTGAAGCTTAGTTCATTAATACGATTCTTCCTATAAGAAGTTCCTCAAGTTACTTGTTCACAGTGCTGTCTGTGGGAATGGAGAGAGGAAGAGAAGATCTGAAATGAAAATGCTTAAGAACTAATACAGTTAATTCTTGTTGAATAGACTTGAAAAAATACTCTCAGCAATTATCTTAAGGGTTTTGGTGTAACTTTTAACACATCTAATAATATTATTCTTACCCAAAAAAAGAGAAAGGCGATTTTCTTTTACGTGTCTTTTTTCTAGTAATACACTATTAGCCAATAATGATTAAAGCTGCTGTTGTTGTTCTAAGTATTTTCTAATCTAAGATGCCTCCATACCCCACATGCTAATTGTGACTAAGTTACAGGTAGAAAAATAGAAAAAGGAAAATAATCACTTTTTGGTGTAGCTTCACCTGGAATGAAGACAAAGCTGTCTTTGGCCCAAGAAGCAAGTGTGACCTCATGATTTCCTGGTGTTGGGAACTGCTAGCCAGCCTCCACTGTCAGCCACACCTATGTCAACTCATGCAATTCAAATTAAGCAACTTGAGTTATTCCAGATTTGCATTACTATAACTAAAAGGAGAAGATGGGCTTTCAACGACTTTTGCAGGCTTCATTGGAACGTGGATTTGTCATGTTTACAGGAATCTGATGTTTTCATGGCTAAAGAATAGGAATAATGAGGAACAAGAGGTATATAAGGGTAGTCAAGAGTCATGTTTATGCTTCAAATATGGGGGGGGAGACCTGTCTTTTGGGGTTTTCTTTTAATCCTTAACATCATACATACACAGAAATAGAACAACACAAGCCCCATTATACTCATGGTATTCAAGTTCTGGGCCAGCCAGAAAATGGTGAAAAGTCTAAATATGCTTTGAAAAATCCCCTAAAATTCTCCAAAGCATGAAATCCACAAGACATAGGACACAGATGCATGCAGTCAATGCTAATAGTTCTGGGCATATAAGTATACTTTCATTAGTTACACTGCGAAAGATGAGGGTGGATAAAAGTGATCTAATTTTCTCCTTAAAGAAACTTCAAGTTTCTTCAAGAAAAATGAACTTCAGATTTTACCATCCACTGGAAAGCAGACTGCTAAAGGTCTGAGGGACAGAGCAGAATGAGTGATTTAGTGCCACACACGATGAGTCTGTAACCTCTGTGACTCTTTAAAAGAAAAAGAAGAAAAACGATTTCTCTCCGAGTGACATCTTCCAAAATTATGTGTCTGGTAGCCCCTGCTTGTAATTAGACTGGAACCCAGGCAAGAAGTGACATGCAAGAGTGACAAAGCAAAAATGAAGACACTATCACGCACAACCTTTAGCAGAAAAGTTTCTCAAGGGAAGTTTTCCCTGTAGATTAAACCCTTGAAGAAGTCTCAGCCTGTATCTTAACCAGAAGTATTTTCAACCTCCATTTTCCCTGCTTACCTGCTTGGGAGAGCAGGATCTATCCTTACAAGAAGGAAGAGATTATGAGACAGGTCACATTTACAATTAGGTTGCTAAGAATAAATATTGGCTTATTGAGAAGACCTGCACAATATACATACTTAGGTCCTCTGGATGGAGGGTGCATTCCATCCCTAGCAAGTTTATTCCCTGCATTGAGTACTGAAGCCATATCAAATACAAGTAGCTTCACTGTAACTCAGTGGAACTCATTACGACCAGATATTACTGAGGCCAAGGTCTTGGCTGGAATCAAACAGGGGATTTATATGGTTATGGAGACCACCTATAGTTACATTAGACAGGATTAAAAAACCCACACACATAAGAACACAAATCTCTAGGTTTTAAGCCATAAACCAACTTTCCTCTGAGAAGTTGTGGAAGAAATTTTTCTTCTAAGTAGGTTATTCCACAATGGTTGTGGGGAGGAAGGATCTTCCCCATCTCTAACCATGGAAAAGTGCCTCATCTAACCAATTGTGATCTTCCAGGTCACCTCTGCAGGCTCTAAAGAGACATGGGCATCTCCAAACAGCAATACATTCCCCATACTGGGCCAAACTACCCAGCAGAAGATCTCCTTTCTCTTACTGATACAGGATGGACTCTAGACAATGGGGTTTTACGTCACCTGGAAGCAGGCAAGATAAATCCTACTATTGTGTACTTTTTGGCTTCCTATGCCTGAAGCATCTGATGCTTAACATTGCTGCCTCGACCACTGTACTGGCACGTAAGGGCAATTTCTCACTTATCTCAACCAGACCTACACAACTTTCGGGGTTCAAACAGCTCTCTCTTTAGATAAGTAATAAAAAAAAAATGATCACAGCAACAATTTGGATCAGTGTTGTTACTGCAAACATACAAAAGTTACCCTTCTAGTTTGAAGCTGAATCTAGACAGATTCAAACCCAAACTCGGCATTAATTGTAAATGATCAGGATAAATGAAAGCTTCTGAAAGGTGCAGCAGGTCCTCAGAATTTACATTCCCGTTACTGCTAGCTGACGTTCTTAAGACTGAAACCTCAGCTCAATGCAAGTTTTGTGTATGTCAAATTATTGGCTGAGACTCTTATATCCTGTGTTTGGCAGTAGGGAAAACTAGATGATGATGATACCTTCAGGCTTCACAATCTCCATGCTAACAGTTCTCCAAATTCATCAAGAGGTTGAAATCCTCAATTCCGATCCCTGCTTCTTGGTCCCTCTTACAGAATTCCATCCTGAAAGGATGTAAGTATAAGCAGAGAATGTGGCAAAAGGGGAAGGAGAAAGAGAGTAATAAAAGGGGGCTACATGCCCAATCGACCCTCTGGTGTGCTGTGCAAGGGGTAGATGCACACTCACCGAGAACTGTGGGGGTGCCAAAAGGAAGAAGAGAGACTCCACAGGGTCTCTTGGGTAAATCCAGGCCTGAGTTTCACCACAGCAACTGTAGGGAGAGCACGGCCTAATTCTTTCCACAGTCAATATGTGTGCAGGTGTGCTAAAGCGAGAGATTTCTGCTGCACGACACCAGTGACACAACCATAAACAAAAAAAAAAAGGGGGGGGAGAGGAAAAAATCAATAATAGCTGGACATTCATTTAAACAAATGCATCATCCCATAAACAGTGCAGCAGCTTTCAAATGTAAACAAGAAAAGGTGAACTTTGTTCACATTATGTCTCCAGCTGTTTTGTGTTTCAAGACTGTGCGCCACAGCTGGGCTGATGAGCTCTGAATCCTGGGAAAAGGGGAAATATTTAACCTAACTTAAACAGAAAGAAGCAAGCCTCAATGGTGAGAGATAACAGGTGGGAGTCGTGCTCTGCTGCTGTGCCTGGAGGGTAAAATCTGGCATGCAGAGGTAGCTTCAGAACAAAAGTCGTCACAGCTGCTGTTTGCTGTTCTCCTCAAGTCCTTCCCTATTTATTCAGCATCACTGACAGCACCCTAGCAACATTAGTCTAAGTCACCGTCAATTGTTATAAAATTAGCTCATGGTCCTGAAGCCCAGGCAAGATGTGGGTAACAATATCTGTACGTCTGTGCTCCTGGATGTCTGCAGAGAATACACAGTTAAAACGCATGTGCAAGCCTCCCCCCGCCCCATTAAAATACTGAGACAGCTGCAGTGAAACATGGGGTAGGTTTTTCCAATTCCCAAACCTAAAAACCACTCTCAAAATCAAAAAAGAAGCTTAAGTGCAATCCCCATCCATATTTGCAGGACAATGGTGTTAACATAAATCACCTTCCTTTATCTTAGCACAGGGGAAAATCTGATGTAGACCCTCTGCCTCTTACTTCTGTTGCTGCTTTCTCTGCCTCTAGCTTGCTTTAATGTCAGCCCTTTTAAGACTGCAGCAGTCCTCTGGGTCTTCAGCCTCTTTCTTAGGCACTAAAGTCAAATCCAACATCAGCAGCCTCACAATGTATGTTAAAATTGAGTGCTCAGGACCTCCCTCGTACCAGCACAGCAGACCCCTCCTTCTGTATCATCAGCACAATGCACATAACATGCAAAGACTTAATCCATTACAATTCCAATATGCTTCCTCTTATGGGTTTGCAACTACCAAATGGAATATGACAACTACTTGAAAAAAGAAGTAAACCAGCACAACCTCAAATAGCACTGAACCTGTTACTGTGCGCCCTTCCTTTTCTAATTTTCATCATTACTAAAAAAAACCTAATAAATTTCAGAGTCATTTCAGAGAAAGAGACTGCAATAGTCCAAATCCATCCTCCTTCCAAGCCACTGGCACGAAACCAAGCAGTTAAAAAAAAACCCCAACATGTGGGCACCAATGTGTGGGCTCTTTTTAGTATGCAACATTCAGCAGGATTTCTCTCTTATCCTGAGGCCCTCTCAGGACCACCAATACGGATGTAGATGCCAGTTATTTAATAACAAAGAGGGACAAACAAGTAAGAAAATCAGGAAGATGGCACCTTGAGCGGCATATCAGAATTGCCTAGCATGTTGTTTCCATTGCATAGCAGATTCAAAAAGATTCACATCAGTGGATATACAAATCACATCATAGGAGAGGGCTTTCAAAAGCAGATCTGCAGGGGTACTTCTGTGCTCTGGCACTATTAGAGACTGCATAAGAGGATGAAGCTGCAGACTGCACCAGAATTTAGCACAAAATCCCTCTCATGCTGACTTTTACAGGGGCCACAAGCAACAGCCAATTACACAGGTACTTCCCAAGAGAAAGGACCAGATTTTTCAGAATAGAAGCACTAAGAGCACAAGGCTAAGAAACGCCTTCAAAAACCTTTCAGTTGACCCAGAGCAGTCACTGAGGTGAACCTACAGCCCCGCTCACTCCCAAATGTTCCCGAGCATAAATAGTGGGAATGTGACTGCCCCTTTTCTCTGCATGGAGAGCAGCCAGGACCTCGCGCACAGCCATTACTCCTCCAGTCATATGGGAAAAGAGCAGTGCTGCTGAACGCGGGCACTCCTTAATCTCCTTCATAAAGGTCTTCCCCTCAGAAATGTTGCTCAAGCTGCTGCTGAAAACCCCAGCTGGGATATGAGCTTTACTGGACAAGATATTCATTGTTCAATTTATGGCTTGACTGTACTTGTAGAAATGTATTTCACTTCAGCATCAGATGAGCTGGATGAAGGGAATCAAGGGAGGAGTTCATCAGAGGGTTTCTTTCTTGATTTGATTTGTTTTCTGAATCACTGAAATGAAGATGTTTGTCTAGCTCAGCGATGGGTAAACATCTTTGCTTTTCCCTGCATGTCATATTTTCACTGGTAGGATTTACAAATTCTAACAGTTACATTTCTGAAGGAGATAGAGGCACGCAGAGACAAGAAAAAGGGAGGAAAGTTTTCTACCTGCCAGTAGCCAAAATCTGTTCAGGATTGTATTCATGTAAGTCTGCAGTAACCCCAACATCATCAACTGGGGTATGCTAGTGAAAACAAACACAGAATCCAATTTCATTCAGAGACCTAAAACAAATAAAAAGAATCTATCGCCTGAAATGTCAGGAGCAGAAGAAAACCTGCAGTTATGTTCCCCTTAGCAGATCTCAGTGATGGAGCTGTCTTCTAGGAGAAATACATTGCAAGCACCAACTGATAATGCAGGACAACACAGCAGTTTGATCAGCATGTGTTTCATTTCACTGCTGAGTACCAGGACTGCCATGAAACCAGGAGAGGGAGGCTCTGCCTGGATGATGGACGTCTCTAATGAGGCTTGGTCACTCTGTGTGAAATAGTCAACCTTGTCAACCTACAACACACTGCCAGAGCACAATTTCATGTGTTATCATTCAGCTTATAATGGTGCTACACTTCCATGCATGTGCTTGTGAGCATATTTTTAAGGCAAACCAGGATTTACCATAGAGATGTAAAGAAGGAACCATAAAGGAGTTACTTTTGAGGCTTTCTAAAGTACATTCAAAGTAACTAGTCCCCCATATAATGTGAAATCAAAGAGTGAAAACCTGCCAGAAAGGATATTAAGACTCTCTTGATTGTGAAGGCTCATAAAATAAATGTGTTGGTTGTTATGGATTAAAGTGTGTACCAAAAAGATGAAGGAACACCTAGCATCTGGAGTCTATATTGTAGTCTCTAAAATTCCTAATAGATCTGTGTCAAGAAAAGATATACTGAGATTAATAGGCTAAAATGAAAACATATCCCTTCAAGATGAACAGAAAAATGTTTAGCCAGAAGTAACACAATCCCCAGGATTTAAGCACTTCAAAAACTCACAAGGCTGTCATTCCTCCATGCATTTCATCAACTTCTGACCTTAAGATTTATCTAAAGGTGAACTTCCATTTCACTGCAAATTCCGGATTATGAGAAATTAACAAAAATCAATGTGCTGCTTTCTTTCCTCAGCACTCACGACATCTGCAAGAACTGGCTGTGTCAGTGTTTAAATGTACAATCTCTACCTAGATAATTTAGGAAGAGACCAGTATTAGTAGTTCAACTGCTGAATCTTTCCAAATTGATCTAAAACCTCCTTGCAGGTTTCACTATGCCTTTTAAAAGTGCAACGATACCATCAGAAATCAGCTCCTGTGACAAAACTTATAAATGTCTCCCCATGATGCTACTGCTTTTGAAGAATCAGGATATTCTGTGTTTCATGGCTGGCAGCATCATCAAACAGTTTCATAGCTGAGGCCCATCACCGATAAAGTGAAATAACTGGATATGCAGAGAATTTATCAGTATTGGGGGCCTTATCTTTAGCACTTCAGCCTGTTCACACAGCTCTGACAGGATAGCAGGATCTGTAATGGAGACATAAAAACCCTCTAAGGGCCAAATTTACATACCTTGGACCCCCATCTGTGCAAAAGGGCCTTTTTAATATAAGCCAGAATTAGTATCTCCCTGTTCCTTTCACATGGATTTTCCCACATAAATGCAAGGCAATAATATGATGATTGTTCTCTAAATACTTAAGCTGGTGGCAGTCATTAACCTCTGTTGAAAGAGATTGCCAGATTTGGGCATTGTTCCTCCGGATTTCTACAGAAGGCCCCAGGAAACTTTCACTGCCTCCTCCTTGCAGCTGAATAGGAGTAGGAGAGTCTTCTCCCACATCTGGTACTAAGCCAAGAAGCACCTACCAAGGACAAGAGCTGAAAAAACCTGCACTACAACAAATAAAGTTCTCCCAAGATAGATGCAAACCTGTCCTGCCCAGAAAACTTCCACATAGTGAAGACATAGACAGCAGCCTCTCAGGACACCAAGGAAAAAGCACAAGGAGGCACCAGGAAACAGGAGCAGACTTTAGGCATACCTGATTCCTGCAGTAGCTGGTCAGAGAGGGGATTCAGGCAAGGGAAAAGGAGGTGGGTGCAGAGAACTGCGGTAGATACACAACTGTCTTCTGTTAACATCTCCAGGCTTGAGCTAATCGGGGTTCCATTAGAACATGAAGCACACCTGGCTGCTGATGAATCCTGAATGCCAGCTCCACTTTTTATGAGGCTGTTGCTTCTTTTTCAGTAACTTCTACTTATTACAGCCAAGGCTTTTTCACTTTCTTTCCTCAAGACTGCCCCTTACAGCAATTTCTTTAAACACTGGGAAGGAAACTCTTATTGTACATGTTCCAGACCAGAGTTGTGGCACAGCAAATTTTATTTTGATTTTTAATAACTATATATTGTATTTAATTACCAGCTTGTAATTTCTTCTTATTAGGTTTCTCTTCAAAATTCATTAGCAATCATGAAGTGTAACAATATTTCTGTCCTTCCATCTACCATAAAGACGATATCTGCCAGAAACTGTATGCAATGACTGTAGTGTTGTTTAAACCATTTACAAAATGAGTTCTTCCTACTTTCAAAATAGCTCAAAGGCGACTATGAGTGCAATTAATTGGCCCCCTATGATACTGGTACACACAGATTGATAAACTCCGTGAGGATAATTTCGGCAGGAATGACTGAATGGCTCAGAATTTCAAGTACTTTACATCTCTCTGGGTTTTCTCACAAAGCCCTTTTAATTTTGAAAATCTTATTTCTTTGCTCTCATTCAGATTCTCTTTCTCCTCCTATTCTCTCTTCCTATGACACTTTTCTATAAAATAACTGCTTTGTTCCAAAGATGGGTCTACTCACACTACAAAATGCTAGAAACTTGCTTCTATTTCTTTTTAAGTCCATCCCAAAAGTGCCAATAACACATAGAAACAGTACATCTGGAGGACATGCTATAAAGACCATATCTGCTCTAAAGACGATTCCATAGCAGTGCACATAACCCATTTAACCCCATTTTGACAACTTCGCTACAATTATTTCCAGTGAGGGGAGAAAGTGGGAGTGAACCTTTGGCATCCCAAACATCTCTTCTACTGCAGTAGCACACTCTAGTAAAAGCATCTGCAATACTGAGGTGGATCTGGAATTGCTTTAGCTAAAGGAAAAGCTGAATTTAGCACAATAGGCTGCCCTTCATGTACAGCATTAGCATTAACAGTATCTTGGGGAGGTGGATATAGCTTCAAGTACACAAGTACCATTAAAATTCTTTTCCTCTTGGATGTGTCTTCCATTTATGCATTTGTCTTTATGTCTTTTGCTTAGTTCACCTCCTTCTGTTTTCACCAGACACCTTGTTCTTAGTGAATGCCTTACGTCTAAGGGTGTATGAGTCATTAGACTTTGAGACCCCAGATTCTCAAGAGGATATGAAGCTTGATAAAACAATTCACCGCTTCTTTTGTTAGTAAAAGATACAGCCAATTCCCTCATTAACTCCCACCACCAAAAAATAAAACCCAAACCAAAAACCAAACACCCCAAAATCCCCCCAGCAAACGAAAAGTCAGGGGCACTTGAAAATTAACGTTTTGAAAAGTCCTGAGAAATTCCATGATTTCTCCCTTTCGGAAAACAACTCGATTTCTGAAGACCAGAGGATGGACTTACATGTCAAACCAAGTCACCTACACTACTCTTAACTCAGTAACTGCTCCCCTGAAGTCTATGAAATATGGTGACACTGTTACCGAGCTTTAACAATGATAATGAAAACAAGGCTGCCATTTTGTATTTGGACTGATCAAGAAGGGGCCTGCATTATACATACAGCTGCTTATACCCACTATAAAGGATAATTTTGCTGTATTAACTCCATAAATTTGATAGAGCCAGCAAGGCTTCCACTGCATAATAGCTTAATTTTTCATTCTAATAATAACTGGCTGCCAGTTGAAATGAATGGGAGCAAAAACAAACATTTCTGTTCCATGACATGATCCATGACAGATGTACAGTTTAGGAGGCCCTAGGGCAGGGTATTCCAAGCCTCTCCTCCCTTCACCCAACGGCGGTAAAAGCATTAACACCAAGAAAAAAGACTGAACTGTAAAGGAACTCCTAGGAAAATGACCCAGCTATCCTCTACTTAATCCACAATTGGCAACACGCCTGATTTAAGGCTATGCTAAGCATCCAGGATTTTCTAAAGTGCTTGCAGACGGTGTGTACAGTATAACATACGCCTGTAAACTACAGAGTATGAAACATCCCTCTCTCAATCACACCCAAAGGTTTAGTGGGGCTTTTTGCTTTGACTTCTACTTGCTCTATTTATGTTGAGAAAAACCCCCTTTCCCTTGGAATATACAGAGAGGATTAATAACTTGATTATTACTGTTTATTATTGGTATCAATTTCACGTAATGCAACATGAAAACACGTATCCCCTTTAAAAAAATAAAGAAGCCAACATGTTTGAGGGTTGATGAATTTCAGTGAAAATGGGGCTGCATAGTTTAGTGCCAATAAGTTACTCAGGCTTTATGTGAGTATTGATTTATCTGCTAAATGAAAATGAATAGCCACCATATCTACTGCATTGTTTTGCTGCCTCTGCAAGACAGAGCACCTTCTTAAAGAAACCCTAAGTAGTTTTAAAAGGTGAGTTGACAATGCTATCTTTGCAATCTCTGAGTGGGAAAAACCCACTTTAAGGGCCAGATATTTGTATTACTTTTGAACAAATGCTGTCAGGGGCAGGAATGGGCTTTGTGCACATTTAGGATAGATTTTTTGTGTGGGGGCTTTGTTTGTTTAAGTGAACAAGCAAGAATTCATGCATCAGCCAGGAAAGTATCTGATTGCTCTGTGTGTGAGGATAGGACAGTGATGAGATTCATGAGAGTGGTGGATTCTCTCACTAAATGTTTAGCATTTGGGGTCTGTCAATGGGCCATTCCTTTGTATTTTGTTGAAGTGCAAAATTCTCTAATGATTTCAAGTAAAGTGGCCATTATAGGACAATATAGGTCAATAACTAGGGTAGTGTCTGAGAGGCTATCTAATTTGATAAAAAGGAAAACATATCATCAAAACCTCTGGAGCTCAACAGAAGATGGCAAGAGAACCAGAAATCACCCTATGAAAGACATACTCAGGATCAAAAACAGCACATGATGAATGAAAACAGAACAATAAACAGCAGCATGGCCTTCTGAAGCTGCAGTTTACCAAACCTAAGTCTGTTGCAACACAGACCAGAAAGGGCAATCCATGGTTGCCTAATGCTAATCTTCAGTTGCTACTCATCGTCCAGGAGCATCTGGGTTCTACCAAGGGATCTCGAGTCCTCATGTGCCAGCCATCTGTACCAGGTTTCCTGCTTGCACCCAAACCCAAGCAGAGAAGAAAAGCTAACTACTGCCTGAACCTCAGAGATCTCTTCCTCAGTAGGCATGGATGAGCTCAATACGGCAGACAGGACTTCAACCTACAAAAATCCTCCTCCTACTTAAAGCCTTAGATTGTGGTTTGTCACAACTACCGTGGGGTACAACCTGTTCCTAACACAGAACTGATGGATACTGCTGAACTTCACTGAAAGTAGACTGGATACTGTTAAGATTTGATCAACCAGTGAAAAGCACAAAAGTGAAGTGAAATTCCAAAAGGGAAAAACAGAAAGTCAATCAGAAATCTGATAATGCTGGTACTCTGGAAAACTAGGAGAGGCTTCAGTCCTTCCTGAAAGACCCTTTCATAGCTGGAAGTAAAAGGATTATTATCTCCATAGGGTGTTGGAAAAAATGGAGACAAATTAATGTGACACATTAATGGTTCCGATTTCCATGGCACGAATGTAAAACATTTTCTTGATGGAAGATGCAAAGCAAAGAATATTTTATATGAAGAAGGTAATCCAGCCTCCTCTTTCTGTGGTTACAAGGACTCGGTGGTCGAGTGGTTTACCGCTAAAAGTAAGGTCATGTTAGAACACACCTTAAAGGAGCTGAGAAAGGTAGCACAGAAGCAAAACATGGCTTTGTGAAGAAAAACACATCGTCTTTCACATCTTGTCAGGTGGCCATGGTAAAATAAAAGGTAAGCTTACCCCAGCCTAGCTGACATGAAGTTAAACAGGTCTGCAATGTCTGCTAAGTTGATTTTAGTAGTCAGTCAGTTCATCCAAATGTATAGACTCTCTGTGAAGGTATCCTGTCTTTCTAGTGAAAACAGACACTAGGAGTTTACACCAGCCATAAACCACAGCAAAAAGCACTATGCAAACATAGAGATACATGGTATGATCTATATTGTTGAAATTTGACTTAATGGATCCTACTAATATCCAAAGCGAAATTCCCTTCATGCAAGGTAAGAGGGTAGAGGGCAAAGAGGAAATCCCATCTTTCTCTCCCTCTTGGACTTCTGAGCATACTACCTTAGCTCGTTTTTTTACTGTGACTAGAACCAGAGACTGTTGCTGACTATGTCAAATCTGGATTAAAAAGAACCCCTGAATCAAACTCCTACTCAAAGGATGATTTAATGTTCAAAAGAAAGACGTGAGTTCAAATATCTCTCTCAACACTTTCCTTTGATTCCTCTAAAACAGACAAACATGTTTTGTCTGACTCTTGTCTTCTGCATGAAGAGTCAAGTGAAGAGTGGCCTCTTCAGAAAGCCAGTCTTTGTTTGTTTGTTTTGTTTGTTTTTATCTTACCCCACCTTAACCCTTTATGTGAAGGCTTTAGTTTGTCATCTGTTCAAAAAACCCAAGTACAATACTAATATCACACACTTCCATTGGCTGTGTTATGCAGGACCACAGCAATTTACTGACGGGAAAAATCCACTTTTGTAATACCTGCAGAAAAAAATGTAAAGTGTTGACTGGGGAACTTAACAGCATTAACCTCAGAATGGTCCCCTTGTCTTTGTCTTGCAAAATAAGAAGCCTTTTCCTATTTTAATTTTATGCATAAGTGCATGAACGCTGAAGTAATATTCACATGCTGCCAGGCAGTTCCATATGCCAGCTTTTTTCTTCCTGCATATATACTAGTCTCAGGTAGCAAATATTGTGAAGCCAAGTTACACATTGCCTACATTTGCATACATGTAGATCCATGCATGTGTATTTTTCCCTAAGCCAGCCAGTCCTCCCAGTTTGGCAGCTAGATCTGCAAAAGGAAAACCCAAATCCAGAGTTGTGCAAATCTCTTTGAAAACAACAGCAGTATGAAATTTAAGCATAATCACAAAGCTTCATCCAGATCCCACCAGCTCTGGTGGTCCTTTATCTCACTACCACACTAATACTGAAGAAGCTGACTCCTTGATCATGTTGGTCACTCCTTCGCTGCTTTATCATCCTACTCCTAACCATGCAGTGGCAGTAAATGGGGGGTGTTCTCTGGGTTCCTATTAGGAACCTCATTACTCCTCCTTTCTCTCTTTCTTGAATTAAAAATGTTTAAATTAGTTCAATATGTCTCGAACCTCTTCAGCACGCTGCTGTCCATCTGACTCACTTCCAAATTGAAGTGCATATATAAAAAAAATTGAATCAGTTCAATGATTTTAAATCACTCTTCAATGTGCAAAGTAATTTAAAATTACTGGAGTGCTTCCAATTTTTATTAGTCCTTGAATTTGGAAGTGATCGAGGTTCTTCTGGGCATGTGCAGTGCACTGTGACTTAAAATTATTACGTCCATGCTTACTCCTTCTTAAAAAAACCAGATTTCACTTCACAGCAGAAACTGTTGCGAGGTACCATGAAACAATTTTAAAGAACAAAATGGGGGCTGCATAATTCCAGGAGGCATCAATCTGGAAAACTCTTGCAGTTTTTAAGGAAATCAGGAAACACCACAAAATGTGTGAACTATTCTACATGCAGCTTGGGTTCCCATTCTAATTGCTACAGCACTTTTGCATTTAATTACTTTCAATGTATCTAATTGCTCTAAATTTAGCAATTTCCCTAAAATCAATATGAGGACAGA
This sequence comes from Strigops habroptila, assembly GCF_004027225.2. Lineage (NCBI taxonomy): Eukaryota > Metazoa > Chordata > Aves > Psittaciformes > Psittacidae > Strigops > Strigops habroptila. The sequence goes on from NC_044282.2 coordinate 66,693,889, forward strand.
ATCAAAAAGGGCTGACTTTCTCCTTAAATCTTTCAGATGCTTAGTGACATGATTAATGTTCATGCTCAAGACTAGTCTTATCGAACTTAATATGCCTCCTCACCTGCTGGAGGAGTCTCAGTAATGAATGCTATTCCCTTACGTAGATAGATTTACTGGAGTCCTAGAGAAGATAAAAGGGCTGCTTATAGACATAAGTATTAGCAGTGCCAGTGAACTGTAGGATTTGGTACTGAACTTATCTAGTATTTGAAAAAACCAAGCACACTACTGCATCTCAACAGTCCATTCCAATACACCTCTTTCATGGCCTCAGTCTCCCTTTTCTAGAGATACAGCAGTTGAAGTAATCCTTTAAGCTGAAAGTCTTCCCATTCTCCACCATCATAGTTGTGGAGGAATAAATGAAAAAACCCATGAGTCGTCAATATGACCCCCATATGCCCCATAAATTTCTCTGACTGCCTTGAAGGCAGTCTCTTAAGAGTCTGGGAACATTTGGGAAATCCTTCCAGTTTCCTCATCTATGAAGTTTCACAGAAGCTAAATCATGGACATGTGAAATAAGACCTCCACCCCCACTCCTTTTTGCATAATGTTCACCAAAAAAATCCCCACAAACCTTCATACATTCACAGAGCATAAAACACAACCAGAGTTTGTGGGGAAGGGGATTGGCTCTGTGCGGAAGGGGATTGGCTCTGTGGGGAAGGAGACTGCAATTCCAAAACTTATGTACAGAGAGACGGAGTGGTTTAAGATCAATTACCTGAAACCAGGTGCTGAGCAGATGGGAAAAATGATTCATCTGGTATGCACTCTCCCCTTGCACATCTCACCTGACTCTCAGTGTCTCTGTGGCAGCTGCTGCACTGTGCGCAAAATCCTAACTAGCCACTGGATTTGGCATCTTGGTCTCCTGTGTCACCCCATTACCCCAGTGCCATAATGGAGCGAAGAGGAACTACCCCTCAGTGTCCCCGCTCCTCTCACTGTAATGATACGCTTTGAAAAAGCAATTCAGTATCAATGGGGACACAAGAAGGCAGTGGCTATGCAGCTCACTGAGGTGAGGTACTTGGAGCACTCACCAGAAGTGATGTGTTCAGGGAGGCCCGTTATCACAAAAGTTCTACATGTAACTTCCAAAGCTAAACTTTGGAGAAGGACTTTAGTCTTGAAGAGGCATCTCTTGGCTGGGTTTGAGCGCATGTAGAAACATGCTTCCCTGTGGCTGCAGGCAGCTTTGGGAGGGAAAAGGCGGCCAAGTCATGCCCTTACTCCTCACAGCACTCCTGGGATCCTTCTTTCCCAATGAAACATCTGCCAAAGAGCTGGCCAGAAGGTAGCTCAGAAGCTGCTTTTAAGAGTAAACAACTCAGTGTCAAAGCTCTTAGCATCAGCACTCTGTGAAGGAAACAGAGGATTTACTGTGTCATATGAATTTAATATTTGATACATCCATTCACATACACCTATATCCTGCCCTTGTAATGGGGATGGACTCAACGATCTAATAGATCTTTTCCATTTCTAGCTACTATTATCCTATTATTAAAAGTAATGAGCCTCTAATCTAACAACTGAACTAATCAATAAGAAACTGAGTTTGTTTTTCAAAATTGCTTTAATTTTAAAAATACAGCATGTCCGTTCCCTGCTTCCTGCTTCTGACTGTGATAATAAAACTTTCAGTATGGCTAATGTAGTTTAGCTAAACAAATTAGCCAACTGCCCCATTTAGGGGGAAGAGAAAGTTTCCATTAGCCATTCAGATGGTCTTTGCCTGGTCAGCTAACAATTTTTGCAAACCAGACATCAGAAGATATATGATTTTAATCTCACTATAATGCTGGAATACAATGCTCTGCTACAAACCTACGAATAGTGGAAGTGTGACTACAATTTGCTGCTTTATATTAATCAAAGGGGGGGGTTTCCAGTCACACAGCATAGTTATATGTTACGAGTTGACAGAAAACAAGTTTGCCGGTGTCTTTTGGTTCAGGCACTGGAGTGATTTTAAGGTACCTGGGTTCAAATGTTAGTTCTACTTCATATTTTCTGTTTCATTTTGGACAAATCACTGTCTCGCAGGGAAGCAAGGATAAAAAACCCCTCCATGCTTTTACCCTATTGCACTGAGGTAGCCTGTCATCTCTTTCAAGTAGCTCTTGCCAAAATTACTACATGTCTTTACAGTGCCAAGCCCAGCAGTTTCATGACATTAGTAGGGATTGTTAGGGATATTACACTACTAACAGAAATATAATTTGGTATATTAGTATGATATACCGCTGATTCATAATAATATAATTAAAATAATTACCAAGTGCTACAGAAAATATGCCAGTTTGGACAATTGTTTTAGATTAGATGCCTCAACTCTACATTAGCAGGAAGTTTGCTGTGAAAAGAACAGATGAAAGGATTACTGCAGTTGGTGCTGAAGGCTCTACATCTACAGAATATGCACTTTCTGGGAGTTACTTTGAACTAGATTTCGTCTGATTCCTTGGACAAAATATCCCTATCACTTATGTAGTTTTAAGACTGAAGAACAGTCATTATTTTGGACCCTTCCTTCCCTATAGGGAGCTGTTATATGGTTGGGAAATACATGGAGTTCAGCAGCTGGATCATTTTCCTGCAAAAGGAATCTCGTTTTTCCCCACCAAAAATCACCACAAACTAAAGCAATGTGGCATAAGTGGAGAAAATCAGATCATTTGCTTTTGCTCTAGATTAAAACTCCAATTCAAAGACAGTCGCGGGTAAGAAAGCACAGGGAGATCAATTTGATCCCTCGATAGCTTTTTGTCTCCTTGTTATTAAACAGCAAAAAATTCTCCTAGCTTCCAAGAGTGGCAACAGGTTGCTTGACATGCTGCTTTGAAGGATAGTCATTAAAAAGTCTTCTGATGGCAGTTCAAAAGGCAAAAGGGAAGATGTAAGTAGAAAGACCCTCTAGATGCCCCAATCATTGTCTTCAGGTTTACTGGTTCCCCTCCCTGAAGCTATGAATACTAAGGAAGTGTCTTCTCAAAGCAATGGATGATGGTCATAGTAGCAGTATTGATTTACCCAAAGATTTCAGTACAACTGATTTTACTACATTGTACTGTGATTTCAGCACGGTAGTGCAATGACACAACTTCACAAAACTGGAAATTATTGCTTCTTTTTTCTTTAATCATCTTCTCAGCAATATCCCACTATGCTCATTAATGTCTTCTGTACCTGCATATGGAGTTTTTGGATGTTGTAAGAGCAGAAAACTCCTCTGCCTACGACATTTGCCAATGCCAAGACTTGTATTTCCTCTCCACCAAATGTAACTACAACACAATGACTATAAGAAGAAAATATCTGAGCTTGCCCTATAACCACTCCAAAGTAAAGTGATACTACTGATAAGAAACATTGAGAAACGAGCAAAACAGCAGTCTCTGTGCCATGAAAGACTGTCAACGTACTGGAAAGTCTTAGAGCCTTGATGAAGCCTTCATAATCCATGGCCAGCTAGGTAACAGAACACAGGCAACACGTACAAAACACATCAATCTTGATAGAATTCTTCATTAAGTACTTGACGAAATTATTCATTTCCCCCATTTAAGAAAGTGAAATTCAAAAACTTCTATCTATACGTATAGAACTGTCGAGTCTTCTATGGAATTTCACTGTTTAAGAAAAGTATAATATTTTCCAGAACTTTATATTCTTACCCACCTCAATCATTCTGGAAAATAAGGCTATACTGATTTCTAAACAACTGTAAATAAAATGCTCTGTTGAAAGAATAAGGGAAAGGGAGACAACTTCACACTGCTGTTTTGATAGCATTCTTCTGGGAAGCGTAAGATGACATAAGCTCTTCTTAAATCAAGTAGCATTTAAGACTGCTAAAATATAAATACACTGTATGAATACATACAGTAAGAGGCAAGTTAGCTGTTCAGGCTTGCCCCTTCCATAAACATAAGAATCATAGCTTTATCGGATAAAGACCTACAGTGAAATAAAGAGCACTAAAACGATTCAGACAGTTGCAATGGTTTGTTTCTTGACCCACTGGTTTGCAAACCCAAAAAGAAATGTAAAAATGTTGACAGCTGCACAACTTCCAGGAATACTCTTAATTAAGACATATGGTACCGAGAAGGGTTAATATTGTTTGAAAGTAAAAGCTCTCATTCTAATAACAAGACCTCTCTCTGTGCACTGCTGGGTCAGCACAGTAATTAAGAAAATTGCCTTTAGTGCGCTTGTTTGGTAATGCTATTATCATCTTTTTTCATCTTTTAACAAGAGTAAACTACTTGAAGATGTCCCCATTTACTCTTCTTGCTTCTAGTAACCCATGAACCCATCAAGTCCATACTATGCTAGCATTTAATGGCCTAAATGAGTTACTTTATCATCTGGTTCACCCTGAAGTCTTTTACATATTTTTCTTGACCTTTAACCTTCTGACTATTATTTTGACAGCTATCATTAATGCTGCATCCTGGGCAACCACACATTGACTAAGATGGATGGCAAAATGGCTAAAGGAGTTGAAAGTAACACACACCCACTTTCATCTTCTTCTTGATTAAATCAAAACCATACAAAGCCAAATCGTACGATGGGTCCCATGGAAGCCGTGGAGAACACAAGCCATAGTTTTAGCAAGTAAAGCTGAACAGAGAGAACAAAAAGGGGGCAAAGCAGCCTTATTGTAAAACAAATAAGCTACATAAATCGGACACCTAGAACTCTATAAATCTAAGTTATGACTATTCAGCTATGAACTTGGATGAATCAATAGGTGTTTAGAAGGAAAATACTTTCTACTAGTTGGTTAAAACATAGATTTGGCAGTAAATTTCACTCAAAAAAACCCCTAACCCACAACACAAAGAACATGCTTATGTGGAAAGGACACAGTTAATTGGAAAGAAAGTTTGATACAACTTACTACTTTTCTAATAAGCTACCCCACTTCAAAGGCGAGCATGGCCCCTTCTGATCACTTGCATGGAACACCACGGACTGTGGTCCTGCACAATTGTAAGGTCACTACAAATCATGCACCTTGAACAATTAAACTATTCCCCTTGGAGAAGCTGGATGATTTCATTTAAGAAAATGAAATCTAGATAAAAGGGGCAAAAGGAACTTCAAATAGTTCCACGTGCTTAAAACGAGATTAAAAAATGGAAGGAGATGTTAGTGTCAGATAAGATCGGATGCAAAGAGTCATTCTAACTGCATTTCAGACAGTTGGTGTAATCAGGCAGTAGGTTAATGGAAAGGAAGGCACTATATTGCCAAGCAGCAGAAAAAAATGGTGATTTAAGAGTCCACTAAAGTATTATCCAGAGACTAGTTTTTAAAAAACAACCTAAACTATCAGAGAAAACCCAGGAAAAACATGCGAAGGAAAAGCAACCAGAACAATGTCACAGACAAAATTCTCAGCCTCTTTGTCTTCTAAAATGAATGAGCCTCACTGATGGAAGCCTGAAATACTACAGCTCACTGATGGACCTGACACTTGACCCCTCTTACTAATTAGGGATGGAATCTGGACACCACAGCACTTATTTGCTTTAAGCAGCATTCTTTAGGGCCATAACAATTTCTACGATTGCTTTATGAGCAGAATTTTTAGTATGCATGGATGAGATGAAAATAAAGCTAGCAAAATTACTACAGGCAGCTCCCGGGTAGAGGAAAACTAAACTTCAGCTGACCTTGGTCTTACTCTGGTTTGCACATGCCTTGTGTTTTCAAAACAGATGTTCTCCAAAAACATGTTCCTTGGGAAGAGTTTCAGATCTGATCCTCAAAAAATTGTGCAAGCCCCACAAGGCCCTAAGCAGGCCTGGGAAAGGGGAATGGGTAGATCAGCCCCTGAGAGCTGGGGACAAACTCTTGATCAGAAGAACCAAGCCGCCGTATCTGGATCTCTCTACCCTCAGTAAAACTATCCTTTTATAGAATTAGAGAATGGCCCACTACGCATTATTCATCTGCGTTTTATGTCTGGTATTTTTAGTTGCAAGTATTTCCAATTAAAACAATGCTTTGGGGGTGTGAGTGCAATTCAAGACATCAAATCAGCTTTCAAATTACAACAAAGTAATAATAATAAAACATTTCCAGAACAAATAGTAACCCATGCACTCGGTATCACACTGGCAAAAGCCTTTTAGCAGACCATAATGATGCATTAATTAGTCCTGAATAATGATATTACTAATATGTGATGGCTTACTGAGAAACTCACATTAACAAAGCACATGTGCTCGTGCTTCCTTCACACATCACACCACACGCTCGAGCTCACAGCCATTTGCATTATTTCTCTTTCTCATTTCAGGTAAGCCAGCAGGTCAAAAGATAATCAAAACAAGAAGCCTCGTATTGCACATTTTCACTCATGCAAGCAAATACAAACTTTCTTTAAATGTAACTGCTTGTGCAACATAATAAACCAGCTTGTGTGCTTGTAACTTGCAGGAGTAGTTCTAAAGAATAACTGATTTCAGGAAGGCAATTTTAAACTAAGGTAATTCTCCAGCTCTAGGATCTCACCTAGATCTGAACAACTTCTCTCTAAAACAAGTTTTGCCCTACCCAATTCTGCTGAGATCACAGTAACTCTACTTCAGTGCTTCAAACCGCAGTACATGCCCTGCACCATCCATGTGTCACACAGGTGTTCACGGGACTGTTTTATTGCAGGGTTCAATGATCAGAAAAATCTACAGGGGAAATGGGGACGTGTTGCCCCAGGAATTACATACAGGTTTTTTTGTGACAAAAGTGTGATGTATGGTCTAGATTCAAAGAAAGGAAAAAACCCAAATTTGTATTTAACAATAGCCCTGCATTCAAAAATAAATCACTACAGCCATAAAGACCAGACAGTTTTTTACTGGTGACAAACACCCTTCTTCCAAAGCATATTTACAAAAGCCAAACAGAGCCAAATGACATGGTGGGGTAGTTTCATATATTGCTATGGATTAAATTAGGCAGCTCTTAATCACCTCACAATATATCCAAGTTATGTTGCACCGTAACAAAAAGTAACAGGTTGTTCACTTTTTTCCCCCTCAGCTCCCCTGGACATTACTTTATCTCTGTCTAATAATGTAGAGAGAGATATATATAAGTATATATGAGAACTTTAAGAAGTCTAGAAACTCTTTCCATTCTGCTAATACTATTCATGACACTGAGTAACTGTAAAAGCTTTACTACAGCTTGCAAATCACTGCAAAAGAGTGAAGACCTAATGCAGTCATGTTTCAGGAGAAGTTGCTATGTACATTAATCAGTGTGCTGCTGGACCCTTATCTATGATTCTTCATTAAAATCATTGTCTTATTTGATGAGCAACTGTTGTTTGCTAAAAGAGAATGGTTTTTACAGCTACCACATCTTCATGTGCCTGTGCTGCCCAAACGAAGTGCTATACTTACTTCATTGTATAGGATTTTCTTTACATTTTGGTATTTTCTTGGTAAAAACGTAAAACCAAATGCATCCCTCAATCAGCACCCCAACTCCCTATTTACTACATGTGGCAAACTGGGCGCACTGCTTTCCCCAGGCCCCCAGCAAGTGCTCTACAGGCAGCTGATATTTTGACCACACATCACAGCTGAAAAATTTCAGAAATAAACAACTATGGGAAAACTGCATATTTATAACTTATTTCTTGGATATGTTTCAGTTGCACAACACAAATATGAGAAAGAACACTCCTGAAAACAGTCTTTCTTTTCTTTTCCTCCTACTGAAAAAGTATTTTAAATATCAGTGTTTGTAATCACTCACATTTGATTGTGCTAAAATAAATGGATTTTTCAGTAGCTATATAATAGTATTTAATTTTATGTGTAGTCAAATATACACCTAAGCAGGTATGTGAGCTAACTTACCCGACGGCATAACGGTGTTTCCCTGGTGATTTACTTACTGATATGTGAGAGGAGCTGAGAGGTTCAGCTCAATGTTAATTAAGTGAAAACTGTCACTAGTTGACCCACTCTTCTGAGCCTGCAGCCTGTCTTTGGGGCTGCACCAGTGCTCACCAACATGACCACCACATACCACATTGGTTGTTTTACTGGGTACTGCACATGTATAAAAAAAGCCTCATATTTTGGCCAGTTGGAAGTACCAAATGGCCTGGCATGCATTGAATTTGTCCTGTTGTGCACAATGTATTAGACAAAGAGATGTGTATTTTATTTGTTAACAGTATGCCATTACAGCTAATAACAGAAAATAACACAATCAGTATGAATATTTGCGTAGTATCATTGTACATGTATTCAGATATTCATTGTACACATATACAGACATTCAGATGTTGAGAACCCAAGAAACAACTTCTTAAAATTTGTAAAACTCAGATGACATCTGACTGTGTTCGAAATGGAAAGATACAGAAGTCTGAAATAAAATTTCTTTATATCAAGAATAACAGTAATTCCTATTGCAGAAACACCTGCCCTTCCTGACTAAATAATACTCAAACAAAAAGCTGGCTATAATCAACCACTGACAAATAGCAGCTCTCTTAATTTATTAATCTAATTAATGCACTCCCTTTATTTATTAAACTAATTGCATTGATTTCTCAAGGGGAATTACATTCTCCCCATTCCTCCTCATCCTGCATTCTAGGCAGAATCTTCAGTATTTTATTTCAGTAATTGAAAAAATATTTTTGGTATATTCTTACTGTATAATAAACTGCCATAATAAACAAGGTGTTGTGATTTCTAACTCATAAAATCACAGCAGGTGAATAGAAAGGGGATGTCATAACTCCGACAATAAAGTTTGCATGGCTGCCCCAAAAGCCCTGAGTATTGGCAGCTCCTGCCAGACTTTACAAGTAAATTTCCTACTGGATCAGCACATCATTAAATGCTTTATAGAAAGAGAAAGGAGAATGCTTAATGTAGGCAAGACTTTAAGAAAACATTTTGGAACTAAAGGAGGCCTCAAACGCAAATGTAATTCAGTAAATAAAACATCAATGTCAACGACACAATAACGGGCTAAATTGAGCACACTCAGTTTGCTCTAACCAGCAGAAAATGCACAGTAGTGGAGAGGGAGTGAATGAGAGAAAGGAAAGTGCCTACAATTTTTTGGTATGGGTTTTTATAATGATTTGATTCAACTGTCTGTTGCCAAGCAGCCAAACAGGCCACTTACAGTCATCACAGTGTTATGGATCTCATTTTATCTGTACTTCCAGTGTAAATGAGAAGCGATTCACAGTAAATCAGAGGACATGCATAAGATTTCTGGTGAATGTTCGCCTTGTGCCAACCTGCTACATGTAAGTGAATTTCACATTGAAACTCTGTATTATTTTGGTTAAATAAGTAAAGCAATGTATTAGCTTTTGTTTCAAACAGGCAAGGTTTTGGCAGCTTCCAAGCACAAATTCAGAAGCACAAAAATTCAAAGTTGGCTGAAAAATAAAAAAATGCCAGCACTGGTATAAACTTGTAACAAATTCTACCTGAGACATCAGGGAAGGCTGAAGGGGAAAATGTACCTTTTAAAATCTCACACAGAAGAGATACAGATGGCTAAACCCTCTGTGGCAAAGACAAAATAAAATCTCTGGCATTGCAACCAAAGAAAACATATTGGACCTCCAATACAGAAAAAGAAGTAAGTCTATATCTTTCTGGGTAAAGCTCTAGGAAGTGTAATATAAACCCTTAATACTCAAACATTTATTGTTTTACACATGAACAACAAAACACGTTCCCTTCAGATGAGGGACTGAAAAATGTTCAAACCTTGAGTTGTCCTATATATCCCACAAAGCAGTTTAGCTCCTCCAGAAACAACTGATGTCACAGCGAGAGATGAAGATGAATGGAGATAAAAAACGTGAGCAGAAGACTGCTAAGCTAAACTAAAATGCAAACAGGAGTAATGGGATGAAATTAAACAGGGGAAAGTAGATGGTGAAGAAGAGTCCTAACAGTGAAATATATGGGAATTGGAGATTTGTTAGCAAGAAAGATGACAATGTTCTCTTTGACTGCTTCATTTACAACTGGACAAAGCACTGTGGAAGGTACTGGAAGAGACAGATAAGAGGACATATTCTGCCATTACAGTGCTTCAGAATATGTGTCTGAACTCGGGTAAATCATATCATGAAAGAGATACCCAGTCTTTTGGTCATCTGTTACACTGATTCTCTTTTCAGAGGAATAGAGCACTCCGCAGGCAATATTCTATGTACTAAATATTACAGTATTTTTAAACTTGTTTGTATGAGCTTGTTCCCCAAATACAGCTTCTCTTACACAATATGGGACACAAAAATCTAGAAGTAATTTTACTCCCATTCTTTGGGCAGCAGTGCCCTGCCACGAAGTCACCTCTAGCAGGACCTCTGGCTAAAGCCAGCAGCTCCTTGGGCAACTTCTCTACGTCAGGTGCACAACTTTAGAAAATGAAAGTAACAACAAATGCACATTATCACTGGTTAATTACAACCATTTTTCTTAGAGGACTGAAGACTGTAAACAACACTGTCCACACAAACATCTATAATAATAGGAAGTTAATAGTGATTACCAGTGTGATAGATAACTGTGAATATCTCTAAGTACATCAGAAGCTGAGCTTGTAGTTATAGCATTTGTGATTTATCAGACCTCCACCACAGCCGACACTCTTCAATGTAGAAATCATTGCAGTACGAGGTCACCCTTCCATCCCCCAGCGCCACCTCTTTCTCCCCACTCACTCAGCATCTACTCTTCCACAGGGAGCAAAGCAGCTCCCTGGTTTATGGCTACACACCTGCAATTCTATCACATTGGCTCGGCCAATGCTGATCAGCAGTGGTAACACCTCTTCCAGACAATCCATCTAGTATCTCATTTATCCTGGGGCAAACGTGAAGAATCAGGTAGGTCATCTTTTATCCCTCTGGTGAAATGGTGATAGCAAGAACTCAGCAGTCTGTGTGGAGTTCTTCTATGCTCTTTACTCCCAGTGTTAACCACACAAATAAGATAGTATATCATCAGTGGAAGAAATACAAGATAAACTAGGAGGAACATTAATCACAAACTGTGCTGGAGTCATCCCTTTCAATTATTCTTTTTTCTCAACTCCTTCCTTGTTATCTACAGCTTCTTTGTTAACTTCACCTCTTCCAATTGGAAATGCTTCTCTGGTTACACTACCTGCTTAAGAAAAAGGAAAGAGAACTGCTGCTGCTAACTGTTCTTGTACACGGCAGTTTAGGGCTGTTTTTCTCTTTTTGACTAATATTCACATAAAAGACATAGCAAAGACCTGGACAAATACTGCTATGGGCAATAAAGAAGAAGAAAAAACCCTATCATTTTGATGATGGATGCTTCCTCCAGAAGATGCCAGCTGGCACTTCTAGGTGTTTGGAACAACTAGCTGACTACACTTGGCTCTTTTTTTCCTCTTACTGTTGGTAGTGCTTTAAAGCACAATTCAGGCTTGTCAATGTTGGTTATTTTTGATTAATTTTTCTGCCTGTCACTTGGGAACTGTTGGTATTTCACTTTTTGCGTCACTTGTTTCTTGGTGGTATCACCAGGCTCCACGTGTCCTACTTCTTTCTTTACTTCATTATGCTTTACCAGCACGTTCTTTTTCACTTGTTTGCTACCATAGACTTCCTGGCTATTTCTGCCAGGAGCCTCAGATTCTTTCTGGCACAGGTTTCCCAGAGAAGCTGTGGCTGCCCCATCCCTGGCAGTGTTCAAGGCCAGGTTGGACACAGGGCTTGGAGCAACCTGCTCTAGTGGAAGGTGTCCCTGCCCGTGGCAGGGAGTTGGAACTGGATGATCTGTAAGGTCCCTTCCAACCCAAACCAGTCTGTGATTCTATGATTTTATCCCTCCCATGACTAAATAATAAAAGACCCTTTCCCCTTCTCTCTCATTGTTTCTTTTCCATCCCACTGTCCTCAGAGGCTCTCCTGTCAAGCCAGCAGGCCTTCTGGAAAAGGAAAAATCTTGTAGACCTCTTCCCTGTAAACTACTGGTAGGGATGTCGAGCCACTGAAGTGCCTGTGAGTCAAAGAAAGGGTCCACACTCATCCCTAAGGACAAAGTCAGCTTCTTTCACAGCAGCAGGGGATTAACAGTAAAGCAGTTTAGATGTGACTTTCTACCTTGTAGTACATGGAATTAACACAAACACCGTGGCTGACCAGTATTTCACTTGCTGGATGCGAGTGGCTGCGTGGTTCTGAGTTACCGGCTGGGCTCAAACCACGACAATTATCCTCCCTTACATTTTTCTTTATGCAGCCTTTGAATTAACAGGATAAAAAAATGTACTGTCAGAAATTCCGAGGTAAAATAAGCGAGCTACTCTGCAAGAGGACTTCACGGGATTGTCCAACATCATTCTTCAGCTCCTGCTGAAGGGAAAATATTCTCCTGTGAAAAATAACAATGCGAATAACTCCCGGTACAAAAGCAGTTCACTAAATTCAACTTTCTGGCTTTTCCTGTGTGTTACAATTGCTCAGGGGCTTCTGTACTTGGGGTGAGAGGACAGCAAAGAGGCGGGAACATGAAGAGTTAACCTTCTGAAAAGTGATCAGTTGAAATGCACCCATCTCTTCCCACAATGTAAGTATAGTCTACGAGAGGAAAGCAAACTGTCCTCTTCACTCATGGAAAGTAAGGTGAATCTCTTTAAGACTGCACAAACTTTATTCACATTTAATACCAGAGAACCACCACAATGGGTATTCCCCAACTTCTGGAGCAACCACAGCTTCAGTTGACTCCACCTGGATTTTAAGGACCTCTGAAAAGTCAGATGAATAGCCTTACTGTTGTAGTGAAAAATACTTCTTACTCCACAAGTCAAAATACGGGCAAAGATTTCTTGTCTTTTCTACAAATACATATTTTCTGTTTATTTCAACCAAAATCAGTCTATCATAAATTGTTTTATATATCTCACAGATGAGAAAATCCATCAGTAAAAAGCGGGTAACTGCCTTGTTAAGGTCAGACATGAGTTAGCATGGCTGAAAACAGGTATCTCTCCCTCCAGCCACTAGACTATAGTCTTTTTCATTATTTACCCCTCCATGTTCTCTTTCTTACAGCTCCGTGTTTAAAACAAAAACTGGAAAGGGAGCTGATAGATGTAGGACTCCAAAGGAAAGTCATTTATTTTACAAAACAATCCTGAAAAGGCTAGCCAAATGTTCTCACGCTTTATTTAGATACCAGAATGTGCTGCATCCATTTTCAATCTCCCAAACCCAGATAAAGCACAAAAAATAATTGAGAAAGTAAAAAATAAGTGGGTGGCAATAAAACTGCCAAACCGACAGCCTGGCAAGTCATCTTAATCAAGTGTTATTGTGGTAACAGAGCAGACCTCTGATTTTTGACTCATGTCACAAACTGCATGCTGACAGTTCTGTTGAGAACTCCTTTTTCCACTGACAAGCTCTTGTTTTCACAACTGGAAGAAAGGGGTGACCAGAAGTTCAAAATTCAATGCTCTAAAAATGCATGACTAAAAATGCTTCAAAGGGCAGCAGTGAAAGATGTTTGGAAATTAAAAGCCAGGTTCCTCCAGCCTTGATGACTCCCCAGTTCCCAGTGCCTCTGCTTAACCTTGCCCACCACACGCTTCCAGACCTGCTCTTTCAGCTGTTATGCCCTATTGCCTTGAATTTAGGTCTAAGGCACACACAGATAAAAATATTAAGACATTGTAAAGACAGAGGTAAAAATAAACCCTCCCAAGATCCCACGACCTGACCCACCTGAATAGTCCACATCCATTTGGTTGATGTATTACTAATAGACATAAAGACTATGTGCTATATCTCTTCCATTTCCTTATCCACCCCATTCAGCAAAATATTGAGGATTGCAGAGGGAAGAAAGGCAGTTTCAACAAAGTAATCTTGGTCATTTTTCTTCCCACCCAACTCCAGGTTCTTAATTTAGTCATGACAGTTGATGCAAAGCACTTCCTACTTGTTACTCGCTCTGTTTGCTGTAGAAACATCCTAGAGTGACTACATTCAGGACTTAACTCCTGCTTGGAATTCTAACTTCACTTTCAGAAGACGTGCCTAAATCTTAGTTGGACTACAATACAGTTACTATACTACACCTATTACCCCTAGTAACTGCAGTTTCATTGACCACTGTTTCAGCACTGGAAAGCAAAAAAATTCACTACTGTTTGTGTACTGGTACGTAATATGTTGTCTGCCTGTAAACAAAGGATGAACTATACAAAACAACACCGGGAAAGTCAGCACCGTTGGCTAAATTATTCTCTTCCTTTCCCGCACCCCCTGTTCTTTGAATGGGAGATTGTTGAGGTAACACTGTCCTTGGTAAACATCCAGATCTCAGTGACATTCAGTGCACAGAAGAAAACTCATAAATGCACAGTAATATCTGCCACAGCATAACAAAAAGAAAGAACTCCCTTTATTCTTCCCACAGCCTGTGCACAGGCACCCATGGATTCTCTGTGCTCTACCATGAATGGGCTTCCTCCTGTGCAATGTGTCTGTTCCCAAGAAGGAAATCTTCACCACTGATCAGCTGCACACATTGAATGAGGCAAAGTGTATTTTGCAGGTTGCACAATACATATGCTCTTTTTTTGCCTTTTTATGTATAATGCATCCTACATAGCAGTGGTGAGCTGTGCAAGGGATGTTCTAGGTTGTCTCGTGCTCTCACTTGCCGTGTAACATTTAAAACAAACAAAAAGATACTGCTACTTGAACAAGGTCAGAGAGGTCTTCAGATGGTCTATTTCCTCAGCTTGCCTCTGGCTCCATATTGCTTTGCAAATCAGATGCTAGATATGTTTTGATTAGTTTGTACTTTAATGGATCATGTACAAAGAGTCCACCCTTCACATCACAGCCATTAATTTTTTCTGGAGTCTGATGGAAAAAACAGGTAGAGAGGGTTGTGTGTGTGCGCGCGCGCCAGCGTATGCATGTGTGCTGATTGAAAAGTGATGGATTATTTTCATGTGGTAAGAAACACAATGTTTTCTTTAGCACAGCAGGATATTCTGTTTGCAAGGTCTAACAGTGAAATATTATGCATATCTGCAGCTGGCCCACTGCCAAAAACCAAACAGCAGAAATCAGAAGAGATTTTGAATCTGAATCTTAAAAAACCAGTACAGCCCTACAAAGCAACTAATGAGCCATTCAAAACAGAAAAGCATTTGTACTAATGTATGATTGCTGTCATATATGTCAGCATTTAACAAAATAGTAAATAATTATTCATTTAAATGTTACCTTGAACTTCAATTTAAAATATAAATATATTTTCAATATCTTCTACCTCTCTGCTCATACAGGTTTATTTATCATGACCCACAGTAAATTAAGTGAAATATTTCCCAAACTCAAAGAAGCAGTCCCTAAAAAGCAGGTACAATTAAAAAACCCCAAATAGCATAACCTCAAAGCAGGAGTGCATGAGAGCTGTAGCACACCAACCAAGAATTTACTAGCCCAGAAAGCCCAACACCAAAATGTTTTAATGTGCTTCATTTAGCTCTTAAGAAAGAGGATTCAGCCAAAGGGAGCTTGGCTGGGGTCAGTCAGCCACTGCTGGAGCGAGCTGGAGATGTATCATTCATTTCACTGGTGGACAACCCAACTATTCCCCTTTAGAAATCAGACTTTGAGGCCTTGTTTTAGTGCTAAGGTCCAATTAAATAGGATGGCAGAAATACCAGAGTACAGTGAACACTCTGATCCTTACATACCTAATTCCTACAAAAAGGCGAAAAGAACTTCATGAGGACAGTGGACTGGGATCCCACAGCACAGACAGCTACGTTCTGCAAAAATCCATTTAATTCCAGGCAACTTTCTCCCAGCATGGGATCAACAGTTCCAGCGTGCTCTTTAGGAAAGCCTTGCTCAGCTGTGACACAGAAGACTATTACCGGATACTTCTCCTTAAATTGTTACAGGGTGGAGGACTGATTATCATCATTTTGGTGGTCACTCTAAAAAAAAACAACTCTTCTCTTGGTAAGCCTTCTTGCATTTGTGTGCGCTCCTTCCTTGGTTATTTACTGCACTTGACTAATCATTAGATAGCATTGAATTTTGTGTGTAAATTAATGTATATGTCTGCATCTGTATGTGAACACGTGATTATGTTATTTACCCATTAGCATGGCCTTCTGGTAAATCTCACTCGAGCCACAAGCTTGCATGGTGCATCTTTATTTCCACTGCATCTCTTTTATCACTACATCTTCACAGTGGGTTTCAGAAAATGCTTACAGTACTAGACAGTTTATTAAAAACAGGCTAGCGGTTTTATCAACATAGTTAATATTCTAAGAGCAAAAGATTTAGTGTCAGGACACAATCAATGTTTGGACTGTTAATATGGAGACCGAGGCATTTTGAAAAACAAAAACCTGGGGACTCAGGATACATATTTAATAAACTTTCCAAGCAAATCATGTCTATTTTTCTCATTTGATTTTTAGAAAAGCAAGAACAAAGACTTCTAGAGATTTGGAAAGTGTACTGGTAAACACAAGTAATTTTGAATACTTCTGAATACAGAGCTTACCATTTTCCCTGTTGCATTTCTTTTCACACGTTACCTCAGGACCCTTATTTTGAAACCATTAGAAACGGATTGAAATAACAATCATTCCTGCCCCACAGAAAGGTGCCACCAAATAACGAGTTGCCATCTCTGGCAGGATACATTACTATTAGGAATTTTCTGCTAAGTTTCCACTAAGGATTTTCATTGTGATATTTTCATACAGAGAAGTTGACTGGCACATCTTTTCAAAACCTTTCTCTTTCTTTCCAAACATAACTAGCATATAAAAAGAACCATAATATGTATTATGGGAAAGCAGCACAGCGATATAAAAGACTTCCATACTAAGAGCAGACGGAAAATGGTAGTTATTATTAATTTAGAAAAACAAAAGAGCTACCCAGCATTTCAGTAATGTGGCAAGTTGTGTGCTATTGAGAGAAAGAGGATTTTATAATTGGATTTTAGAGTAATTTAGGAGACGAGATAAGCTGTAATGGTTGCATATTAGAGGTTAAAACTACAGCAGAAACTCATAACGTAAGGGTTCATTGCACTGAGGAAAACAGAACAAAGGAAAGCAATGCAGGAGCAGCCTGGTGTAGGTGGCAACAAGGTGAGCATGGGCTATGGGAAACTGAGGGGCTTTTATATTAACACCCACTTAAAGAGGTATCAAGCAGCATTCCTTCCCTTCGAGAGTGACTTCTTAAAAAATTTTAATTATATAATACATATATTATATACACACACATATATATATGTACGTATAAAGGTAGGGATGTTACTTCCTAAACTGTGCAGTCAGAAATGTCTTGGTTTTAGGAGAGGAATGACCATAAGCATTTTCAGCTTCATGGCAAAAAAAAATCAAATATATCATAATGCCACAAGCATGGACATAGCATGAAACTTTTGCACAGGGAATCAATGGAATTTCAGGCACAGCAGCTCTGGAGAGCGGGGTGCCTTTCCCTACCAACTCTCCCCTGAGCAAACAGAGACTCAGCAGAGACAGAGTCCTCTCCCTGGGAGTCTCATGCTCCAAGCAGATCCTGCAGCTCCCACTGGCTCTGCTGCTGGTTCCTCCACCTTCTCTGAAGGCTGAAAGTCTTCCCACTCACTCCAGCTGTCAAGTCAAAACTTGAACCGACCCTATCTCCACAGCCTCTGTAGCTCTGGCCATGGCTGGAGCATACAAGTAATTCAGGCAGTGCTTTGCTAGCAGTGAGGAGGGAAGCAAGGAGCAGAGGCCAGAAACAAAGGCTGGGCCAAAGTCACACAGAGCAGAGGCTGAGACAAGCATCAAGGATCTGTGGCATGGCCACAGTGTCTAGTAATTCATTAACAGGCACCTTCTGTGACATTGCTATAATGCCAGCACAAGGAGAGGCCCACCAGTTGTGGCATGCAGATCAAAACCTGATGTCTTCCCAGACCTCTTCAGAACATTAAGAAGCCATTCAAGCTGTCTGAACCCCGTGCAGAAAAATAAAAACTCACATTAATAATTCTTTCTTGGTCTCCTGTCTGCCTCCTCGCCATCTACGAGAAGGAAGCCTGGCTGACACAGTGCCTAGCAAGACAGACTCCTGATCTAAGCCGGCATGCCTGGGTGCAAGGCAAGTGAAGGGCAGCCGTTTTCTTAAATATAAGCAGCTCCATCCCTGCAATCTGCAGCATGTCAGCTCGGCAGCCAAGTCCCATTATTTTGCTGGGGAGGCGGGAAAAAGGGAGAAATATTCTCCAGCATTTTTCCAGGCAAGGAAAGATAGCAGAATACACACTTTAAGTTTCCATCCCCAGATTCAGCTGTGGAATGGAGCAGTGTGACCAGATTCTCAGCAGTGACAAGTGAGCGTAGGCTTCAAGATCAGTTGCTTTCTATTAAATGAAGACCAAGCCTTGGATTTTTCAAAACCAGGTGTCTAATTTTTTTGTGGGGCTTTGCCAGCACTGAGATATTTTGTGTTTGCCAGCTGCCAGTCTCTGTTTGGAAAGCACAGCTTCCTCACTTAGCAATGCAACTCCATAGGCATAGCAAATTATGTACACGTTTGGCAAGCAGCTTTGAAAAAGAAAAAATGAGATGTATTCTGTGCCAAGGAATGTGAATACTTCCAAAAATACAGTAGTTTATCAGAAGACAACAGTTTCCCCTCCTGTTTAGCTGGAAATGTTCACCTGAGCAATCTAAAATCTCAACCTGCAGCAAAAAGGAAAAAAAAGGAAGAATCCCCCCCACACACACACATTATTCTGCACGGTGAATTCCCTTGCCGTGGCTTCCCCTAGCAAACAGAGCACCATCTCTCTCCAACAGGGTAAATAACCCAAGCCTTCAGGAAGCAAAATCTGCTTGGAGAGTGCGTGCTCTCTGGCTGTCCTTACAATGAAGGATACTTCAAAGTTGGTCGCCTTCTTGGTTACCAGTGCTCGGCTACCCCCTGCTGGGCTGCGACGCCTCAGACCTTCCCGTACCACCCGGCAGCAACAGCAACGCACCCCCAAACACACCAACTTCATCACTGGAATAAGCTTCCTAAATTAAGCCAGACCCCGAATCTTTACTCCTGCTCAGTATTGAAAAATGACACAGCCTGCTCAGCTGAGATTAAAGGGATGGCTGGTTATTGCACTGCAAGGCTCTATTTTTTAGATCATGTGAGATTTCTCATAGATTTTTCCCCAATTCTGAATCAGCACAATTTGAAGAAACAGTGATATACTGAGATACCAATAGCTACACTTAAACAAGCCCCCAACACACATCCAGAAAACCAAATGTTTCCCTAGTAAGTATAAAACTCTGAGGCAGCAAATTTCGTTTCTAATTCTATATAAATTGGATGATAACATCTTAAACACTTTGCTCAGAGTTTGCTTTAAAAGCATTCCTCAAATACAATTCGGAATAGAAATTCCTGGTATGAAACCCTTATTTATGTATTCTGTGGATAAATTAAAACAGGAAAATGTGCTGCAAGATGTGTTCAAACAACTAATAGTTCCTGTAAACCAAAAATATATAAAAATGCCGTAAGTGAAAAGAAAAAGATTAGTTGTTTTAAGCTATAACACAGCTGTATGCAACAAAAGCCAGAAACATGTAAAATTAAATTGGATTTTGGGGCGGGGGGGAGTGTGCAATGGGGTTAAGTTTACTACTAATTCAAATCCTTTCTTCCAAGTTGCAAAATGTTGTTACTGACACATTTTTTTTCATTCTGTTTATTTTTGCAGACAAAGCAGGAAAAAAAAATCGACATTTGAACTATATAAACAGGGGCTGCATACGCTGGTGTAGGGCTCTTGCTTAGCCACTTACTGCTCCTATGGAGCACAAGGGTAAAAAGAAGTCAAATATCCCTTCAAACATTTATTAGTGTCACATAAATAGTAACATTCTATTTGCTGATACATTAATAAAAGGCTGAATTAGTCTCTAACCTCTTTGATTTTTAAATGCTGCTAAGACACTGTCACCCCTTGTTCCTTTATCTAAATACAGCATGTGTAGCAAACAAACATTTCCCTTGTGTTAGTGCAGGAAAGGGGAAGAAGTTTTCATTAAATAGAGTTGTAAAGGGATCATATTACTGGAGTAGAGTCACATCTCTCAACTTTTGTCCTTTATGCTGGCTGTCCTCTGTGAGAAGTGGCAGCGGCAGACTTTGGGGAGGGAGGGGGAGGACAGGATACGGCGCTGTCTGTTAGTCAGCAGGGGCCGTCAGCTAAAGGGGACGGGTTATAATCCGTGGCTCTCAAAATCTAGACAGCTAATCTATTTTTTTCCTCCTATATTTAGAGTCTGGTTTGCTCTCAGGATGCATAACCTTTTCAAAGTTTCACTTCTGAAAGGACCGAAGTGTAAAAAATAGCATTTCAAAGCTACAGGCCAACAAGGAACAGAGGGATCCGATCCTTCAACTGCCACTATTGACAGAAGGCCTCTGCTTTACTCAAATTGGCTTTGCCTCTGCTATGGATCTGCTCACAATTTATTTGAAAGCAGGAGGCACTTACTTCAAAACAGGCCCAGAACCTATCGCCAATCTGACAAAGTTTCCACACAGCTCCAGCCCAAGCTTTGTCTTTGTTGTCCATCATTGGGCATACACTGCTGGAAAATGTGCAGGGCCTGGAAATCATTCAGCAAGGAAATAACACCGGTGTCTAGTGTGAAAGTGGATGGAAGAAGAATCTGTCTGCTCCATCCCATCCTGCAGTCCTGGCTGGCAACTGGGCAGACCTGGAGGAAACATTCTGTGTGCCCAGGGATGCCACCACACTTTGTCACCAGGCTTCTCCTGAGAGTTCCTGGATCTCATCCCAGCAGAAAGAAGATGACTGGGATGCACACCCAGAGCTCAAAGCTAAGAAACATTTGCAGTTCTCACAGTTTATCTTTTATTGTCCTCAGGACTGCATCGAGCCTTAGGTTTCACTCTGTGCCCTGATCATCTTGATGAGAGCTCATCTTCACCTTGGCATTCCTCTTCCAGCTCTCCCCAAAGCCACCTTTTTAATCCAGCCTTCTTCCCTGATGGCTCTTCCCATGTCATGACTTTTAATGCCCCAGTCCTGGGTTTCCAAGACTCCACGTGGCTATCATTTTCTTATGGGCTTGAATTGCACAGATCTTTCCCGTAGCTACAACAAACCGTAACTAACATCATCTCTAACCTTACTTACCCCTCTGCTAGTCTGCTAGTAGAATTTCTCCACAGCTTCTGTCCTAGCTCTCTTGCAGACATCTTTTTCTGGAAGGTGCTAAAATCTCCTCTGATCTGTCAGGTATCGCACAGACACCCCACTCACATCCATAGTTACCTAGATTCAACGATGAAATCTCATCACTGTCTGTGTGAAAACCTGGGAGATGCATTTTCTCACTGCCTTCCTTGTGAAAAGTGAAGAACGCGAAGGCCAAGCGTTTTAGGAGAACCAGGAGAATTCCAGGTATTACTCCTGCATACAGGAGTGATTTTCAGCTATGGATATGAGCCAAGAAATAATATGAAAGATGCGCTGAATATACTGCGTATAAGGAGAGGAGCTAACACCAAAACTGGCTGCTTTGGGTAAGGCAGTAGTCTCAAGCATTTTAGGTCCACAGTGTTTCAGTTCAAACATTGTGAAAGATTCATGCTGAAGTACCAGAATTAGCAACGACAGCAGAACAGATCTCTAAACACAAACAATATGCTTCGAGGGAAGCCACTGCTATTCCTCTACACCCTCTAATGCGTCCCACTGTGAATCGCGATAGGTACTGCCACGGTTCCCAGCAAAATCAATGACTCACGGTGACATGATTCATTTCTGGTTCTAACATCTGGCTGGAATTTTACGCGCACAAAGCCTGTGATTTGTACAAACAATTACTTAAGAGAAACAAAAATCTTTGCAATTCACCATGTCATAACCAAACCATCTGTCCAGCAGGCCACTATGTGATCATGTGGATGGAACAGAAGGCAGAAGGTGGCCCATTCTGCCCAATATGTTTGGGTCAAGATATCTGCTTTGGTCTTGCATCATCCATAAGAGGAGCCTATTCACATGACATTGCAAGTTGATTAGAAATCAAAGTTTTTCTGCTGCCAAGTAATTTATATCCATACTTTGACAATCACAATTGTAAGCAAACCAGCATAGCCACTGAAGCTCTATCTACCCTACAAAAGAAAATTTAGGCAGCTGAATACAAGAATTGGTGTAAACCAATTGGTGTGAACCTGCATGCACAAGTGTTACTGATAACATCCCTTCATTTCTCAAAAAAACGGAAGCATTGGAGATATGAAACTGTTATGCTTCTTTTAGCCACAGAGAAGGCAAATCCCAGAATACGTACACTCAAGTCAAATCAAAAGTGTTTAGATCCTATCACAAGTTCAGTTCCTTATATGAATGTCAGTAACTTGGTGCACACACGTCACTCTTGCCAGACCAAATTAATGTTGAAAGCTGAGATATGAAAGACACCTTCCTTAGGCAACTTGTGACTACCCTTGCCTAGAGCACACAGTACGTAGCATTTACAAGGGTCTGCCCTGCAGAGTGAGCTTTGCTGAGTTGTGTCACGTTCCTAGGGAAAACAAGAAGATGAATAGGCAGCAACACAAACATATCCCTTGCTGAGAAGGCGGCCTTTTAGGTAACATGTACTATGTTGTCCTGGTGCCTCTCACTTGGCAAAACACAGACTTAAAACATACGCTGTTAAGATAAGAGTTCATCCTCAAAACTGTTTTAGCATAAATCAAATAAACACAGAAAACAGGGTGACCTTAATTCAATGGTCATTTACATTGTATCTCCTGCCCTTAAAGCAGGACGAGGTGCATTGTGTTATTTCTCCTAGATTTTTATAACCTGCTCTTCAAAATCCCCAGTATAGACTCAGCAATTTACCCAGACCACGTTACACCACATCGCTGTGTCTGCGCCCCATGGTGCAGCTCGCCTTGGCTACAAAAAGATGCAAGAAGGCTTAGGGGCTAGTGTAACAGGAAGAGTATGAAAGGCCAAATAACAACTGTGTCTTAGTTGGGCAAAATGAAAGAGTATTCAGTATTTAATAATTATGTTATGAAAGCAAGCAAAGGCCCTGGGGTTAGCTCTGTGCTCCACTGTACAAAGCTCTGCCCAGCGACAGCACTTCAGGTAATCAGCACACCCAAGTGAGGAGATGTTTATACGAGGTGATACAAAAGCAGCCTCTATCATCTCTCCACAGATTCTTCAACACTCACAGTGAAGCATATGAACAATCTATATAATAATAATAATCTACATCTGCGGTTCACTGACCAACCGACCCTGCTTCTGTGCAGGAAGAGGAGGTTGTTACACACCAGAGCAGAGGAGCAGCCTGCACTGCCTGGGTTTTAGCTTGGGCAGCACAAAAACTCAGAGCAACTTCCACAAGAGTGACAGAACTCTGTGAAAAATTCAATGTGCAGATGGATTTTGGTTTTAATTTCATACGGATTTGTAAATGTAAGAGATTCTATAGTAGGACATGTAGTTTTAGCTTCCCCCCCCCAAAAAAAAAAGAAAAGAAAAAACCCAACTGATTAAGAGTATTATATCTCAAAGATTTTTCTTGAGAGATGTTGGTAATGCTGAGCCAGAAAGAGGTGCTTTATTTTCACAGCCATGGTGACACGACACTCACTAGAGGAACAAATTCCATCACATGTAAAAATTGGGAACTCCTCTTTTTTCCCTACCACCTTCTAGCACACTGGCCTGCACATGAGCAAACACGCCAAGAGCAAAGTGTTGTCCAATGTAATTTTCATCTTCCTAAATGACTTAGTCTGACTTTTCATGCCACTGACAATTTATTTCACAAAGGTCTACATGCGCAGCACCCCTCTCTGCGGCACTGCAGCTGACACTAAAAAAGGCTGCGACTCGCCAAAGTGCAGAGGCTTGGCTGCGGAGCACAAGCAACCATGCTGTGAGACAGTATTTCCAAAGGGCTGTCCCCTTCAGGAAGCAGAGAGATGTTGACAATAACACTAGCAAGCAGAGCAGGCAAGATTACTCACCGGATAGCACTTTCCTCATACCTGCGTGCACAGCCTGAAAAAAATCCTTTTTCTTCTCTTTTTCCTCCTTTTTTAAACTTAGACCCCTGCAACCCCTAATGAAAGCTTTTCTATTGATATCATAACAGAAGAGTACACTTTAACTTATTCTTTTTCCATGAAGCAGACACCTTTTCTTGTGAGAATTGGCATATTTTTACCCTTAGAATGATCTCTGCTTTTATATGCCTAATTAAATTTTAGCGGTCCCTTGCTTAAATAAAGATTTATTAGCTGTTAAAATTGTAGCATAATTCTTCTGCCACCTACATGCTATCCTTTAACATATTTACAAGCAGACTGGCTTACCCACTACAAAAAGGTGGATGATTTAATATTCTTGTGTTATTGGTGTCAATTACTAAACTTCAGCCCCACAACAGAGCTTTCTCAAGATACTACTATTTAACTCTGGAACTGCTGAGATACTCCAAGAAAGAAAAGCTGCGAGTCTTACAGATCAAGTACTCAAACCAGTTCAACTAACAGATGCAATCAGTAGATTTCAGCCCGTTGTTTGGGCTCCTCCACAGCCATGATGTGGGCTAACACGTCATCAGAGAAGGAATCCGGGAATTATTTTAAGGAGCTGAAATTTGCAGTGTTAGAAGCACCTACTTAGACACTACTCCTTATTTCTCTTTGTGTATGAGAAAGACAAAGTATGTATAATATCTTTGCACACGAAATTATCTATACTGACAGAAAGACAACAGTAATACAGTAAAGTACCACGTTTGCCAAACTAGTGGAAGTAACTTTATAGTTCTGGGGTTTGGGTTTTGTGTTCTTTTAAAAGCACAGTTATTTATTTACCAGGATTAGAAGATTAGTGTTTTGTTGGTCTTTCATTAGTTTTACTTTACCACAGGTCCTGTTTGCTAACGTATTTACATCACAGGGAATATCCTTTTCACCGAGCTGTAAGCCCCTTGCCTCTCTACCCTGTACACTGACATCTTTGCACCTTGTAAACACCACTACTACAGGCAATTGTATTCCATGTGTTTGTCAGATTGCATCAGGAGCACTGAATTTCATCTTCTTGCTATAGTTTTAATACTGTTCAGATAAAACTAAAGCTTTTGGTAATTTCAAATACACTTTGAGTTCAAGAGATGACTCATTCAATTTCACCCTTCTAAGTCAGGATCTCTTTAAAAAGTCACAAAAGCAGGCCACTCAAAAAACGTGCAATATATTAGTGTCATACAGTTGGCCTCACAAATAAATCAGCATACAAAATCCCTTCTTACTGAAATTTGTCACAGTAAACATCAGAAGCTGTAAAGTGAAACTAATAGGAAACTGTCTTTTGTGTCATTTGCATGCATGTGTGCACAGACACACACGCATGCACAGACGCACACCAGCTTTAGCTTTGTACTTTTCCATGTATGTGCTAGGTATTCGTGAAGCAAATTGCTACAGCCAAGATGCCACCAAAGATAATAGTAAATCTGGAAGAGACATGAGTGAAAAGGCCTAGAAAACTTCAGGTTCATATTGACCTTTTTGTTTTTATATTAAAACATATCATTCTTTTGCCTTGCACTCTTAATTATGGCCACTGGCTGCTGACAGTACTTTTGGTTTTTATATATATATTTCAAGGTCTATATAAAATATTAAATGCATATACAGGATACTACTTGCATATACACAAGACATCTGAAGCCCTCTGCAGTCAGCAGTGGAAGGGCAGCCACGGTGGTGGCTGTGATCACACCTGTGGCGGTGGGACACCCCACCCCTGCATCCAGCGCTGCTCTGCAAGCTGCCTTTGGACAAAGCACAGACCCATCCTGCATGCTCTGATGCAGAAAGCCCTGCCTGGTTCCGAGGGCAGCCCACACCCACACTCAAGACCAGGATTTATCTTTGGGAGCCAAGCTGGCCACATCCAGAGGAACACTGATGCCATTTCTGGACTCCCTCTGGCACTAACTCCAAGAGGAGGACTCCAGGGCAGGGAAATCTAGTCAACATCATTAGCAACAATCCTGAACGAGCTGCTGTTTGGCTAGTTTGGGGAATGCAAAATTCCCAGTTGAGGCAGTGTGGCAGAGATCTGAAGATATTTAGGTATTTAAAGTGTTGAGACTTACAGAAAGCCTTCCTCAGAAAACATCAAACAGATTAACCCTTAGAAATCAGTCAAGCAAGGAGGACTCAGACGTCTCGTTTTAGTTTTCTTTCTCTCTTTCTGAGGTACAGGTAACAGTATCTATTGAAGATGTGTACAAATGTAGCATGAATGATTCTTATATCATCATCTACAGAACCTCAATAACATGTTTATCCAAAAGAGTCTTCTGAAATAATTGCTTCTGTACAGAATTATCTTTTTGTATAATTGTGGCTATCAGGCAGAAAAATACTCATGCATTTCTGAGCATGGGCAAAAATGTAATGGTGTCTCTCTAATAATAGTTTCAGCTTTTAGTATCACTGCATATATGTAATCACTTAAGAATTGATGTTTCAGATGCCAAGAACACAGGAACAGTGACAGTATCGAGGCAAACCAGCAAATTCCTCTACCATTTGTCCCTGCAAAACGCCACTCTAATGGAAGACCTCTGCTGCTCAATGACCAGGTTGGGATTTTCACAGTAGTCATCCAGTTTCTAGAAATCCCACAGGTACTATCACTGAAGTCCTTTTAATTGTTTTGAAAGCTCTTGTTTTTTCTCTTCGGTAAGGGGAACAGTCACAATTCCTAATAGCACTTCCCAGATTTTCATTGTATTCATGCCTTTAGTATCCCACTACTACAACAGACCTGTGTCAACCCCCTGCATTCATGACTGCAGCACAGGTTGGCACATGTTCATGTCAGCTGTAGGCATCCTGTCATCTTGGACTGCACATATTCCTCTTCAGCTTGCTAAACATACTGATGCTGCTTCCATTGATGATGGAAGCAATACAGGATCACCCACTGGAGGAGGATGAGAGTCTTCCCAAGGGAAAAGCAAAACAAGCAAAGCACACCACCACCCAGCCAACACCCTCCATACACCCTTACCAAAAAACTCAAACCCAATAACTCTTAACCTTGAAAACATGAATCAAGTATAAACTGAAGGAGCCACATCTGCAGCTGGCCTGGCTGGGTGCCTCAGAGAAGAGTGAAGTCCTCTCTTACCTTACCAAACAAGAGGAGGCTGTTCATGAAACTCACATGGGATTGGAGGAATGACACAGGGAAGGACTGACAATATGTATACAGCAAGAAAAGAAAGAATAGAAAGCAACGGAGGGGACAAGAGGACACAAATCACAGTGGTCCTTAACCGTTACAGTCAGTGCTGTTCCAAATTCATGGAACCTCGGTACTAAGCACACAAGGATAACAGAGAACAACATAGTTAAATACGCACAGTCCACATTTCAGCTCAGTGGGGAAACACAAGATTTTTCTCCCAGCATTCTCCCAGCAGTCATGCTAGGGAATGAGAGGACAACTGAACAGCCTCACCAATTTCAACCATAACCAAGAATGGACTTTTACTGCTGCTGAAGTCAGTCAGATCACAGTTAAAGGGGTAAGAAAGACAGACGGCAGGATATATCCCTTTTCCCTCCACCTATAAAATTGCACTGCATATGCCCCCTCTGCCTGTTTTAGGACTGTAACAACAGGAGAAATTATTGTGTTATTCAGAGATTCTGTCCAGAGGAATGAAATCCCCGAACTTTAACATCATCCCATCTAAACCACTTCTTTATTTGTGGCGCAGTGTCTTCTGCAATGCACCGCAGAAGGAGTCTTAAAACCAATCCTCCAAATACAGTAAAAGTCTCATGCAGCATCCTGAGGACTCTCCCATTAGCTTATAAAATGACATTAAGTGAGTTTTTGAAGAAGCGAAGAAGGAGCTGCTGCTGGGACATTAAGTCTATCAAAACACAAATAATTAATGGTTGAAAATACTTTTTGTTTAATAATTGCTGTTCTTCATTAGTGTGAACCAAGGACACAGACTATCTGAGACAATAACATCTGCACCCCATATTTCATTATCACCAAACTTCACATTTCACACAAAAGCATAGCTAGCAAAGCCTTACAGCTTTAATTAGTTTCTGCCATAGCTGTGAAGGTCAGCCAATTATTGTGTGTGAAATTTCAATATGAAGCGGCTGAATTGAAGACAGCATTGCAACATTGTGAAACTCTGCAATGCTGTAAATCCAGCATGATGGAACCTTCTTTGGAAAAAAAACCATCAACAAAATAACATAAATTAATCATCAGGTATGCACAGCTTCAAGGCTTATTGGCTAATTTAACATGTGTTAGAGAGGGGGGAAAAAAAGGAGGTAATTTCTGATAGCATCTTATGCTTTGCGGGGTTTTTTCTTATCAGTGTCGCCAACCATGACAAAATACTTAGTTGGGTCCTCATTTCTACAAGAAAACAGAGTTTTCTGTAGGATTCGGAGTCCTTCTGTCAAAAGAAAACGACAACATTGAGCAAATGAACTTCAGCCATCTCGAATAAGGGGCATGGGATGTACAGCATGTCCTGAAAAATCAGCTCTTTCAATAGGATGCCTCAGTTGGGCTCCAAGCTCGTGGTTGGCTTTTGAAAATCTTGACCTTATGTGTATGTAGATGTTTGTGTGTGAAAAAATATATATAAAAATTCGGATTCAACTCATTTACAAATAATACTCCAGCTGACATTGAGAAAGTAGTAGCAAAGGATGCAAAATGATGCACCTACCTCCTACCTGAGACACAGCCTCTTTGCACATATTATTCTTGTTAAAAGAAATAATTTATGCAGTGTGCTGTGTGCTGGGATTAGAGATGTGCCAAAGGTCTAACTGAATCTTGAATGCACTCAGGACCAGCCTTAACTCTCAAGTCCGGCCAGTGGTCGTTTGTTAAACAGATTTTTTTTTGCCTGTTTCTGCCTTTTTTCAATAGATTGAAACTCTTTAAGCATATTTTATCGCTTTACATAGCGAAAAGCAAGATCTTCAAAGATGCACTTCAAACTCATCCTTTTATTTGGATACCACAAGATGACACACTGCAGTCAAATAATAATGATACAATGGTTCTATACCTCAAGCTCCAGTGAGCTAACAAGCCCTGCTCTTGATTATAAATTTACAGGTGAGATTCAATAGGAGAAACACGGGAGGGAGCGAAGCTTAGGGAATGGATTGATTTTGTGTATTGTTCCTATGTTCAAGCCCTATTTTTCCAAATGAAATGATCCTGACAGAAAATATATGCAAACTCATTTTTAATCTAGCCTGGGACAGTCCATGAGGCTCTAGTAAGCACCATGGCTTCATTCACGTGGAAATACCTGCATGTTCTTATGTATATATGCACATCACAACCAATTCCCCCTTCCTGTGCCCCATTTTCTCCTGCCACTGGGAGGACCAGGTAAGTGGTTCTGCAGAGCCTCTGCAGACAGTGCAGAACGAGCAAGGCTGTTTCACTGTTCAGATTCTCTCCTGCTTTCCTTCTTTGCTGGCACAAAACATATTTGCAGCTATAATATGAGTCACAGCAGTTACTGCCAAAGCACTTTTTTTCCCTTTCTTTAAAAAATAATAAGTAATTTTAAAAGAGCATAGCTAGCATTAGATGCTCAAGAACATTTGCAGGCTCCTACATCAATGCTTGTATTTCTGGAGTTACTGAAATCCCCAATTTCTGGTTACTTCAGCCAGAGATTGAGTGCAGGTCTTCCTCCAAATCAGCAAACCCCAACACATAGCTGTAGAGAAGCTGAAATAAGTACCCATACACATCATAGATTATTTAGAATTAAAAGCACTCCTATGATGAAAATATTTTTTCCTCCCTGTAACTAATCCCTTTAACTAAACCCAACTGAAAGAGAAGTTGTGAAATAGTTGGCAATTTGTTTCCTGCTGCACCTTTTCCAACACCTCCAAATATATCCATGTGTGCAGAAAAACACAAAAATAAGACTTCTGTTTAGTTTGCGTTGGCAGAACAAGACTGATGCCTTCTAACCAACAAAGGCTCAGCTGGCTAGAACAGATACCAGGAGTAAATGAAAAACTAAGTTACATGTAATGGTGATCCAGGTCAACCCTACAGGAAAAACATAAATGAGCAGAGTTCATCCCAGGATCTCACCTTCAAGAATGTGACTGGGAGTCTGAATTCTACTTCAGCCACTGCCTAGACTTTTGTGTCACCGGGTTCAGCATCTTTCTTAAGCTGATCATCCTCCAGGGCGCTACACAGGTACATCAGTCTCTCTATGTTTGCACTGCTAAACAAAAGCCTAAAATTTGCTGTGAGTAGGTGGCTACGTGTTCCTTGGTTTCCCTTTCTATCTAATTATAAGCATGTTAACTTCTTTCAGTGCAGATAACTTGTAAGATACACCAGAGAGGTGTTTTCTTTTACTATTAATAGATACCACAGCTAGCACAATAAAACCTAAGTTTGAATTTCTAGACACTGCTTCCGTACTTATAAAACACAAAAGAAGATTATTGCGCTAGAAGTAAAATTATTTGTAAGTCCCCGACATGTACCACCCACAATAATACAAAATATTCGCTGAAAGCTAAAATGGCAAAAAATGGAGAGGGGAGATGAATTAACTAACAATAGCACTAAGAGTGCTAAAGAAAACATGTATTAGCTAACACCATGTTATGCTTAAGGTATGTCCTTTCTTTTAAAAGGAATCATCAAGAGCAAATAATTGAACTGTATTGTTACTGATGAGTGGCCCAAAGCAGAACAAAACAGGACCACCTGAGTGAAAACCAACTCCAGAACAGAAGTGAAAGAAAACCGGCCAGATCATGCACACCAACACATGCACAGAGAGGAAAAACACATTATTATTAGTAAAACAGACTGAAACCTGTCTTAGGCAGTCCACCCAAGGGAGCAGCAAAACTTGTAGCCTGGCTGAGGGGGTCTTTTACTAAAGGTCAGACAAAACCGGAGGAGAAACCTCAGGGATCCCTTAAAGTGGTTCCTGAAGACAGGGGATGCCTAATGGAGGTGGAGAGTTGTGCAGGTTTCATTGTGTTTATTAAATACACACTAAAATATTAAACACGATAACAGTGGCTAAACTATATCAAACACACTGTAAGTGCGATACAAATCACTGTTAGACAACATAAACAAACACTCAACACACACAAAGCCACACAAAGCCTTTATTGCAATCCCAGCAATTAGATCCATCCCCAGAGAGATGCCACCGGCTCCAGGAGCCCACAGCCCCGGCCGTGGAGCCCCTCTTGGCTAAGGACACCGGAGACGGGTGGCTCTGTGTCAGCCCACCGAGGGAAGCCGCTCTTGCTAAGAGTCTCCTGTGCTCACTCTGCTCTGGCCCTGCTCCAGCTGCAGCACTTCCCTGCAACAGGGTCTCCACTCAGCCCAAACCACTGGGGACAAGATCTCTTCCAGGCGGGCTTGCCAGCAGCAGCTGCTCCCAACCAAAGAGTCTCTCTCCAGAGAAAACACTCTCTCAAAGCCAGCCATGTTGCAAGAACAGTGGCTCCTAACATAAACGGTCTCCTTTCAAGAAGAAATACAGGGAAAGTCCTCACAGCCAGTCTCTTTCCAAAGGGAGCAGCTCACACATTAATCCAATGAATAATTCCAGGCTGGAAGATAAAATATTTAAAGCGAAAAAAAGGCAAAATATATTCAGACTTCACAGTTTTCAAGCCAGCCTGCAAACCTCACAAGCTCACTACCATTTGCCAAGTAGGATCAACATGAAGAGCATGATTATAAAAAACATGAAAAATTACACCACCAAATCCACAGGGACTTCAGAATTTAGCGAGTATAGGAGCCAGTGGAGCTGCTGAAATGCCACGTTCACTAACTGCAAGCAGAAGTCTGCCATGGTGCCATGATCTAATGTATGATTCAACTGATAGTCATTATATCACATGAGGAAAAGACACAGGAATTGTCATACTGGATCAGACTCATCTAGCAGGGATCCTCCAACAGTAGCGAATACAAAAATCTTCAGCAGTTAAGCAAAGGAAATCCTGCAGCAAGGAGCTAGGGCTCAGCTGCTGTACTTGGGAAGTTTCTCCCTTATCCCCCTATTCAGAGCATGGTTTATGTTCCAAAGCCTGAAGGTCTATTCGCCCTCAGGGTTGTTTTTATCTCCAGCTAATGGGGATGTGCAAGCCTTCGTTCTGCAGAGAGATGTCTAAACCTGACCCAGAAATGAAGCCTGGGAGTATTCATACCACTAATTTCCACCAGGTTACTTACACATTACCTACAAAGTACCTCTTTTAACGCACTGCTATCCACCCTCCTTTACTTTTCTGAAATAACTTTTGGTTTCCGTTCTTGTGGAACAGTAAACAGAAATGCTCAACTCATCTTCTCTATACTATTCAACAAAACAAGCACAGTTGCACTATTTCTGTGAAAGATATAGGTAATTCAAAGTTCCTCACTGTTGCTGCAGGCTAAGGGCATGTATACAGGCAATTGCTGTTGGATCAGCTGATGTTCAATAACTTGTTATCACTCACACCACTGAGCTTCTCACTTTCAGAAAAGCCCATTACAAAACTTGCAGTAAGGCTACTTGCCGGTCAAAGATTTTCTGAAACCCAGATAACTTGTCAAGTGGATCTTTTCTACCCATATTGAATCTGCAGAAACTATGCCAACTGGAGCTAATATTGGGACCATCTGTATTTTTTATAATATGGTCTTTAATGTAAGCTCGACCAATATCTCAACTACCAAAACAATGCTTGCTATCATGAAAGTCCCATAATCTCTACTGAAGCCTACTTAAATTATAGATAAACCTGCACTACTTTTTGTCTTCTGGTATAATAGATTACTTCAGCAAAGACTGCACTTTTCCCCCGTGGTTCAGCCTCTATTTTAAGATCTTTCACAACTCATGTATATATTTTTTCTGATGATTTTCTGCCTTTTGATTTATCAGCTGGTTGTAACACTTCTTTTATTGACAAGCCAATCAATGAATGGCTTGTCTTTACTGGCTGGAAAGCAGGTATTTGCTCAAGATATTTGAAGTGAAGGAAGAAACTGCAAAATCATTTGACTTCTCTGCAATGTCTTTAACCTTCATAATTGTCTGGCAGGCTCTCTCCTTCACTGATACTTTGAAACGTTGAATTTGTTGTTGTCTGTGCTCACCTGATCAGATTTCTCACCATTTCTTTCCTGCAGTTTGGTTCCTGTAAGGCTAGTTCCATTTTCTGAAGGATGGTTGTCCACTGCAAATCAGTTCTTCAGCTTCGATTTTTGAGCAGGCATGCAAGATTTCATACAGCATGCTTTCAAATAGCACAAGTTTGACTAAGCTTTCCAAACTGTTTCTCCCCAAGGTGTCAGAGCAACTTTATCAAATGTTGAAAGTATCATCATGCCTTGCTGGCCTCTTCCACCCTTCACCTCCTGCTCACCCTCCATAAGCCTACAGCTAGGGGCAAACCTACATAGCACAGTCTGGGCAAGAAAGGCACATGTGTATGGCCAGAGCTCCTCATGTTACATCATTCCCATTGAAGGAAGGAAAAAAGAAAAAAGGAAATTCTGTTTCTGACCCTTGGTTTTCTGGAGATACAATCAGAAATATGATCCAAGAGTGCTGACTGAATGCTGTCTGCTCATGCCTTGAAATGTCTGGCAGAATGAGCTGTCACATGATTTTTACTCATTTTTACAGCAAGTCTTTCTCCTTTGATCTAGTAACAATAGACACTGGGATGCACCAAGCCTTTTCGAGTTCATTCAGGCTCTCAATCATAATGCAATAAGGATTCTGATTTTTAATTCTTCTTAACAACTTCATCTATGGTGTATTGTCAACACTGTGTCCATCTCATCTGGACCTTTCTGGATGGCTGTACTGGAAACGCGAGAAGGCGCTCTTCCTACCCTGATACCATCTCTAGCCACGCCACTGTATTTTAGCCAGGCCACACTCAAAAGCCAGACTCCAGCCTAAAATCCCTGGGCAAATATGCTGTGCACGCTTCAGCATTTTGCTGAACATGCCTGCTCTGTAAAGCGGTGTACCAACGTCTCACTGGCAGTTTTACAGAAGTCCACAAGGAAAGCCGTGTCTGAGAAGAGAATAGCCCTAATGGAATGACCTTTACTGGGACTTGACACCTGCTACCTTGTAAGCTTCTTACACACACAGCTTAATCCACCTGGAGGCTTTTTTGCTTGATGGAAGGTGATAAAAAAGCTGTTAGACTGTAAGCTCTGTCTTAGATTCAAAGCATGTAGGCTCCTTGATATTCTGAAGCTTAGGGCACACAGAGGGGAAAAATATTTCTTAGTTCAGGTGCAATTCTCAAGTTGCTTATTAGGGATGAACCCTGGTCTAAGAATCACTTTATTGGTATGAAAGTAAAGAAAAGGTTTCCTGATAGGAAGAAGGGTCCCAGTCCCACAGTACTACAGACAAGATAATGTAATAGTGATCATAAAGCTTTCCTCAGCAGACAAGAAGAACAAAGAAGCCCAACTCTAGAAATTTACAATCCACAAAGGATCAAGCAGATTGTATTCTGGATACCTTAAAGGTGAATGCTCTAAAACATGCATCAATCTATAGTGATAAAAATCTGGTCCTCTCTGATCATAAATAATTCCCTCTTTCTTTGAGACAACAAGGTCTAAATCAAAAAGCTGTTCCAATGCGATTTTTAACGTGACGGAAAAGGAGCAAAAAGCAGAATAAAAGACAGGCCCCACTGCAGCAGCACCTTGGCCCAGCTGTTGGGAGAAGACTGAAACAGCCTCAGAATTAGAACAGAGGAGTAATTAGCATTATTTGGCAGTTAGCTTTAGAGCCTAAAGAGAAAAAAAACCAAAACAAAACAATAAGCCCATGTGCTAAACAAAAAAAAACCCAAAGAACTGGCCTTCTAAAGAGCTGATGCCCCTGAACAGAAATGACCTATCACTAACCACTCAAACTGTAGTGGAAGCACAAGCAAGAACAGCACACCGAAAATGCAGTAGTGGCTGGGAGCTGAACTAATGTTCTTCAGGTCACTGCTCCTCACCCTCTTCTCTCACTGTGCCAAACACCATCTCCCTCAGGGAAGTGAATCCCTGGAGCTCATCTTCCCTCCTGCCTGAGCTATAGTGCATCAAAGCCACCAGCTCTGGCCTTGCAGGACCTGGAAAAGGAAACTGTGCAGCCCCTTTACTCCATACCATCAGAGGAAGCTCAAATGAGCTCTCTTCAGCTGAAAGCTTTTCTTAGCAGAAGCTCCCATTTCATGCTCCCCTGGGCATTGTTTCTATGATTTATTTTTTTCTCTGAAGGCTAATGTTGACAATGTCCCACCACCATGGAGTCTTCAAACTCTTGGTCCTTTGCAGTTGTCCCAGGTGACTAACTTACTGTTTTAAAGGGTTGGATGCAAGAAATTCATAATGGAAAAATTTATGCAGAGGTAACTGTTCAAGAAAACACTGTGAAACAGACAGAGCTTTTTGTTTATTAATTTCAAGGTGGCTGACACCTATATTGATGGCTTTAGTCACTTAGATCTAAGGACTCTTGCAAGCACTTGTAAGATCGGGGTTTATGTTTGAAAGACCCCAGTTGTATCATATATGCCAGGCTCTAAATGTAGCTGAATCTAACCTTTATCTGCTGGCTTTTATTATATAGGCCATTTATATGAAGTGAGAGGAACATTGATCCTCCTGTTCAAGTTTCCTGAGATTATTCAGTATTAGTATTGCTGTGATTAGTCACACCATGGCTGCTGTTCTTGCAGATTGCTTGATACAGTATGTTTCCCACTATACACAAAGCAGCACTGCAGGAAAACCCAATTCAGTCAATTTGAGCAGCCCTTCTTGAGCTACATTGGTATATTATGTATTGGACAGATAAAGTTGTGATCCTATCTAATATATTCTTTGGCTGGTTTGACTGATGTACAGAATGAATGGAGATACCTAATGCTATCCAACCCTGCTGCCGAAAGATAATGGCATCATTATTTGAAGACAGACCAAAAAGGAGAGTGGGGGAGGGAAGGGTTTAACCACTGCTTCCCACATCTGTAACAAACATGGACACTGTAGTGTGTGAAGGAAGAAAATCAGGTAGAGGAGGCTTCTGACAGCAAGCTAAAGAAAAGTGGGAAGTGAGAACAAGGAATAGCTCTAAATATGGATGTGACGCCACTTCTGCAGAAATCAGGGTGTCCCAGCCTCATTTTCAAGAGGTGCACCACAAACTGCAAGGCACTTTTAGAGAAGCAAACTATCCAAGCCCCAGGCTGTTGTATTCTTTTGCCCATTTTTAGAATTATTTGCTGGGATGGCAGAAGCTCCTATACCTCTGAGAGAGGGGCTACCACATCCCTACAGCTGTATGCACCAAGTGGCACAAGAGCACTCGCAGCTTCCGTTGTAGCTATTCTCTAGTGATAGCGCTCCACAACTCCAGGCCTGCCAGGTTTTAAATATACGAAGAAAAAGAAAGATAGGGGTTTTAAACCTTCTGCCAGCTGATCAGCTGATCTAAAGCTTTAAACAGGTAGTGAATGTTTCCAGTGTTTAGGCTGTTTAGGCTGCACAAAAACATTTAAAAGCACGTCAGCGTTTACCTAAAACACCTTGGAGCCAGACCAGGAAGGGAGCCAAGAAATTTTCTCCTGTGTTCTATTCTAACAAAGAAATGCAACAAGAAGTAGCTCATAAGAATGATTCTAAAAAAAGGGACAGACATGACAGGTAATGGAAGTGCAGCATCACCAGACAACAGTTAATGTAAGGCACCGTATGTATGGTGTCATAAATGTGAAAGTCTGAGACATGGAAGACAGTGTCATAAGACAACTGAATAAGGGTGTCATCAAGTGACATGTTTTGTTAAGTCTTGTATATAAACTCCCTTGATTCCTTAAAGTCTCTGAGCAGCCTTGCATATGTTGTTCCTGATGGGTTAAGACAGCATTAAATTTCCTGATGACACACCTTAGTCTGGAAGCAGCACCATTTATAGCACTTGAACTATACGTAGAGTTTTACTCAATTTATTATTATCAAGACATACCTGGACAGCTTTGCTAATAATCTGCTGTAGTCACTATTTGGGTCTAGTTCTGATGTTTTCAAGCTCACTTCAAAAATCACTAATCACTTTGTTTCCTATATGAAAGTACTCATAATCAGTGACAGCAGATGATAATTCACCTGAAGAATGCATGTGCATGTATGGAAGGAACCACTACGTTGTGGTTGCACAGACTTTCACTCATTTGAACAGCAGTATGATCCAAAGACTTCAGACTAACCAGATCCCACTGCAATTGCGACTGCAGATACCCACCTTTGCTGCTTCAGTTCTTCCTTAGCTTATTTAGTTACTTTTTAAGGGCCCTCTCCAGGGCCTTTTACATAGATATTTTTCTTGGGTTTAAATACAGTTTAATTGACATTTTTCTGACAATTTAATTAGAATTACCTTTCCTTCGTGATTACATTTACACTTTGTCTCTGTGCCAATTTTGATCCATTTAATTAGTTTTAACTACATCCCACACTGCTCACCTTCAGAAGAACACCTATTACATCAACTGTTTTTTTTATATACATTATCTGAATGTAGAGGAACTTCAAGGAAAACCACTCGGGTTTGTTTCTTAGTCACACCATGATCAAGTTTTATGGATGACCCACCACAGTCACAAACAATTTAAAGGGATTTTGGCACCTTTAGTTTTTTTCCCCCCACTTACACGAGGACCTAACCTTTAGTAAGACAGTTACTAAAAGCCAAACTGTGCCCTAGGAGCCATCATCAGCTACTGCCTGTAAGGAAGCATTTTAATATTTTATTATGGATCTCTTCTCACTGAAAAATACTTGGAACTTACAGGCAGCTCTTTGCCTCCAATATATTTTCCAAATGCTGTACCTGATTCTTTCTCTGTAAGCTGTTTTCATTGACTTTCATGCAGACACTGAGAATAAAGCAGTACCACTACCTAAGGCTGAAGGCACATACACAGCCACAAGCCAACGCTTACATCTATGCCACAGGGTAGGGTGACAAAGCATAGCTGTTGTGGAATCTCCAGTCCTGGGGAGCCTCAGAATCTTCTTGTATAAGATCTGGAGCAGCCTGTTCCCAGCTGGCCATACTCTGAGCAGAAGGAGAACTGACCAGCTCACCCTCCAGAGTCCCTTTCTGATGTAAATAATTCTACACTTCTATTAATCTGATGGAAAAATCTCATTTGAGCTTCGTTGAATGAGTGCATTCTTCTCACCCACCTTCATTTTGCCAACAAGGACACTGAGTCAGGAAGCCTTACGCCTGGAGATTGATCTTGCTGAACTTCAGATACTCAACTGAGATGGCTAAATTAAGAACCTAGTTGTTCTACATGTCATTACCACTCCAAAAAGACAGCATGACACCATGACTCACATACACCACAGACCTAGTCAGTAGGGAGAGAGGGATAATTATCGTATAACTCAGCTGAGTGCTTAAAGCAGGTGGGATGGACTTGGAATCCAGCAGCTCACCGCAGAGAGTCTATAAGGAAGAATTACTAACATTTTCTGCATTTCTGCCACTACAGCATACTCATTTCTTTTGACAAACTGAAAACATATTTTTTTATGTTCATCATCAACATTAACGCCTCAAGAATTAGAGTGGCAATGATATTTGAAGTGGTTCCTCTAGTGTTACAAACTGAGTTAGTACATTTCCAGATTGTTATCTGATGTCCATAAACTCAGAGGAATATTTCAAACTGTACAGTACTTTTATATTTTTTCCTTGTGGAAAACTGCGGCCTGATAAGACTAGTATTGTGTATCTTATTCTGATTCTTGCTCAGGTGTCAAGTCTTTCAATAGATGAACTCGCAGTCAAAATTTCAGGGAAGAGTAACACAATAACCTGACACCTGCTGTTGCCCACAAGGACTGAGGAAAATGTTATCACTGCTAGTTCCTTTTCAGCAGATTCTCAAAATTCATCTGAAATTTGGTAAATCATTTTCCTTCCCTGCAATAAACAAAGGTAACCGGACTGATCCACCCTCTTTCTGGGAAATATAACAGGAGGGTGTAAAATGAACATTGTGCCCAGCCCATAACACAGGTTATAATATATATTTTTATCTTGATTAATACTAGGCAGATTTTTCCGCACTGATCTGTATCAAGCACTTAATGTATAGCCATTAAACAGTATAAATTGATCCTCTACCTGCCAGATACAGATTTTGTTTATCTTATTGAGGAATAGGAGCATGTGCTAAAAGACTGATGCCGGCTTTCAGCTGGACAGACCGCTACAGCCTTACTGGGAGAACCTTGCCCACAACAGGCATGGGCTCAAATTCAGGAGGCTTTCAACAGCCAACTCTGGACAGTTTTCTATGTAATTTGTTCTCGATTAATAACAAAACCAACCAAACATGCAGACTAAGATTAATTTAACTTGAAGACTTTCCCTCTAGGCTAGGCATCTGCAGTTTTAAAGACCTTTTGAAGACCAAAGACAGCCGTATGAAAACAGAAGGGAAACCACAGGGCTCTACACACCCACAGCCACATTACAACAAAGTGGGTACATTTTCAGCTTTTTATGGCAGATTCAGAGATTTCCCACTCTTGTTCTGTGACGAACAACTCACTGTTTACCTACGTAATATGGGAGACATCCAGATTAACCACAGGCATTTTCCCCAGCCATGGTACAGCCCTTTAGCTAAAACCCCTTAAATGTTCTAATAGTTGCAGCACGCATGCCACAGATTTTCTATCCATGTCTTCGATTTGCCTCCTCCACTGTCTGGAAGAAAGCTAATGACTGGAAAGTACTTTAAGAAGCGTAAATAGGATGATTAAGATAATGCTAAGATGAACAGCCCAACATCGGCCTTATGAAAAGTCATGAAAAGGCTGATATTGGATGAGATAATTACAAAAATAAGCAAGATTATAATTAATGCTAATTAATACTAATTACTTCATTAGTTTATGATGGCGAAAAAAAAAGACAGGTTTTATCAACCATACAATCACTAATAAAATTACTGGTTTGGTTAAAGGCAATTACATTGACCTGCCACATTTCTGTAAGGTGTCCGAGTTGCCCAAAAGAAGCCTGATTATTATATCACATGGTGAAGAGTTATCCACTTCTGAATGTGAACGATACATATCAGTGTATTAATCTCTAAATCAGCAGGAAATATATATGTAACATGATGAAATAGTTGGTAGCCACAAAGACAAAATTAATAACTAACAAAGGGAACACTTTCAGCAAGGAAAAGATGATAGACTCTTCACAATTTGAACTCTCTTAGAAAGAAACCTTCTTAGTGTAAGCATCTGGTACGCTTACATAATAAACATTAGCAGCTTAATGTAAAATTAAAAGATAAGGCTCTCTGGTTTGTATTACAAAACTGATAATCATAACACTCTTTTCAGGCCTTAAAATGAATTTATTAGCATGGTTCCAATGTGCAGCACATGGGGTTCCTCAGCATGATCTCAAATGCACTTTCTTTGATGTAGTGCTCTCGGACAGCCTCCGAAACATTAATCCCAACATGGTAGGGTCTGTTTCTTGCTATTTCTTCTTATAGTTATTTTCATCCTTTCTGCAGCAAGAATTTTGGAGCAGAGTATTAGCTTTCTTAGGGGCCTCCCTGGTGTATCATCTAGCTGTGCCTCTGTGCTGTTCGGCTGGTTTCCACAAGGATCAACTAACTGCCCGTATTACTGACTTGGTTTACCATATTATTGTAATGCTTTCTTTATTATCCTCTTTCAGATTTTGGTAACATTTTATGAAAGGTAGCATTGTACCTTAAAGCATACACCTTACTTTGTGCCATTACACCTTGAAGCTGCATCTACCTGCAAGGTGACACCAGCATGCAGTGCCTATGGGGTTAAGTATCCACCCCTGCATTTGTTCTCTTACAGCCAGAACAGATCCCCATCAGACTAACCTGTATTGCCTAGGTGCCCAAATTTAAGATCTTAACTGATGTGCTTCAGCCGAAACCCACCTTGAGCTCCCTGCCTGTCAGGGGAAATGATCACCTCCAAAGCATAGCAGCTCCCCACCACTCCAGGCTGAGCCAGCCTCTGGAAATACATCCCTCTACCACAACAGGCCCAAGAAAACTGATACCAAATTAGATTAGCATTTTCCTCCTTTTCCAAATCACCTTTTCTTTCCTGTTTATGAAATTTCTGTAGCAACCTTAATGGGTATTTTGACCCAATGTACCTTGTGATAAATGCCATAATCATCCATTTGGAGGCTGTCCCATGTTCTCAAGACCATAGATTTTTGGATCACAGCCTTTTATTTCATTTTCATTTGGCTTCTGTTCCTAAGCACTTTGCTTATTATCAAGCCCTTTTGTTGTGTGTATTCCTGCTCCATCCTACTAATTGGCTACAGTGTAGGTCCATGATCCTTATCAAATTAACTCCTATTGTAATTGCCTGCATAACCTCCTTTTGAAGTCATGCTCATGTTGCTGTACACTTAATGTTGAACTTGCAAATACTTTCCTTTACTCTTTCATCAGTGGCTACACATCTGAAGCTATCTTGGACAAAAGCATCTCTTTCTTACACAAAAAATAAATGCCTTTCTATAACGACAAAACAGCTGACGCAATGGTCAACATCTAATGGTAAAACTAAAAAATCAGACCATTCGCCTCAGTTAGGTGACTGTTGATTTTAGAAGGATCAGGGGATTCTTTTTGCATGACATAGTAGTGAGTGGACATAGTACAAGGTATAGTCAGAGAGTAAAACAGTCAAGATTTTCCATTGTGGCACCTAGGCATGGGTAGTATAAGTTTCCTTCTGCATAGTTTAGTGACCTTGTGCAAGACTGGGAGAAAAAAAAGAGGAAATTCACTTTAAATGCCCTAGACGTTTCATTTACTCTAGTCATTAAGGCTTTCTATAAAGCCTGCGAAACCTCCATCCTGAGCCAGGCACCTGGCCATGCTCTAGAAACCCATTTCGTTTGGTTTAAGTAACTTTATAAGAATCCCCTCAAAAACCAATTCACTGTTGCAGATTTCTATACAGATGTTGCTACCCAGAACAAAGCCATGATATACAAAGGTGCCAAGATTCATGGGGTAAAAAAAACAAAAAAAAAAAGAGAATGAGCTACTGGCAGTGCTTTAAGAAGTGGCTTAGTGAAAATAATTAGAACAGGAAATAGAGTCAGCTCAGTAGAAGCTACTTGGGTACTCCTCTTGCTATTTTTATTTGCACTGGTTAATACATTCTTACATCTTAAGATAACTAGGCCAGCTTGTCTGAGGGAATGCAGAACAAGGTGCTAATTTCATCTCTGCCTCACAATTCACCAGTGTCAGCACTTCCTGAGCTGGAATTACGCATCCTGTCCTATTTGATGATGTTGCATAGCAAGTTCTATATATTGTTACTTTTTGATGTTAAATTAAGCACCACAGTCAGATTTTGACAAAACTTGTTGGACTAATAATAGTCACCCACTCACCCTGTGGCCTTCAGCACTGCTCTTCCCACCTCTCCCTTGTTAACATCACATTAACATTGTGTTAACATGGTTGTTATCACTGCTGTCCTCAGCAGCCACATGCACAAAGTATCCAAAACTTTCCAGTGCCCTTCAGTTATTACAATCCTTGGAGTAACAGATTAGCATATAGACTTAATTACATATAGATGCTAATAGAAAAATACCTTCCTTGTGATTGACTGAGCCTGACAAACACAAATCTACTTTTTCAGAATTTCTTCTGTGGAAAATTACCTCAGAAAGCACAAACCCAAAAAGGTCACTTTCAGTTCGGGGTGAAACCTCTTCAAGATTCTGCAGTACCTTCCTGACAAGTCATTGGCTGCCTCAGAGCACAGAAAATACACTAACACACGGAAATTCCAGAGCAACTGTTTGCCATCGGATTAGAATGTTGATGACTTCAAATAAAGACAAGGAAAGACAGGTGATAAATGTATAGTTACAGCTTAGGAGGAAAAAACCCCACCACCACCAAACCTGCATTAATTTATTTCTATAATCAGGCATTTCTGAGTGCCAAGATCCTCTTTTTTTGCATAAGTCTCACCGAATCTCCTCTCTGGAGTGCAGGCCGAGCCAGCCATACTGAGAAGGGAAAATTTTCAATAATTTAACAGAGGCATTTGCACTGCTGAGGTAACAGGAGTGTTTTAATCATGGTTCTCTTATTAAATGAAATAAAAATTATTGTAGGCCATTTTTCTTTAGGTTCGTAAGTATTGCTTTGTTTAGAGTTGCCTTATGAAAGACTTGCCTTTAATGAAAACATTTGCTTTCCAAACAGCCAGTGACTCACGTGCTTCTAAACCTGCTCTCATTTCTATGAGCAATACTGATGACTAGAACGATTTTTGCTTTACTCATGCAGCATGCAGCCAACATAATATTTAGTATAAACACAACTTTGGATGCACAGATAACTAAAAGGCTAAACTTATGACCAATGTATCATGTCACTACAACTACATTGCTGATCCTTCTCTTCCAATCCAGTATGAACCTGGAATCAAATAGAGCCCAAGAGGCTATTTCATTTTCAAGAGTCAGGCAGGTCTCCAACATGCCACTAGACTTGATTCTTGGTCAGTGACATTTCTTCGCCCCCAGTATGCACACACAGCATCATCCATAGAATATTTCTCTTGTGAAGATAGGCTGGCCAATAATATTTTAATATTTAATGCCTCACATGCAAAAAACCTGCAATAACCTGTGGGAACAAGAAAGGACTTTGTTTATTAATGAATTCAGGAAAAAACCCGACTAATTTTGAACTAAAGTTTGGAAGGCATTTTTCTCCTGAACAAGCACTGGCTATTTGGTATGCAACAAGCACCTGTACACCCTGTGCAGCCTCTTAGGCTGTACAACACTGGTGGTGTGACCTGACAGTAAAACACAAAAGAGGACAGTGTTCACTTCTTGCTTCACCTTTGCTCTAGAAAGAAACACCACATATACATAGCT
This sequence comes from Strigops habroptila, assembly GCF_004027225.2. NCBI lineage: Eukaryota > Metazoa > Chordata > Aves > Psittaciformes > Psittacidae > Strigops > Strigops habroptila. The sequence continues at coordinate 66,738,217 of NC_044282.2, forward strand.
ATCTAAGACCAAACAGAGATTTGTGAAATGTTCTTGTCTTATTTTGTACAGTCAAATTGCTTTTCTACACATATGCACCCAGTTTGCCTCTACACTGTTTGTTTAAAGGCAATTCATTCATAATGCTAACATAACACAGATCACTAACAACAAACACAGAGAGGCAATTTTTCCCTTTCAAAGCAGTGTAGTCACCACAGGATAAAATTCAACCTTTCATATTTAGCAGAGGGAAAAAATTTACAAGATCTTAAAGTGTACTATAATGTGCTCTCCATAAAACAAAATTAGGGCTGAACTCCTTATTCACATTTAACTGAGGTGTACCAACTTCTCCCATATAATTCCAGGCACTTAAATGAGGTGCCTGTGGAGGAGCCTGGCTGTCCTACACTCCCTCTCCACTTGCAATAGAGACAGAAATAAATTTCCTAAAGTGTGATAATTCCTGTCCTCCCCCACCAGCCCTAAATAAAACCTTTCCTTTCCCTCTACCTGAACGGCTTCAGTGAGACTGGGAGGTACACATCAGATTTCTCTCACAGTTCTTGATTTATTATCTACACGGAGACAAATTATGGTTGCTTTATAAGAACACAGGACTGGAAGCAATGCCCTGGGCTATCACATCAAGACTCCTTTCTCCTCAACTCCCCGTGTTTACCTCCTCTGAAGTATTTGTAAAGAGCAGTCACAGTCCTTCTCAGCCCTCATTCTGCTAGTCCAGACAAGCTGGGGTCCTTTGTTCTCTCCTTGTAAGACAGCTCTGCATTTTCCCGATCATCCTAGTAGCCATTTCTTGGTACTTATTCTGGATTGAATTAATCTTTCTCAATTACACTGACCTGAAATGCACACATTGCTACAGATAGGGCCTCATTTCAGCCTTATACAACAGCAATAACGCTTCCAGGTCCACTGGAAATACTTGGTCTCACACTTCTTTGGATCCTGGTTGCAGTTTTTATAGTGGTACCGCATTGATGATATACCAATCTCCAAAGTTAAACAAACAGGCATCAATCTGTCTTCTTCATTCGTGTTTCCACAGAGGAGCTTCCCCCTAGTCACACCTGCCCTGGGCTACAACAGTTTTAATGAGTCAAATGAAACAGGCAACAAACATTTTTGTTCTGGCTTCCCTAGCTGAGATATTAAACACATATTAAGGTCATTATTTTGGAGCTGTTTTCTCAGGGGCTATTTCCAAGCCTTCCCCAGGATTAGCCAGCCCCATTCAGAAGCACATAACCCTCAACAGCACAGGCCTGTGAGGCTCACCTGGCTGTTCCCACCAGGAGTAGCAAAAGGCTGACAGAAGTTTGTGCTGCCTCTTCTTTTTTCTTTTATTTCAGAAATATTTTATTCAGCTCTCTGGAATGACTGAAACCAAGAAATCCAAACAGTTTAATGATACAAAATGGTTCAAATTAGTGTCTGTCTTGTTTTTCTCTGTAGTTTAAGGGATCAATATTAATGAAGAGAGAAGCTATAAACATCACTAATGAGGATGAAGTGGAATATCCCCCACCAGAGCTGTATACACTTGAGCTTGTACCAAACAAAGATGACACCCACTATTAAAGGCTGCATTTTAATCCAGCCACAATAATAACAGTGAAGTTAGTGGTATTGGTAAATTTTAAAAGATGATGTCTTACAAAAGCACCCTACTTGAAATTCAGCCCAAAGACTAAATTAAAGTCAAAGCCCTAGTCAGTTAACTGGGCTGTAACATGTGAAGAATTGATTTTCTTATTTTCAGCTGTCAGACCTGCTACAAAGAATGAGTTTTAATTCTGGGGATGTTATTAAACTCCTTGCTTAACTGGCAGAAAAATGGAACCGCTAGGCTGGTGACAGTGGTACGGCTGTCGGAGTGAATGACACCTGTCAGAGTATGATGAATGACCCTCTCTGCCCCACAATCCCCCGCTCTGTCACTCAGGTGAGGGCCATTAATCTTCATCGAGGGCCTGTCAGGCCGGGCAGCCACGACAACAAAACGTTTTCTCGCATGTGGTGCCGCCATGCACGTAACAATGCGATATTCCTATTGTCACAGCGACACCGAATTAGCATAATTTATTATGACTTTCCTCCCCCCGAGCCCCCTCCCCACCCAAAACCCAAGTAGGGGAGAGATGCGATTAGACAGATGGAGGGTAGGCCCAGCCTGCCAGCCCCAGAGCCCCCCACAGTGCTTGATGAGGAGTGGAGCATCTCTACAAACCAATCAAAAAGCTGGCAGTTCAATTACAGAGTAATAAAGGGACATTCATCATTCAATTAGGCACCTGTCATGGTTTCACAAAAGGGAAAACTTCTAACCTGAGACTCCAGGGAGAAGACGCTACAACCAGGAGGCAGAGAAATAAATGAAAAAAGGACAAAGTCAATTACTGGACAAACCAGACAAAAGGAAATATGTTAAAATAAGGGAAAAGTTATCCCTAGGCAAAAATCAGAAAAGTTACATGACCTTACAATGATTATAAAGGGCCAGCATGAAAAGAGCTGTGCCACACTACTCTGACACGCACAGTACCAAACTTCCCCCCTCGCAAGCTTCAATGAAAGCTGAAAAAGCTGAATATTAGCACGAAGAAAGCTTTAGGGAAATAGGGTTTTGGTTTAGAAGCCCTGATATTGCTACTGCAACAGAGCAGACAACACACACCATCTTTTGGAGGAACACACCTATTCATCTCAGCTTGTTGCTGTGCCTCGTTTGAAATGCTATAAACACCTGGGGTGATTCTTCCTCTCATGTTAGAAACAGTAGCCATTCTGTTAACCACCACCAAAAGTAGGTGAACCGACTCCCCAAATAACTAACTAAATCACTACCATACCATTTCAATGCTAAGACTTTGGCATGTAAACCAGCAGAGAAATTAAGCAGGCATGCTCCATTCAAAGTTATTCTGTTCAATTTATGTGCTTCCTAGCTTGCAGAACCCAGATCTTGAAAGTTACAAAAATGAGAACATGGCAAAGATGAGATTGTTTGTCAGGCAAAGACTGGAACTAATGTGGATTTATCCTGTTCTGCAGCTGCAAATAACTGGTAAAAAAAATAATATTAGATTGCTGAACAGCTGCTTGTGCAATAAACTCCGTTAAGTTGATTACCTGCCTGCTAAGAAGGTTTATAGTAAATTGCAACTCCAACATTAAATTACCCAAGCAGCAAAGGCAGGATTTGGTTGGAAAGATGTAAGACTAATCCAAAAATGTTCTTTAGAGGTGATGAATGAAACCCTGTACAACCAGCTAAAATGGGTAGAAAAGTCTAGAGTGGCCTAATGGTTTGAATCCAACACTCATTTTCAGAAGGGCTCACAAGTGCCGGTGCCTGCTTACACGGAGCAGCACAGGGCCACAATGAAACCTCCATTTATCACTATGATCAAAACGCTGCATGTCTACTCATCCCCCTGCCCCGTCACAGTAAGCCCAGGAGCATGCCACACTAACACAGCTATAAAGTTTCCAGGAGACAAGCTAGTTCCTGTGTGGGGTTGCAGTTTGACACGTAGATGTGTCACCTCACTCAGACATGGGTCAGGCTACAGTTCTGAGTGCTTGTATCGTGCCAGAGCACAGGATTTACACCTCAAATCATGGCAATGTTTTTCAAAATCCTGCCTAAGAGCTCATACAGTGTAACAATTAGGGAACTCTTTGGGCATATTTTGTCAACTAATGAGGAAAAAATATCATCAGATGAATTTGCTTGGGTTTTAACATATGAATAACTCCAACCACCAGCAATTATTTACAGCAGTAGTCAGAACTAGTCTTGCTGAGGAGGGAACAGGTATTAGGCAGTGTTTTCTTTACAGAAGGATCTAAATCTACAACAGGGTGCAAAGTAAAGCAAGCAATTGATTTGTGTGCTGAATACGCCCTCCCATCCCTTTTGCATTTGCATCCCAGGGCCTAATGAAGTTCTGACACAACATAACAAAGAGGCTAACAATGCCTACGTACCTTGCTTGCAGGGGGTGCTGCAGAGATCAATCTGTTAAGGTTTTTAAACTGGCTTGGAGATGAAAAGTGCTACATTGCATAAATACTAGCTATAGCATTGTCTTCATTACACTACTTTGAAAAAGTCATCACAGACTATCTTACCAGCTTTCCCGTAATGTCAGACATGAGAATTTTTGTTGTTCCCTTAGAGTATAAATACGTTCACAATACAAGCTTGCAAAATCCAGAAGGTAGATGAAAAAAAAAAAGTGCCAGAATTACTGAACCACAGAATTTATAACTCCTTCCCTATCCTTTCCCCTAGAAAATACAGTTTATCAATACAGTGGTTGCCTTTGAGATTAGTCGCAGGGTCAAGGTTTTCAAGAGAACAGCAGCGGGGAATGGTGCGTGCGACTCAAAGGTGTTTGACGGTATCGGTGCTTGAGGTCTTGTGCATACAGTTCCACTGCTGCTGTGCAATGGTTCAAAAAATTGAAAGCCAAGTGCCCAGGGAATAGGTTACAAAATTAGTAATCTGTTGTTCCTGCTTTGATGTTAAACAGAAAACAAACAGAAAAAAATAACCCTTTCAGGAAGGCTAAAAATAACTAAATAAAACAAACAGAGCTAAAAATACAACTGGTTTCAGATGCAGAGCTGCAATTATCAGGCTCCAAGACATCCAATTTGCCTTCTCTCCTGCACTAGCATACTTCATAAACAACCTGGGAACTCTGAGACCAAATGCAGGGATTCTCAGAAGTCCTGTGTGCAGGACAATTTGCAGGAAGCAGAGAAGGGAAGAGCTCTCCTATGTGTTCCTAATAGGTCACTAGTATTAAGTTCTGCTTTGCCATATATACTTTAATAAAGATAACGTGTCACAATAACTTACTAAATAGTACAAATAAATTAAGCACTGCATAGATGATCCTGTGTTTCCAATATAAAGCCTTTAACAAATGAGGTTATCCAGGGCTGTCATATCAGTGATCTGGTTTATTAAGTCTTAATAACCCGGCACATTTATCCAAATGCCTCGAAGAGCACAGTTTACCCTTCTTGTTCCTGTGGATACTGTGCAGTTGCCTTGAGAAACACAATTTCCTGGGGAGGAAGCGCTACCAGGGGTACATGTCAGCAAATCCACAAAAGGAAAATGAGGGTAGAGGGAATTAAAAAAGAAAAAAAAAAGGTAATCAGGTTGAGACAAAAAGGGAAGACACTAAAGTACCAGGACGAGAGCAGGATGAATAATTGATGAGCTGGTGGTTTACGAGTGAGTTTCATTAATATTATCCTGCAGGTTCATTAAGCACTGTCCCAGGCTCATCTACAAAGGTTCCTCCCGAGTTTTGATTAGGTGCTGCAAAAGTCTTTTGCTTAGACATCAGAACTTGAGGCCTTTGGTGGTGACAACCGCTTCCTCAGCCCCGGTCCCCTCAGCCAAGCACCTTTCAGAGCTGTTTTCTATTCCCCTCCCACTAATCACAGGTCCCTAACCATGACAGCAAGTCTTAGTAAATAATATATCAAGATAAATGATAATTGTTCTGTTTTAAGTGTCTCCTAATGAGCATCATAAATTAAAAATTAATATTGCAAAGACTGTATGAATAGCATCAACGCTATAAACAGAGCAGCAGGGATCAAGAATGCAAATGAAAGTGAAACACTCCCTTATCCGCCCCCCTGTATGAAAAAATTCTGGAGCCAGCAGACTGTTAGGCATTACAAAGCTAATAAATGACTTTAATGAAGTTCTGTAACAGGCAATTTCTTCCAAACCTTCCAATATTTGACTCTTCTGTATTGTGAAATTTCTTTTGTTGATTTTTTTCCCTTTAAACCACCTCTCAAGAACTGTTTGTTTCTTGTTAGGTGCAACAGTAATCTCAAATTAAAGCATGCTGCTGCAGCAAAAACTAGAGAATGAGCTGGTTAACAGACTGCTGGTCCTGATGATCATGCAGAAAGGCTAAAGCGATTTGGCAGTAGCCATTCTGTTGTGTGACGTTGCCATTATCATTGTGCCTTCTATTCAGAGAGTGCATTCAAATGGTGTCTTTTTCTGGGTGACTGAGTAAGGTACACTTAGCTATGCCCTTGTACCTCCAAGTTTAAGATAGAAAGAAAGGAGGCAGCTGGAATCCTTACCCTTCCTTCTTCCAGAGCCTTAGTTTGTTCAATTTAGATGTAGCAGAAGTATAGGTGCAAGCAATGCTTGCCTCCTTTTTTTAATGGCTGGAATAACCCCTAGCTCAACCCGACCTCCTTCGTTTTTTAAATACTGAAATTGATCCTTTTGAGGCAAGTATCTGTGGATACTGTATTTGCATCATCGTGTGACTAATTATTCCTAGGCAGTAGATAATGCTAGACTTACAGAAGCAAGCATACAAATTTACCAAGGTATGAACAATACAAGGTACAAGCTCATGAAGGAATCTGACACTCAAAGACAGGATTAAAACACTTAGACAATTTACTTTTTTTAAAAGAAGATACCTAGCAAGTCTCGTAGTCCTTGTCAATAATCAACAATCAATGAAGGGACCACAGAAAATAAGACTTGATCATCCAGCATATCAGACTGGATCACCGAAAATGCTATCTCATCACCCATCCTGGAAATCCAACCCTCTCTCCTTTTTCTTGCTTGATTTTGTCCCCTCATCTAGCAGCTTTGAGGTGAGGAATCACAAAATCACAACATCCAGTCAGTGAGCCTGCTCCTTAAATTACAAGAGACATGGGAATAGCGGGTTTAAAGAAAGAGAACATAAGTTATACATTATGAAGAAAAGCAATTACTGAGAAGAGGCTACTCGTCTATCTCCATCATTTTTAAGCCTAAAGCAATGGAAGTGCTCGTCACTGCTCAGTAATTAAGGCTGAAGTCTGCATTTCAAAGTTCAACTTCTTTCCATGATGCACCCTCTCCAAACAGAGCATTTGCTCTCTAAAGCAGAGAATTTATAAATATTTTACTTCAATCTCACTTTTATGACAAAATTAGACCCCCTGCGCCTTTTTCTTGTCCCGGCTGAAATTAGTGCTACAATAACTCAGATTTGAAATACCACAGCAAAATCTCAGCATTTTATATATTTTATTATTATTTATATATTTTAAAATAACAGAAATTATTTTCTCTAGAGCAAAAAGTTCTCTTCTCTTTCTCTTGCATACTATCAGACAAGACCAAGCTTTTCTTAAACAAGACTTCAATGGTATCAGAGGTAACTAAACTACTCTAAGTGTAAAGTAAGCAGTACGAGACGTTTGTGCTCTCCTAGCGTTAGCTTCCACGGTGAAAGACTTTACCATCACTACACCTCAACGGTTCAGAATTGCTTGCTTGGCTTTGTTGCCCTGGAAGTTTATGCAGAAGCACAGGCAAAACCGCTAAAAGCAGAGAGTCATTAAAAGTTGGAGCCTAATGCATCTTTGAAATCCAATTTCATCTCCTTTGGGACAACAAACAGTAAAATGCATTAACCATAATTGTATGGTTATCTCAGGGCATCGCTACATGGAAGAACTAGTGTTATTCCAAATTTCAGCAAGCCTGACTTTGTTTTAAATGCAATTTTAATTCTCAGGTACATGGATTTATACTTTTGGTCTTTAGTAATTAAAATGTTACAGTAACATCAGTAACCTTTAGATTACTAACACAGTCAAACCACAGCGAGTTCTATTTTAATCAGCTGGTGATAATCATTGCAGCTCTTAATGGTTCTATGCCAAATCTATGCCAGCTGAGGATCCAGACGTGTATTTGCACTCATCTTTTTTTTTGTTTTCCTTTTTAAGTTCATACGAACTATAAGCATTACACCCAACTGCAATTCCTCTTTTCTACCAACAATGGGGTTTACATTGGTGCCCTCAAGTTTGATCTGTGCTGAAGACACCTGCTCTCAAGGAAATGATCTGGGACCACCAACCCATTTCATAAAGGGCCACCGAGCAGCTGTTACATGGTAGCAACTCCCAGGCAGTACTGACCTGTAACAAATCTGAACCACTGACCTAGAGGTGAAAGGCTCTATATCCAATTACCAATCCCCTGAGCGAGCCACTACTAAGTTTTGTCTTGAAAAAAATAGATAAATATGCACAAAAGAATAAACACAAATGAAGTAGCACAAACTTGCACCATTGTTAATATTTTGCTAAACACCAAATCTTGGAAATCAAATATATTACTTCTAGCAGCAACTATCTGGACTTTGTGGCTATGAAAAAAAAAGCTTATTAAGAGGGACAGACTGAAGCAATAATGCCTCTTCTTTCCTCTTACACCACTAATAGAAAACAAGAATATCCACACAAGATTGCCATAAGGAAAGAAAAGAGAACAGTCGATTTCAGGTTGCCCCCCCAAGAATTCATCTATGTAAATAACATTTTCCCTGCAAATGGCTGAATAGTAAGCATAAAATATCCTTATTCTGTGAAGTAAGCCACCTCCTCTGCCTGCAAGTTCAAGGAAAAAAAAAAAGCCACTTCATGATTGAGAGCCTGATAAAATGAGCTATAATGCCAACCAGTTAGAGCTCAGGGAAGAACACACTTTTCTCTGCTTTGGTTCCATTTCACTGACATTATTCGTGACAGTGTCAGTAAGCAGCAGCACAGCAGCACAATCTTCCTTTATTTTTAGCAATACTGAAGCTGCAAGAGAACTCCTCTAATTCCTCTTTTCTTCTCTACCAAATACATATGTATATGCAAGACACCTAACAAGCAGTAACAACACAAAAACTGCCTTAATGATTTCATCTTGATAATTTATTGCAATTGCTATATAATTATATCAATGCATCTTTATAGCTGTGATAACACAAGCTTTAACTAAGGTACCTTTTAACAAAGGTAAGGAAAAGAGTTATTAGAGATGAGTCACTGAAAGTTCACTTCCTCTTTCAGGCTCCAAATCATGCCACGTGTAGCCCTCTGGGTCTAGGTAGATGTGGACCGCAAGCTCCAGGCTGAGTGGCAGCTTGCCATCCATCTGCCCTTCTTGCCAGCATCTTCCTCTGTCCCACCCAAGAGAACAGGAGCTTAGCAGAAAATATGCTGAGAGGATTGCAGATGAACAAAAAGGCTGTGCAAGTCCTAATTCCAAGCAGCAACTTACAGAATTAAATTTTTTTTAAACCTTACAACACAGTCTTTTGTTATGGTTTCCAACTATTTCCACCACAGTGGCTGTCCCTACTTGTAACAATGAACGCATGACAGTGGAGTCGCTTTGGACTCCGAACAGAGTAAGTTTCTGTGCACTCGGCATAGGTTTTGCAGAGCTGTCGCACTTATAGCCCAATAATGCTCTCACCTGAACAGAAGGTAGAGCCTTGAAGGCAGCAGAGCCAGTACACGGAGGAAGGAGAGCCCCATGGGTTAGCACAGGGTTGGGATCTCAGTTCCAATCCCCAGTCTGACCCTGCCTAGGCTGCAGCAGGCTCTTTGCAGCTTCCTCCTTATTAAGAATAAGGGCATGAGTATCCTTTGCAAGCTGTATTTTGGATTCTATGCCTATAAAAGCTGAACAATGCTATTACTTAAAGAAAGAGGCACTCTGCATGCCCTGGAGAACATCCCTGTGCTTAGTGAGTGGGAGCACTTAAGTAGCAGAAATGAAAGGGACAGAGAAACTCTTTTGTGACTTTTCTGTTGCACCCCAATGTGCTTTGCATTCATTTACAGAGTAGCAGTAGGCAACATGCAGCCAGCAAAATGGAGCAATAATGCTCTGAGGTCTCAAGGGAAGGATTTTTTTCTTACCAACCCTTGTGGATTAACCTGCAGTCTAACTTGGCTCTTCAGGCTCCATGCTGGGATCAGCATTTGCCCCTCAGAGGGAGCTGACCATGACATGGTGAGTTAGCTTTTCAAGAGGAACCATGTAATCTGCCTCCTGCACTTGGACAGCTGTCAGGAGGGGGCTTGCAACAAAACCAAATACAATGGCACACCAAACAACCCAACACCCTCTCTACAGCCATATCAAAACCAAACCTGAAATCACAGTCACATGTGTAATCCCCTCAGGTGAAAGCACAACAGAGGACATTGAGTAACAGATGCACTGTGGACTCTTACTAAGAAATGAAGTTGCTCCAGAAACATTGTTTATTGGTAATTATCATTAAGGCTCATTTGCACTTCAAAATGTTGTATGTATCCTGATAGGCATCGCCGTTAAAGGATCTGTGGCAGACTCTCCTTTAATATGTTTATACCTTTAACTTGAATTCACATTTGCAGAGTTACTTTCACATTAAAACTGTTTAAGACATTGTTGAAAGAGAACACTGTGTTTGTAGACCTCAAACTAGATTTTCCTCTTTTGCCTTTTTTAAAGTTTTGATAATGGCTGATAGCCTCTTTGGTACCTCATTCCTCCTGGAGGGGTGGCAAACTTTCCAGAAAAAAAATTATCTTCCTTAGTATCAATTGGCAAGACTGAAGTATTCTACCCTTCCTCTCCAGACAGTGGTTTGGATTTATCTCAGCTAAAGAAAGATGGGATGTCATATAAGCAACACTTATCGACTACACAATAAGAACAGATATTAGAAAACTAGTCCTGATAACTCCTAACTTGTAAGCAGCTAAAGCTTCATGTGCAGTATTTGGATTTGTTTCTACACAGTATTACTCCATACCAGCAGCCACAAAGTGAGTCACAGAAAGCCCAATATACTGTTCACCAAAAATACATATAAATAAATAAAAACAACACAAGTTGGATCAGTCCCTTAAATGCCAGAGCATCTGATTTATTTTAAGGAAATATATTGGTGAGAATCGTGGGGAGAAAAGGGGAAATCTTTCAGCTTTCCTACTCTATAAGTCAAACAGATTTTTCTCCCAAATAAATATATAAGTGAATGACCATTTCAGGACTGATGTGAATGAGTCCAGAAGGAATCATTTTTAAGAAAGTTGTTAGTGAATGGAAACAGGTGGCTATAATTTGAGTTAAACTGCAACCTTAACTGTAGTGTTTGCTATCATGAACACTATAACAACAGATGTACAGTTGCACCTTGGGATGAATTCATTATGGCCTGAGAAACATAATCATGCCATTCAGACCATATTTTGTCCATATGCTCATGTGGTTTACACCCCTGGTTTATTGGCATTGTACTTGGTTATATAGCAGGAGACTCCCAGGATCATAATTTGCACTTACTGTTACCGTTCAGGAGAATCCCTTTGTAGCATGGGTTTCCCGTTAAGGCAAACACTCTCTTTCAGAGCAGGGAAAGAGGGCCTAGGTCACAGCCTTTGGGGATGCTGTGGAAACTTAACATCACTTGGGAAGCTTTTCATACAAAAGGCTTCACATACCTCAAAGAAATAGAAAAAAAATTAACCTGAAGAATACAGGAGGCTACTGTTCAGGACATTTTAGAGTTATAAAAATGTAGATTATATTGCTATCTTATCCTGTAATTTATGGGATGAATATTGTAATTCATTGAATGTCACGACTTATCTTTTATTCATATAGTTACTATTCCATTACCAGAGAGGGAGGTTTGTCAAAGGTTAATTATTTTAAATTGCTCAGGCAAATTTATTTTGATTTGTACAATTTTTTTTTTGAATAATCAAAGGGCTATATATTCATCCTGCCTTATGAGGCTTCATTAAAAAAAATACTCCTTGATGATAAAGTCAGATTAAACAAATGCTTTCGTAAGGACCAAAACTGGATTCTTTCAGCTCTAAATGTAAAGAAGCTAAAAAAAAATTGGCCATGGTTCTTTCTTCCCCTTGCAGTTTTACTGTAAGAAATTTTCCTAGCAATCTTTGACTGCTGAACTATCCCTCCCTGCAGCAATCTATTTACAAGTAAAGAGCATCTTGCCACAATCTCAAGACCTGTGTCCCTAGGGCAAGGACTAGTCATTTTAATTGCTTCCAGAGCACCTATCACAACAGGCTTTCGATTTGTGCTTCAGCCATGATAAAAAATAAGCAGCACCATAGTACTGAAGTACTTATTGCTCAGAAGTTGCCCACTGCTCTGTACCTCTTAGTTCCTAGAGATGCTCAGTTGTTAGCAATTCAGGCAGTTATTTGCCATTCAGCTTCAAGCCCCTAACATAAAAAGCACAGGTTCTGGAAGCGATCAACAGATCCACCCCAAAAATGAAGCTCTCTGCACACACAGAGCCAAATATTAACTCTGTGTAGCAGGAATACCTCCCTCTGTGATGACCCACGAAAGGAGCTCTGACAGTAGCTGGAAAAATGCTCCTAGTAGGAGGCTGTGACATGGACTAACAAAATCAGGATGCCAACCCCCAGTAAAGTCTTTTAAACATAAAACTCATCTTTTCTCCTTTTGAGAAAAAAAAAAGGGGGGGGGGGAGGGAAGGGAAAAAAACCAAAACACTTAGGCTGTTTCTGTGTCTGTTTCCCTGTAAACAAAGTGGGGATAATGACACTTACCCTGTAGGAGTGCTGGAAGTTTAAATCCATGCACAATCAAGTGCTGTGAAAGTCTTAAATGGAAAGCGCAAAGCAGGTGCTAAGTACTGTACTAAAAAAATAATTACTATTCTTATTACTGAACTTCTGATGAGCCTGCTGGAGCTGTAATGGCAGGGAGGATGGTCCTCAAGGTTCAAGGGATCTTCATCTGGACCCTTTTCTGCACTTCATGTTGGTTTCTAACTGTAGTAACTGCTGCTGTTGAGACAGAAATGCTGCTAGGGAGGACAGAGTGCCATAGCAAGGGAGGCACAGCTGCTACGTCAGTACAGCTGTGGATGGGAAGTCACGCTACACAGCAGGCCAGGAGCAAAGTAAGAGGTACAGCATCGATCAGACTGTTCTGGAGAGGGCTTCATTTTCAGAAGCTTTTATAACCAGGAGGCTACAGCAAACAGTCAGTACCCCTAAGGGCAGATTCAGACCCTGTGCTGCAGGGTAGTGCTGGATGAGATGGCAACACAGTACTGTAACTCCCCTGCAAGGCTCCATCTAGCCCAGCCAGGAAGCGCAGGGTACAACGCGGGCTAACTCAGCTCCCTTCCATGCCATGCTGTAGGCAACAGGGCATGGTGGGGAGTGATTTGGGGCAACAGCGAAGGAACCAGATCTTGCCACCCGCCTTGCCTTTAACACAGCTGCACTATGCTCCTGGAGATGTGTAGCTCCCCCATCTGTGAGGCTCCCTGTGGGGGAAGCACATGAGCTTTGGGGCTTGGCCACACGGTTCCATCAGGACTTCAAAGTCAGCTTTCATTGGCTCCCTCCCAACTTGCCACCACCTCCCCCACTACAGGCAAGGCTGTGTTCACATTCTGCCTGTCCTCAGACAATATTGTGCCTTATGGGCCCTCTGCCAGCATCTGCTGTGGCTTTAACCAAAGAAGCCAAGAGCCTAAAAATCTACCTTGAGTTACCTTGAAGTCTGGTAGCTGGAAAATAAAGCAACATCCTATTGTTCTGCACACCCCCAACCCTTTGTGTTTTCATAAAGCTCTTGGACATTATTGGGGGTGAGAGGGGGGGAGAAAAAAAACTCTGGGGAAACAGCTGATTAGATTCTGGCAAGGCGGCCCAAACATCTGCTTCAAACAAAAGACATCTGCATATTTCACATTTATTTTTCATAATTTACAGAAGCAACCTGCCAAAATTTAGCAAGGGAGAATAAACTAGCACATAATTAGCTAAAGTTTGCTTGCTTTAGAAGTTATTAGCATGAAGCCCAGTAGCTCACCTGGGAGGACATCAAGGAATGTAGATAACTACAGTTTGATTTTGTAAATTCAATTTTCGATCTGGTGTGCCAGGCCAAAAAACAACGTTGCCATGCCAATTAATGCAAGCCAGCAAATGTCCCGATGTCCCCATGTCATACACTATACAGCTGTCTCAAAGGCATTGATAACACTGTTTATTAAATAAGGATCGATTAGCCAGACGGTTTTTGCTCCGGTTTACTTGGTACCACAGGCTGCAGGTTGGAGACAGAACAATCCTTCTTTTTAAAATCAGGAGGTACACTATGTGCTGTGTGTACAGATGGTACAACGAGGCTGGGGAAGTGGGCATGTGAATTTTTCAAGGCAGCCAAAGAGTCTTCGTTAAAAATGCAGGAAAAAGATCCAGGAATGTATCTGCCCTCCGTGAGCTACACTTCCTCCACTGAATTTTGTCATCTACTGGGTCATTAGTACATTTGATAGCTACTACACTTCTAATTTTAATAGACTTAAGGGGAATAGCATGAAATCCTGAGGTTTTGAAATTCAGCTTTGAAATCAATAGGTGTTTCACTAAGCATACTCACTAACTCAGTATTTGGCCTGTAAGGGCAATAAACAGAAACAGGCAGAACTTCAGGGTGGGAAATCCTGCCTTTGCTGCAAGTGGGAGTGGAAAAACTCCTGTTAACTCTGACACAGCCAGGGTTATACCCTAGAGTTGAAACAGGAGTTGAAGAAATAGGAAAGGGCTTTCTTACAAACTCCAAATTAAACCCAGGTTCATAAAAGCATCTGTAAATCTTCTGGATGAACCAAGGTGGAGGTTTGCCCTTCTCTCTCCAAGGAAGGATTTATTGTTTCAGACAGAAACCATGGGAAACTCACTCACTTGGACTGAATTCTGCTCCACATTTCAGATTTATTTGAACCTGAATCTCAGAGCAAAACTCAGGGAGTGAAAACTTAACTGCCAAAAAACAATTCTGTCAATCCCAAAGGAACACAAATTGCCAAATACAGCACAGCTCTAAAAGACATTTCAAGTCCCTTAATCTGGACTTCACGGCTTGCACCTCTCCATAGGAAGATGGATCCAAGACTCAAACTGAACACCATGAACTCTGTGGGAGTTGGGGAGAACATATGAGAGAGTGAAATAACACCAGTCATATCTGGGAGGGTTTAGTTCTAAGGTTTTGCATTTGAATGCTGAAGGATTTTGGGCAAGAGCGGTCAACAGGATGACTGGAGTAGAAGCCTCTTTTTGTACCAGATTGAATCCCTGTTTAGGTGACAGTTTCAGAGCTCTGAATCATGCCCATCACTATCTTAAGACACTTTCTTTTCCCTCTGCCAACTTACTGCAATTGAGTCATAGAATCAAACCCACCTAATTTCACCATATAAATGACAATCTGTAACACAATAATCTCCGTAACAAAGTCATTCAGAGGCAGCATTTGAACTGGTACTAAAGCTGACTACTGCATCATTGTAAGAGCCCCATCTAACCCGAAACAGCAACAACTGTATTGATGCCACTGAATTTTGCTAGAAAGGATCTCTTCCTTCAAACTTACCTATTAATCAACTGATTAATCTACTATATTTAAAATGTTCTTCAGCCAGTCCATTTACCTGCATTTAACCACTTCCAATTTGGTAAACACAGAGTTTCCCAATTTCCACTGCCTTGCTTGGAACAGCCACAGATGAGCTCCTGTTGCTTCTTCAAACTGGACCGGCTATTCTCCCATCTGTGGGCCTACATGCAGGGAAAGCACTGAAGCACTTGCTTAACACACAAGTGGGGCTTTAGTCCTCCGCAGAATCAGGATTCAGTCACAGTGCCGAAATCACTGCTTTGCACAAAGCATGAAGATTTTTATGGTGTGGTCACTAGCAAGTGAACCAAGAACAGCTATTTCGCTTCTACAGACTCCTTATTCCTCAGAAAGCAACTTTTCCCAGGCCCCACTCCTTACAGCCATAGCATCTCTGTCAGGATTATAACCTGCAGAAACACCGACAAGCAGAAATAACATTTTCTTCCACTGTGCTGGACATAGCACAAACCAAGCAGCAACAGATGAGGACAGCAGTAAGCAGACAATATTAAGCAGTAGCAAGTATACATCCTCACAGGATGGATCTGTTGCAGTGTGAGTTGTGGCCTGCAGTATGCTGAAAGAGTGTAACTGTGCCTACACGGGTCCTTTTCTTAACATTAGGTTTGATCTCACGCACACACGTAATTTAATTCCCCTGCTTTGTCATTATTCAACTTATTCACTCCTTTTAATTACACATACAGTAATTTATCATATATATTTTGTTATAAAGATATAATTAAACAGGTATTAATACAGTTTAATGATCTTGCCAGTGACCAAAATTCTCCCGTGGATTAAACAGAAAAGGAGGCATTGAACATAAATTTGTACAGTAAATAAACCAAACACAGACAGCCTTGTAAAGCAGGAAGAAAAACAAGGCCTACATGGCCAATCTATTTCAAGAATGTTACAAATGGGAAGCATTTACTATTTTAAAAGCATTAATCATGTACTCACTCCATTTATTTACTTATCTATGTTCTTCGTGTAAATCTTTCTTGGAAGCACGTAAACTTTTTAGAATGATAAACAAAAAGTGAAGTCACGTTTGGTATTTCACCTGTTTACACTGGAATTACTCAACTTCACTGAAAGCTGATGAATTCAAACTTTTTCATTTCTATCGGCACCTCCTAGCTAGAAGGAATCTATTTTATATTTCAGTATAAAAGTATATGAGTTACCACTAGATGATGTAAGCCACAAACCTGCCTACATGAATGGTCTGAGCTCATGGATATTTGCTATAGGTTTCCTCACATCTACAGAACAAAAGACAACTGGCAGTACATGAGATACTCTCGATAGCTAGGCATCAAAATACTTGACAGGCTAATAAATTCACATTCTAATACACCCTATGATAAGCTTTTGACCACGTAAACCCTCAACCTTGTGTCACCATTCCACATTTTATTTCTCTTGGAACAAAAGTATGGATATGTACATGGTCAGAGAAGAGCTAGAATTGCTCAGCATAATATAAGTAGGAACTAAGCAGGTTCTGCAATAAGCCTGTTATTTTCTTTCTTCTGGAAGCTGACTTTAGCTTACTTTTCCATTTGAGATCTGTTGCACAGCCCAGCAGCCTGCTGCTTTTCCTTAATTTCATGAAGGAACAGTTGAATTATCTTTTTTTCCACCTTCACAAGACTGGACATGCCCTGACAAAAGCAGTGACCCTTTGATGGCAGCAAGAAAACACCTCTTGCAGTCTCAGCCCCCTCACCCCACTTCTCCTAGGGCTGTACCTGGGCCAGCAACACGGTTTAGTGGTGGACTTGGCAGTGCTGGGTTAATGGTTGGACTCACTGATCTTAAAGGTCTTTTCCAACCAAAACAACTCTATGATTCTGTAAGAACTGTAGCGAAAACAGCTATCAGCAACGCACCCTGCTTGCACATTACAGATCTCAGTGATACCACATCTCTGGTTTTCTCCAAGTCGTTTTTTTTTTTTTTTTAACTCTGTTTGAAAGCAGAGAAACTATTAATAAAAAAATTGTTTCCCACTGTGAAGGAAAACACTTTTATGAGCAATTAATGTTTAATGCACTTACATAGACTTAAAAAGAAAGCCCCACGTAAACCCAACATTGTTTATTTTGTTCTCTCCCTGGAATTCTGATCAAAGCAAAGGCCAGTTTTCAACTCATACAAGAAGAAAATTAAGTAATACATGGCTGCAGCATGCTCAGTGCCCTTTCTGGTTCCCATTAGTGCCACAAAGCCAGGTGAACAGCAGTGGTCCACCTACAGCCCTCCTCATTTGTAGGCAGCAACAAAAGGACACAGACAGGTTTGCTGATGACTGAAGAGCTTTCTGGAGATAATCTACAAAGGTAGGTGTGGCCAAGCCAAGCACACTGAAAAGCTGCGTATTATATATCCTTTAGGTCTTGCGTCCCAGGCAGAGTTTGAGACTCCATGGATTAAGCAGAGGACCTGGTTTTATACACCAACAGGTACCAAGCTTGGCAGCTAAATATGTAATGACACTCTGAATTGCCATACATGAACCTCTCCCAAACTCTCTTGGTCACACAGAGCCTGGCAGTGTACTTACATATGTTCCAATGCCTATCGTAAAGCCTGCAAAGATCCCCTGCAGCATCTCATCATCTTGCACAGCAGTAACCATTCTTTGCTTCTCCACTGCATCCACAGGGCCATTACCAGGCTAAGGATGTGTTTAACATACAAAGATGGCGAACATACCTTTCTGGAGTTAGCACTGGTCATGTTGGAGCAGGGTCCTAGTCCATCTTGGCAGCAGCAGCAACTGGAAAATTCAAGAAGTAAAGCCAGGAAGGTTGCAGTTTGCAAACTTCCTTCTTCCAGCAAAGGCATTTAAGACCTACAAGAGAGGAAAAAAAAAAAAAAGAAAATAAATCTATTAATGATAACAAGATCCATGCTGATCATTTCTTGTGCTGCACTAAGGACCATCCTTTGCACTTTCTCTCTGAATGCACTGGGTTAAATTGCCAAGATTACTGAAAAGGGCAGCCAGCTCCGGTTTGCAACACAGCAGCTGTCTCTGTTGAGAGGCATTCCTCTCAACACCACTCCAGCTGAAGCTGGAAGGTCAACTCCAGTTTAAAAAGAGGATGCAGGTACTGTGCTATATTCTTTGGGAAATGCAAGAACCAGGGCTTAGATCCCCTGAAATCCTAAGTCCTCCTGACTAGAGGATATGAGCGTTAAACACATCTACATCTCACTCTATAAAACAGCACTTCCAGGAGCAAAAGGCCTTCTCATGTGCCAATCTGGTTCTGGTAAGAGTGTCATCTGTTCATAAATATGCCTTGGAGATTTGGTATGCAACCACTGATCTGAACCAAATCTGTTTGGACTACAGAATTTTCATCACAGTATCACAAGCTGGTACTGCAATATACACAGAGCTGAAACAAAAAGGATTTATCATTCTACTGAAAGATCACTTTTGGCCAAACTTGAATAAAAGCATCACATACTGATACTCCCGTAAGATCATAAACTCAAATGAACACCAGCTGAAGAAGAGGACAAATGGTAATGCCAGATGACAAACTGATATAGTCATCATATTCATCAACACCAACAGCAGCCGGTCACTTCCTCTCCTTTGCTGAATTAGCTGTGAGGATTGTTTTGATGATTCTATAACAAGAATGTGTTAAAACCATGCGTCTCAGTGGCAGTTCAGGACAGGAAACTCAGAAGCCCATATCTGAGCAGGGGATGGTTAAAAAAAAGACAGACTTGGTAGGAAAGACTAGAAAGAGTTAAAACGACAAAATATAACTGTGTGGTAGCGGTAGCAAGAAAAAAAAATAGATTAAAGACTAAAAAGCAGGAACAAGTTGACAATAAAAACATACTGCATTATTCAGACTTGTGGAAGAGTGTGTGAACAGAAGTGATGACAAAAGCTACCAAATTCAATATGATCACTTGAAGGGTGGGAGTTTTCTGCAAGCAAACACACTACAGCAAAGGAGAGTCTCAAAACATTTGAAATAAACATTGAAATTTTACACATCGAGTTACAAGCTTGTTTATAGGCTTCACGTGGTCTTGTTTCTTTGTAATGCTGAGAAGTCAGACAGCTGCATTGTACACATGGCATTTGCAAGTGACAGTGGCATTTTCAAAGGAGAAATCTGTTCAACAATTTGGTACTCGGGTCTCTGTTTTGAGACAAAAGCATCCGTATCGATCTCCGAGAGGGGGGAAAAACATCATACCTAAGGCTTTAAGGACAAAGCCATTAAAAAAGGAATGCCTTTTTACTTCTGTTTTTAAATTACCACAGGTTGACTGATTTATCTTGATCAATTATCATAAGCAGCTGCTTATATAATGTAAATTCAGGATATATACAAGAAAAAGGATGTTTGTTCATCTTTTCGAAGCACCCAAACAAGGTACGGTCAAAAATAACAGTAGAGGTGAAAACTTCCATTAATTAAAAAGTTGAAATTTTCATGTTTGGAGGTTTTAGTTTCTCTTTTAAAATCACCATCAGTTTGATTTCTCTCGCTTTCAAGCAGCTCCCCAGATAAAAGTATCACATCAGCCATGCTAAAGCCGCTTTTCCTCTGAGCCATCCATCACCCCAGGAAGCCCACATGTCACAGGGGGCAAAGGGAGAGGGCTCTGAAGCTGTGGAAGAGGTCAAAACCACTCCTGCACTTGGATTTTCCCTGCTGTTTCCTTCACAGCTGTTCCTACCATGAATTAAAGTGGGGAGCAAGAGCACACCCTCTGCTGAAAGGGCCCGACACAGCTTGCTCTTGCAAAAGCCCCTCTAAAAGTCAACCCCGAAGCACCCACATGCATTTTCATTCCCCTTCCCTGAACCCCCCAAAATTATGGAACTTTGGGTCTGATCCAAAGCCCCCTGGAAGGGTTCATCAATTGCAACAGGCTCCAGACCAACCCAGAAAACCAAAAATGCTTTTATTCAGACTGAGAAGCATAGTGATGTTTTCCTATATTTTTTTCAAGCCTCATTAAAGCCACAGGTGTGGGGAAAACTGTTACTAAAGCAGTAATAAAAATATGAAAGACTACTTCACCTATAGGCCTGGGATGGGGTTTTTTTGTTTGCCTTTTTAACCTAAATATTTGTTTTGGAAGCACTAGAAACAGAGAGAAAGGCAGGAAAAGGAGGATTACTTCATTACTGTCATGATCTCACTTTTTATCAGAGCCACTTGGTCTTATGCAAGGCCTAAGGGCAGTCAGGAAAAGAATGAAATATTTCAGTGAAGAGTAAAGTAGGTAAAAAAAAAAAGCAAACTAAGAAGAATTATCTGTACCTTGCACCACTTATTCCAAAGCTCATTTCATGACTGGGCCTTCAAATGAGGCTGCTCTTCACTTTCAACAGAAACCACTGTCTGAGGTCCAAAGAGAAGTCTGTCAGAACCACCTCCGAGAGATTGTTTTGCTCTGCAGCAGTTCTTTCAACCTTAAGTCATCTACGTCTTCCCCTGTAAAAATACTTTCTTGCAACCTGCGGCGAGCCCTCAGTTTTCACCTGAATCTGGTCTAGCTTTGACATAGCTGGCATGTTGTTGAAATGCTCTCAGAAAACCTGTGGTGGCCAGGGGTACATTCTTCCAAAACCACAGAGAGGATCTCTCAGGGAAAGACCCACTGCCAAAAGGGCCATGGACGTTTTGGAAGTCAGTCAAGCTGAAATATTCTTACACTTCGCTTTGTGCTTTACTGAACACCCACCGTCTGCTGAGACAGCCCTCTCCTGACCCACACCCGTTTTTTGTGATCTTCAGTGGGCAAAGCTCCTCCATTCTCTTCACAAAAAGGATCCTGTGTGTTGCACTAGAGGAGCATTATTCTTAGGTAGGAACAACAGGCAGACACTCTGCTGTGTAGTACCGAAGGATTTCAGAAATGAGGGTTGAGAAGTTCAAAAAATATCGATGTTATTTCCCTTGCAGGTGATGGAAATAAAGTGCTTTCTGTGGCCTGCTTTAATTTCACATCAGCCAGGCAAGTTTCTAACAACAGAAGCCAAAACAAATTCACTAAAAGCGCTAATCAAAAGTCCATCAAGGTTCATACAAAGACTGACTTCAGTAAGCTTTGGACCAGGCCATAGATAAATGCAAAACTAAAGGCGAACGTTAGTGCAGGCCAGACCTATTAAGAGAAACTTGTAAACCCCAATATTTTGCAGGTTTCTTCCTCTCACTCTTTCAGGACTATGCCCTTCTCTCAGGGAAGAACATCTTCATACAGAACCATATTGTGGAGCCTGTGAGTTTCACCAACTGGTTCTATATTGTCTGAAACACCCCTCTACACAACAGGGAAAAGGAAATAAAAGTTCAGTTTTACACAGCAAGCTGCAAGAAGAGTGAGCAGAGAAAGGTGTTCACTGAAATAGGGTTAGACTGAAGCTATTACAACTTTCACCATTCTCTGTCCTCTGTGTGAGCCTCTAGATCCCTGAAACTAAGTTACACATAACTTTTAAGTTAAGTGGGGTAGAGCAAATATATAAGACAATGAAAAGGTGCAGGTCATCAGTTTTGATGATTTGTTATTGAAACTTATCTGGACACAAGAGTCACTTTTACAATTACTCCCTCAAAGCTTTACATTTGCGTTCTGCCTTAGAAGATGTTTAAGTACATTTGCACTATTAGCCCCAGAGCTCAGGACTGATCAGGAAAGAGAGGTTTTAAGATTATCATACACTCTAACTTGACATTTTATTTCTTCACCAATACTAACTTGGTGCCCTATGTCCATTCCATTTTTCTTATACGGTGACTAGGCAGACAGTAGAGCTGTTTACAGGTAGATTTGTGAGGTCTTTTTGTGCAATACATCTCCCATCACGCAGACTGCAACAGTATTGCAATGTAGTATATGGGGGAAGTGTATTGTAGTGCTCCAGGCCCAGATTTACACAGTTATTTTGGCATCTACATACTTTTGCAAAGACAGCCCAAAGTGGTTAATAATGGAGGAAAAAAGAAGGCATTCTCAGCATTCATCCTGAAACAGCAAGACAGAATTTGCCAGCTCTTCAGAGAAGGAGCTTCTGTAGTCAAACAAGAAAGTTTTTACATTCGTTTGATCTTGACACAAAATTTTAAATCCAAAAATCATTTTCTTGCATCTGTTTTTTAATACAGTCTCTCCTCCCCTGAACACATATCTGTGAATATACTACAAACTCAGTGATGACAAACATACTTAAACATCTCTTTACTTACACTGGATGAGGGAAGGTATAACTTCGTGATCATTTTTGATCCCACTGAAACCAGTAAGGTTTTGCTATTTGTTTCAGAGTGAGGGGAACTCCCCCCTTCAGCAGAGATGTCCGATCACAACTTTTCCCCACTCTCCTATTTCCCTAAGGAAATATTACTCTACCAGCATGTTGTAAATGCACCTTTGCATTTATAACAAAAACGCAAATAATTCAAGGCAACAGCAGAATCTTGTGTGTTCTGGCAAAATCATTGATTTTCATCAGGGAGACAATTTTGGCTCAAGTCTGGAATACTTTGCCACTAGGGATTTGTGTGAAAAAGCAAACCTGGGATACCTGCCTAGAATGGCCCAAGAAACATTTACCTTACCAATAAAAACGGAGGCCCACTTAACTATTTCCCCTAAAGGGCAGGTATTCATCTAATCGCATCTGGAATCCTTTCCAACTTGGTTCCTGCAGCTAATGCTACTCTGTCATGATCTGATGCTTTAATCCTAGTTATTAAACTGCTTATTCTAGTTGATAATAAAAAAAATGTGGACAAATGCCTGCCTGTCAGTGCACCAACCTCAGAGCAAACACTGTGAAGTGGGCCCCCTGCTTTCTCTAAGCAAACAGGGAACACCGTTTGGAATTCAGGGTTTCAAAGAAAAGCTGCCAGACCTAATGAAAATATTGGCAAATTTACCAGGGTGGGTTTTATTTAATCCCTAAACAACAGAAACCCAAAAACACAACAACAGATCCCAGCCTTTGCAAATCTAGTTTTCCCTACTAGACACAAAGAAGTTCTTTTCAGTGGTCTCAGCAGACAAAACATAACACATACATAATGCGTACATAATGTCTGAGCCAGCTGTGATATACTTTCACTCAAAATGTTTTTAACAAAACCCAATTTGTTAACAGATGCATCAAGTTCTTCATGATTTTACAGGCAGAAAAAAAAACACACACCCACCATTCCAAATCTTCATTTCCCAATGTTTCATTAAAACCAAATATTTTTAGATCCAAACGATAAAACTTTGCCAGCAGCCTCTGCTGACTAATAAGCCATTTTCTGTTGAAAACACAATATTGATGCGAAAACCGCCAACTAGCTGGGGTTTTTTTAAATGTATTTATATAGCTATAAATAAAACAGACATACCAGATAGACAACACACCACATGTGAAAACAAATTGAACTCAGTATAGCAAGAGGTTTCCATTTCCATCAGTGCAAACTTGAACCTTGTCCACACATTCCACAGCATGAGACTGGATGGATTTGTCAAAATCCAACTGCACAGCCCCCAAGTAATCCCTCGCATGATCCATTCCCTGCCGAGCCATACGCACATGCACTAGTTTGGTCACACAAGGAGACAACCTCTAAAAATCATCAAATTCAAATAAAGCCTGAAATGTTAATTGCAGAATTCAGACTTTCGCTTTCTGGCCCAACACAGAATCCTTATTTCAGACTTCAAGGCTGAGGCCATCACTTCATTTCTCACTCCTAGGAAAGGGTAATTACACATTTTTGGCTATTATCCTCAATAACTCAAGTGCATTCCTGCAAGAGGGACGCATCCTCATTCCTATCTCAGGAGCATTGCTGGCTAATCCTCTTGGCCCCTCATCAAGTCAGCATAGTTAGAGGCCTCTGTGGAGTCAGGAGTGCAGTACTACGTTAGAGTCGCTGCTGTTCAAAGGACTGAGGAAAGTCACAGCAGTAACAGGACAATTTTGACCCTCAGGACAATTTTGACCCTCAGTTAAAGGATAGAAGGATAGCAAGGACCACGGTCACAACTCAATGCTCTCACCCTACGGGTTAACCCTCTTTCTGCCACCATTTCTGGTCCCCACCTTCATCCCAGCCAAAGGACTCAGGTTGCCTTGGCTCCGTTTGTTTTGCTGGGGTAGTTTCCTTCCATTTTAACACAAGCACCCAAGCTGAAGCAAGAGAAACAGCAGGAACACATGGTCAGGAAGTATCAGCAGGCTATTAGATCAGCTCATCCATCTTGTGGTACCTCATCTGTAACTGCCTAAATTAGAAATACAGTCTCTTTAGTCCCATACATAATCAAGAGAGAAAGACTCAGAGTGTGATTCAAAATGCCTAGGGTTAGTCCTTTCACAGGAGGCTTCAGAGCACAAGCTTCAGCCTTCCCCAGAAGAAGCCTGCAGAGATTAACCTCTAAATTTAGGAGTGTAGATCAAGGCAGAACGATTAGTCCCCAAAGAAAACAGTTCTTGAGCTGAACCATCCACTGCTACTGAGATTTACCTAACGCAGGCAAAATGAAATCAATGCCTAAAAAAACCACATCAGGGAACCTCAGGGCAGGAACGACGAAGGCATCCATAAGCTTCACACAGGGCAGTGACATCCTGGCAGCCATCTGGCAGGAGAGGACTCAAGTCCCTCAGACCTGCTAATACCTATTTCCAGCAGCATTTACTCACAGAGGCAGCCACTGGTCATTCAGCTCCTGGGGCTTCATGGATTACCTCACCTCCAGTGGGGCCAGGAAGCAGGAACTGTGAATTCAAAGTGCATTTCCAGGTAACACATCAGATCACCTGCTGTTAGAATAATGCACAAAAAGGAAAGGTATGGATTAGTCTGAGACGCACCCAGACACAGCTGCCAGGCCTCTGCATTTCAGCTAGATTAGTTCTCCTTTTTTTGTTGCTGTTCACAATGAACATGAAGAATGAGACATTTGACCACCTCTGAAGGATGTGGTACTGGATCTGAGGAATTCTATACACTGATTGAGAAAGTGGATATTAATGCCTTTTTTCTCCTGTGCTCATCTCAGCAATGTCTTTGGAGGTCAGAACAGAACAGCCAGGTCTGAAACACTGTATTAAAGCCAAATCCAACATCCAAAAGTCCTTGACCTTGGTCCAAGTCTCAGCCATTTGAGTCAATGGCAAGACTCCTGCTGGGGTCAGCGATCTATGCTCATAATCTTCAGTCCTTTTTGGCAATCACCACCCAAGCACGCTACTCAAATCAGAAGAGGACCAAATGCTGCCATGCAGTCCCAGCCACATTTTGAGACAAAGTACGCATCACCACAAATCACACATCACCACAAATCATGTTTTATTTACTCTCTAGGAAGAAATACAAAGAGTTAGGGTGTGGTGGAAGTGGTTTTCTGACAAGCTTGAGGTGAACATCTTACAAATGGCTAAGCTTTTACTGAGTAATATTGACATCAACCAAAATGACTTACTATAAAAACCTTTAGACTACACCACAC
Organism: Strigops habroptila; assembly: GCF_004027225.2. Taxonomy (NCBI): domain Eukaryota; kingdom Metazoa; phylum Chordata; class Aves; order Psittaciformes; family Psittacidae; genus Strigops; species Strigops habroptila. The sequence continues at coordinate 66,764,081 of NC_044282.2, forward strand.
TACTGTTTCAAAACCAGTGGCAGCTATTTGACAGATGCTCAGAGGTTCAGAATTTCAGAAGTAGACCTAAAAAAGGCAGATTAATGAGCAGATGATGGTGAGGTAGTAAAGTTGCACAATAAATGAAACTTAGCAGATGGCTCTGCAACTATAAAAATCTCCAGATTCCTAGATTAGATAGACGGAAAGGATACTTCCTTTATTTTCCTGAATTATTTCTGCCTTTTCCTTATGACTCTGGCAGTATTGCTGCTATCTTCTTTTTAAATAGTGCAACTTTCCAAATTTATTTTCCCTTCTGCTTTAAGCATAATGGATCTCATCAGACAAACTTTCTACTCTATCAACATGAAGGAAAACATTAGGGCACACATTCGGAGCTGCATATGCACAGCCCCATGTTTCCTAGGAAACAAGCGACTGCTCATCTCTGTGCCGAAATAAATTGATGCATCGGTTTTGGCTTCCTACAAACATTAGTATTTTGATTCAGGACAGAATCCCAAACACCCCCAGCACACTATCAGCTGTGATCATCATCATTCAGCTTCTGCTGCTTATCAGCTTTTGAGAAGCAAGACTGCATCGCTTGTTAGAGCTGTTAAAGATAAACTCTGATTACACAGCGGAGGTGCAGACCCGAGGACAGGCAATCAGAGACACCATCGGTACTCTCTGCCCAGGGCGCCAGCAGAGCCATATGCATCCCTGGGTGCTCATGTGCAGCCATCTGGGGAGGCAGGAAATTAGTGCCTCCCACCGCAGCACCTTCTGTTGGCTGTGCAGAGATGAACAGGAGTCAGAAAACAGGAATTTGGGCTTTGGATTCCCTTTGACTGACCAACTCCAAGTTTAAAGAGAGTCATTCTGACACAAACCGATGCTCCCCCAGGTATTTCCACATTCATTCAAAAGAGTCTGGATTTCTCTCTTCTTTCATTACCTCCAGGAGTTTCCTCCCTTAAACTTCATTTACTTCCATGTCTTGACGGGATTATTTTTTCTGAAAACAATATTCCAAAGTTGATGCTGATGTATTTCCAAGTAATATTTTGCTTCAGACAATTTTAACATTGATTTAACACCGTGTTCCTGGAATTTAACTGTTATTAGCAGAGTAACTGCAATGTTAAGCTAAACACTTGTGACAATTTGACCCTCAACACCAACACCACGGTAAATAGAACTCTGGCTAATTCTGCATGAAGGGCTATTAGGGAACATATAAGCACGTTTCAGATGTTCTGAACTGCAGTCTGTCAGTAGCACATGCATTAAGAACTCAGCTATCAAAATCTAAATTTTCTGGAAACTCCCTGTCATCTGAAAGATGGTCGTGTCCCCTGACATCTATTAATTGCACTGAAAATTTCCTCATTATTCAAAATGTCGATTATATGAACTTATGCAATGTCTCCCCTGACATTTGGATAATCGAGGTTGTATTGCATATGGGCCATTCTTGCAAATCTTTGAAGACAACTGACTACCCTCACGAGTAAAGGTTTGCAAGATCAGGCCATATAACACATATGAGAAACATTCATCAAAAATAACTTCAAAATAATTTGTTGTATATGATCAAGTGTTAGTATCAATAAATGGACATCATGGTAATAAGGCCTGAGTGTATAGCACAGGTCTTTGCTAATATAGCATTACTAATACTTGATATTGATCAGTCAGCCAATCTGAAACCTCTTAAGCAACTTAACTGCTTTTTCTTTAGAGACTGGCAGTATAAGTTCCACAAAAGGCTACTTTGCAGAAATACAAGAGTTTAAAATTTTCTACTACTTCTTCTTCCCTTTAACTCTTTTGCAAGAGTTGCTCCCATTTGCCATTGCAAATACTTCAAAATCCAGATAAAGGCAAGGTCCTTAAAATAAAGAAAATAAAACAAAGTTTGGAAGCTCAGGAGATTCATGCAATTTTGCTGCCAAGTGAAGTAAGCTACATCACCCCTTCTGTCACAGGGTACTCAGTTCTGGCAGGGGAAAAGAAAAAGGGGAAAGGAACTGTTTTGCATGCAGTGTCAGCAAAAAAAAATTCTGCCCAACTACTCATGCCAACAGCATTGCTTCTTTAACAAGCAGTTGTATGAGCAGGTATAGGTGCTTAATTCTGCTGCAACCTGGACCTAAGCCAACTTCTTTACAAATTCCACTCACAACAACCATCTGGATGGGGATCAACGGCACAAACTTCCTTCTTGTCATGTCTGCTAACAGTTAAAGACATTTGAGATTTTTTTTCCTTATACACTCTTGATTCTATACTCTGCCCTCATAGCACTGAGGAACACCATAAATATACTTAGAGAAACTTTAACATCCTGTGTGTGTCTAAGGAAAGAAATAAACTATTATTTCACAGATTACTGATTTTTTTCTTTCTTCAATTGGGCAAAAGAATAAAGTCCTGAACCCACAAATATTTTCCTCCACAACTAACAAGTCCTACAGCATAAGCAGCATTACACAGCTGTAAACAGTAGCCAGCCTTCACTCTGGAACAGCCCCTCAAGCTTAGCCTCATCACTTCGCTTGTTCTTTAGCTACACAGCACTAGCACTGCAGCCTAACCACACAGAGAAAAGATGCTTTTACTCATGTCCTACAGGTCCTCTAAGTTTGGGTCTATCCCTCTCGAATCTTGGTCACATTTTGGCCTGGCAGAAATTTCTTGAGGAAGTTAACAACTGGACACACAAATTCATAAATAAAACTTGAGACCTTACATTTACATTGAATACAGTACCTGGACCTACAGATATAGTTAGGCACACACATAAATGTAAAGACTTTGTTAGCAAATAAAGTCAGCATTCTTTGCTGACAAAGACATAGACGAATACCAGGGACTAAGACATTTTATGTTTCTCTTGGATTTTTTCACCCCACGTGTGCTGCATATTAGACTCTGATAGAAAATTTAACAGGCCCATACGGCTAAATGGCAGCATTGCGTGACCTACAAAAACCATGCTGAAGGATGCAGAGAGGCAAACATCACTGGGGTTAATCTTGAAAAAATAATATATTAGAAGTCCTCAAATGTAATTTTCCATCTGTTGCAAACCCATAAAATTTGCAAGAGGCATCTTTTCAAATTAATAATATTATTTGCTAAATGCACATTACTGGTGATGCCCATCTAGGGATAAGTCCAAACCACAGCACTCTGACATGATAATTTATTCCAGCAGCAAAGAAAAAAGAAAAAAATTGCACTCTGTTCTCTAAGCATAATACACTTTGCTTTAGGGCATAAGCCATACATTCAGCTCCCCATCAGGAGGCTGTGCAGTAGCTATACTCCAGAGAATTAACTGGGTGGTATTCTGCCCTCTGCTATGGGTATCCAAATCCCCAGCTGGAGGAGGGTGAGACTAGAGAGACAGGGGGAGGAAATCAAGATTCAAAGCTAAAATACATCCCTAACTGACAGGGAGGGATTCAGAGCCTGCAGTCGTATGCCTCTCAAGACACTTCATACCTAAGGTACCTCCCTTCACTACGGCAAAGGGAGAAATCATACCAAGGAGAGACTGCTCTTCTATCAACTCACAAGATGTGAACATCCTCCATTCACCTCTCCAGCATGTCTTGGCCACAGATGACTTGCACAGGCATAGGATGATTCTTCCTCAAAACCACTACCCAGGCAACACAGCCTGTCCCCATAAGGATATCTCCACACTGGAAAAAATCCGCTGTGGTTTTACTAAGTACCACCTTGCACCAACGAAGCATCCGAGGCTTTTCCCTACAAGCTTAAAAATCACTATGCAACATAAGGAACAGCCTGTGTTTCCCACATAATCAGGGGTGGCAGGCATTGTTTTGTTTTCTAGCCAGGTGTCATGAGGGAAATGAGAAATCCTATTCCCACTACACTCTTTTCCGCTAAAGCAAAAAGAATAAGCATAGCAAGATTGTACAGGTCAGACAAACACATCTGATTACTGCAGTTAGTATTAGCACCTTCTCAGGGTTCAAAGACAGAGCTTTGTACAACTGTACCCACTTCACTTTCCCTGTTAATCATTACCTCACTTTCTAGCCAGAAAAAGCATCAGAGATGTGCACAGCAGCCTCATCTCTCTCACGTATCCTGACAGTGGTACATTTAAATGGCACTTGTCAGGCTCTGAAAGAAGACAACACTTGCTTTGCACACTAGTAACAGGTGACTAATTCAGGCAACAATGCAAACTGAGTATTTACACAGCCAGCAGTCAAGCCAGATGGAAATACAGAGCAAGATACAAGTCAATCAGGACAAACCCTTGCTGAGAACCAACATCCTATATTAAACCCACTCCCTGTCTGCAGCATCAAAATTTTCACTTATCCAAGATCAGATGAACTCATAACTACTAGAAAGACAATTAATAAATGAGATAAGGTCTTCCTTTGGGAAGAACACTAGATTGCTCCATTAAGATTATTGCAGCTGCATAACGTTAATAAAGGCATATCACTTTGCTAATGGGACCATCACTTCCAGAAGATTCCTTCACTCTCATATAAACTTTATATCCATGCAGCCAATTTAAGTTCATTTACTGGATCGTACAGTGCCAGACATCTCACTGCAAAGCCTCTTTTGCCTCCATATTTTGCAACCATACCCCTAAATTGCATTTTTACTCCTGTCCACAATCTTAACTGCTACAAGAAAAGAATTTCCTGCCTAAATTGATCTATTCCTTTATATTTCAGAAATTTCTTAAACCAGTCTGATTCTGAATTAATTTCTCCAGGAAGGAGAATTGCATTTTGCAGAATTTTCAGACAGACTGGTTCCCACTATCCCCCTGTCCTCCCCTCCTCCTCTCCCTCCCTCCCGCAATGCAATTTAGGTCACTTGAATACAGACATCTCCAAGTCATGGGTGCAACCAGGGTATCGCACATAAGTGACCTACAAAGAGGTCTGGTGAGGATTGAGCTGAAAATCTGAATCTTAAGGGATTTAAAGAAACATCATCTAATAAGCATCAACCTTTCTTCCAACTCCAAAATGATCACATTAAAAGAAGCCAAAGTACACAGCTTCTTGGCTTCATGCAAAGCCATTGCTTTATTAATTTATGACTGCACAACAGCAAGATGGTAAATAATATGCAGAACTAACATGCAGTCAGAGAGGAAAGGATTTTCCTCTGCTATAAAAAGGCAACAAGGAGGTTCAAACATACCAAATGAGCCTGAGTTATCACCAACATATTTTTCAGGTGCAGAGACCTTGTAATTCACCCCAGAATCATCCACCTCCCATAAATTTTAGGTATACAGGCAGACCTCAGAGGAACCTGGAGTGGAATAAGATTCATCCCATGGAAATCTGCTGACAGACAGCAGAGTTGCAGCCCAGCCTCCTGCCACACATCCCTTAGGCACCAGGGTAAGTTACTGATCATTGCTCCTCACCTCTGTGCTTAAACTAGACGCTTAATGCATATTCTGGTGGAGATTAAGAACTGCACGCAATCCCACCTTTAAGCCTCCTATACATACACACATATCTATTAGCTTCTAAAACAACTGGTATGAACCCTGCACACTACCTTTTCTCCAGGAAGGAGAGGTTCAACTAAAGTGTCTTCCACTAAACATGGAGAGAGAAACCCAGGCTTCAGGAGGCTAGAGCCAAAGTGAGACACTGGAAAACAAGACTGTCACCTGTGACTTTAACAGGAGCTGTGTTTTCAGTACCCATATATGCAGCTCTTGAAAGAAGGTCAGTTATGCTTTGAAAGCAAAAGATTCACATCACTGCATGAAATACAGTGGTCAATACAGCGAGACTTAGGAATTACCATACACCCAGACACAGGAAACATTGGAAGGACTGAAAACAAAGGGAGTACTGATTTTGAAAAAAATCAGATGCATTGCATGAGAGAATCTTTAGCATTTCTGAAACTGTTACATCAAAGAGCCCTGTAGTTCTTACTGGAGCCACTTACTACACAATTCTGACCAAAAACCATATGACTGAGTGTTAGTCATGCACAACAAAATCATTTTGAGACCTTAAAGAAAAAAGCCACACAAAAAAATTTAAGATAATAAGAAAGGATGCAGAAAGGATGCAGAAAGGACCCCTGCATTACTGAGTCTACCCCCAAATTACCACACCTTGAATTGAAAAAACCAGGGTCAACACCCATCTTCAAGAGGCTGGTAGCACCATTTTTGACCCTTTTCTCTTAAGGGCCATCCCCTGATTGACAACAAACATCTGAGAAATCACTAAGGAAAAGAACTCCATTACACACTCACCTCCTGAAGGTGCCCTTTTCTCTCCTGCACTTAAGATTTGAGTTGACCTTGAGGTAGGGTGCAAAGATCCTGATCAGACACTTGGTAGTCAGTTCTGACTCAGGTTTTGTAGCTTACTCTAATGCCTGACTGGCTCCTGCAGCTCCACCCTCCTGAGGAAGGAGCCCCACAGGTGAGCCCTCAGAGCCCCCCTGGCAAGCGGAAAGGCCCTTCTTGGCTTTAGCACAGGGACCTCTCAAAGATGCCTCTCCAGAGATTTCCTCTTTTTCCATAGAGTACATGGTGTGCCCGCTTACAGGGGCAAAGAGCTGCTCTTCTACCTGTTCTGTGCTCTCTGCACCAACTGCCTTCAGACCAGCAGATTAGACCTGGAAGTTTTCAAGTGCTTAATTGTTAGAACCCAACTCAGGTCTGGTCTTGCTGTACATGATTTTCATAGGTCTAAACTATATTTATATTGCAAGCTGGATTCCTCTGACTAAGCCTTAGCAGGCAACTTTAGGTGCTTCTTTCCTAAACCTCCAAGTTGGTGATGAGGAACAGACACCTGCAGAGCATGGCCGAACACACCTGCTGGCACAGCTGCCCTCAGGAGGGAGGGTCTCTCATCACTGACAGACAAGGTTGCCAAAAGCAAGCAGATTCCTGGCTTAAGCACCTCAGCGAAGTGCTTAATTTCTATCTGAGATAAAGCCAACCCATTGCTACAAAACACTTTTTAGGAAGCTTGACCTCCCAGAAACTGGCAAGCAAGTAACCTCTGGCTGGGATGCCCATTACAAAGCAGAACTCTTTTCACTAGAGAAACAAGCCCTATCTGTCCATACTCTGCCAAATGAAACTTGTGAAAATTTGTTTCTCCCCTTAAACAGGGTGTTTATTCACTCAGTAGCTGTCAGACACTCTGGGTCTCTGATACAGTGGTATTTTTTTCTTGCTGTATTCAGCACTGAGTAGTTTGGTGAGGTAGAAGCCTGTACATCATAATTACAGCATGTAAAATAATTTATTATTTTTTACTGTCTACCCTACACATGAGCAATCAGGTTTATTTTAGCAACAATAGCTTTTGCCACAACCCTAGGGGCAGGAACCTAAACCATATGTACATAAAAAAGGTAACCTCAAGTTTCCTGTTCCTAGCTCTGATGTGGAATACCACAGGCACATTTAGTCAATTGTCCTTCAAATGTCTTCTATACATTTGGCGTTTTTCCCCTTTATGCTTGAGAGGACCTCAGAGGCTCAGCTTCGGGGAATGCAGTAGAGTCAGACTCCTGTTCATTTCCGTTAGCTGAATTTATGTTGTAGACTACAGTTGGGAAATGTCATATTGTTTCATGATCTTAGTTTCATGTGCAATGGAGGTACTCGCACTAGCTCTCTCTCCTTCCTAGGAAACCGCATTTCTTGGGATGGCTATCACCCAAAATACCTGGCAGTAAATCCAGAGAACTAGGTAAATTGCGAGGTTAATTATGAATGGGGTGGTGACGATGTTTTCATCCTCCTCTTCATCACACAGTTTTCTCTGGCAAGCAGCTCTGCATTGACAGTATGCACTGGGAAGAAATCAGTCCACATTAGAAGAGTGAAGCCAGAGTCGTGAGAATCCCACACACTTCATACACATAACTCTGGAAGGTTTTCTCTTCAAGCTGAATGCACAGCATCTAGAGAGACTCTCTGCTGCTCTTAGGAGACTTACCAAGAGAAACATACCATAAAAGCATGTTGCTGAGGTGAGTAGGTGTTAGTCCAAGCCTTGTAAGTTAAAAGCAACATCTCATAATCTCTGCTAAATGTAATGGGTAGTCGAAGTAATGAAGCTAACCCAGGCGTAATGATTAATCTTAGTGTGAGTCGTGACCCTGGCAGCTGCATTCTGAACCAGCTGCAATCTATATAATGCATTCCCAGGAAGACCAGACAACAAGGAGTTGTATTAGCACACAGTGCAGATGGTATGAATGCGTGTACCAGCAGACTCAAGCCTAGCCAAGGAGAGCAAAGGTCTTCGTTTACTAATATTCTTAAAAGGATAGCAATTTGTCTAAGATATTTATTATGCTTATCATAATCAAAGAGCTTGATTTCTAGAATTAATCCTTTTATTGCTAACAAAAAATATTACCATGAAAAAAGGTTACTAGAGCGGATGCAGTCTCTGAGCAATGCACAGGATTAGCCATCAGCAATACATTTTTCCTCCTCCTCCCCCTACACAGTGTCAGGGTCACGTAAAGTCAAAACACTAAATATAGGACAACATCAGTGGAAAGCAAAGCGTGCTTAGCTGGCCACAATGGAAACACAACGTAGGGCCCTTTGCAAGGTAAACCCATCAAAACAGCATGATTAGGCTAAAACAATAACAAGAGGCTTGTTAAATCAACAGAGAGTATTTAGGCCTTAACCCAGTTCTATATTTATGAGATTCATTCTGGAGATCTGAATACGTTCATTGCTGGAAGGGAAACCAGGGCAGACAGATTAAGAGTGCTTGGAGGGTCCTTTGGGGAAGATCTATAGGTCTGAAAGCATTTCATGGGTGCATTTCCACTCGGGAAAGGCAATGCCCCATCCAAAGCAAGTGTTCACCTAAATGGGAGCAATCTGGACTGACAAGCCTCATAATGTCTCCTGGCAAGTGCAGGAGAGATGGAACCAGTTGCTTCAGCCTGGGAAAGATCTCCTTTCTCCTGGGGAGCTCTGCTGTCACTTAGCTGCTGACTTCTTCGATCTGTCACACACTTTGAACAGAGCCACTGCTATAGGCTTTCACTGTCTACACCAGTTTCTTCTTCCCTTCAGAGCTGTCAGTTCAAAAAGAAAAGAGCCTGGCAATAAGCTGGACTTTTCAAGGTTCATCCTCCATCTATTTTTGGCCATGCTCTGAATCCTCTTTAAACGACCACTGCTTATTGAGAAGAGGCAGTTGTATGCATATATTAAGTTCTGCAGTGCTGAATACCTGGAGTTTATGCTGCAGGAATGGCAAGATGGGACTATGGATTTAAGGTCTTGAGAACATCAGTGGCAAAGTGGCCAAAGAAGTAGAAACAGTATTACAGCATTTTGGTGTTCAGCCTGCTTGTTGGTACAGTGCACAGCAACAGTCTAACACGCTAGTACATGCCTGTAAAAATAAAGCAGCAGGTTTAATTTTAGGTCTAATGGTTGCTGACAGTGATTTCCTTTTGATCCCATCTTTTGCTTCACTTTAAAATACAGTTTGAAAGGCACTTGACATACAGTTTCAAACCAAAACCGAGCTCCAGATTTCTAATCTGTTCTATCATTTCCTCCTAAATTGCCCGTCACTGCAGCAGCTGAATACCAGCCACTTTCTTATTGAGAAGTTCAGGTCTACTTCTGACCTGCGCTGCCATTCAGAATCTGGATGGCAAGTGAGACCAGCCGGGAAAGGTGCCATAAAATTTCATTTGCTGAAGAGGCTTTTTTCTAAATTAAACTAGTTAGAACTGAGCTGATTCATAGGAGTTTTTAAAACTCTACTTCTGTGGATCTAAGCTATTCTCTTGTTGCTTGAAAAACATACACCTATCGATTAAGGCCTGTCCTAACGCACAGTAGCTCTGCAGTAACGCTGCAGTGACCAGCTGTCAATATAAGGTACGTAGATCATCCAAATAAAATGAAAACACTTTCAACAGTCATCAAATACAGACAGTGGAGATACTGGTGCAGCAGAACTTGCAGGAAAAAACAATGAAATGTCTTTATTCCTAGAAGATGTTTTTGGCCCAGCTGGGACAGTGCTTTTCCTGGGTTAGGCAGCAGCCCGTGCAGGTAATGAGCCTGGTGCTTTTCTACTTACTCATGGGAGAAAAAGAACAGTAGCCAGTAACCATCACAAGAGAGAGAAAATAAGCTCTTTACACTGAATGTTCCCCACATTATTCTAGGCAACTTTTTGGAGTCTCTTAATCCATAGCCCACTGTAAAACAAATACTAGCATTGCTTTACCCTCCGTATGTTCCTGGGTACTTGCCCAAGGAATAACACGAATTCCTGTATTAATCTGTCCTGGGTGACAAATAGTTGCTTCACCCCACTGTCCCCCAGGAATGGATGTCCCAGCAGCTCCTGCACCCAAATGTGGGGCCCTGAGTAAAAAGCGAGTGATACAGAAAAGTGCATACAGTCTGAGCCATACTAGTTTAAATCTTTGACATTTCCACAGAGTTTCTGGAGAGTAAATGGGTCAGGGGCTCACCAAGCTACAGACTCCCACCTCACAGAAAGCCCATTGAGAAACCTGGTCCCCTCCACACATCAGATAGCCATAAGGGCCTACAAGGATGCTGGGGAGGGACTCTTCATTAGGGACTGTAGTGATAGGACAAGGGGTAATGGGTTAAAACTTAAACAGGGGAAGATGAGGTTAGGTATAAGGAAGAAGTTCTTTACTGTGAGGGTGCTGAGGCACTGGAATGGGTTGCCCAGGGAGGTTGTGAATGCTCCATCCCTGTCAGTGTATAAAGCCAGGCTGGATGAAATCTTGGGTGACATGGTTTAGTGTGAGGTGTCCCTGTCCATGGCAGGGGGGTTGGAACTAGATGATATTAAGGTCCTTTCCAACCCTAACTATTCTATGATTCTATGACTCTATGACTCTATAACATAAATAGACAAGCTCTTTTCCTCCCAAGTCTCTTGCAGGTTTTAATGACTTACAGGAGGCCCGGAGCTTGGTTCTGGGCTCCACCACAAGAGAAACAACAAAGGCTCCTAGAAGAGATGGCACAACTGAAGGCGCAGTATAAACAGGCACGCACCTAAATGAGCTCAGTGTTCATTTGTAGTATGCTCACCCCCCACACACCCCCCACAACAGCAGATTATTATTCACCTACAGTAACATCTGTTCCTTTGCCACAGTCTCACTGGTGTCAGAGCTGTGCTGGAGCTACTCCTATATCCCCTTCCAGGAAAATCTCCAGTGAGGCACAGTATTATAATGCCCTGACCACTGAGAGTTGTATGCACCAGATGGATACTACCAACCTGAGCACTTTAAGCACATACACCCTACAAATTAAAGGCATCAGTCAGTTTCAAAGAGGAGTAAGAAATATTAGCAGATTTTTTTTGGTGCCAAAATTTCACTTTCACAATAAAAGCTTCAATGCCACATTTTCAAAAAGCAAAATTGTTTAATTCTGCTAATATCAGTAATTCTCTTTTTTACTTGCTTGCTTGGATTTTATGGCATGCTACACTACCAACACTGATATTATCGATTTCTATTTTAAAATACTAGAAGCCTACCTTTAAATATGTTATTGAACAAAGTGATAGTAAGATTCCAAACTGAGGTTTTTTCTGAATTTACCTTCCCTTCAAAATTATCTGCCACTCTCCCCTACCCCAAAGTTTCAGACTCTGCCACAGAAAAGCAGTGGTATTTCCTGAGCAACTTTATGCAGTGTATATACAGACACTGCTCTAACCTGTCTAACTTGAATTACTCTCTTCAGCATTTATCAGGGGTTAATGCACCCTTGCTAAACTGAGCAGGTGTTAAGGTCCTCTGGGAATTACTCCCCATCCCTGAGAGATGTTGAATTATCTGCCTGGAAGCCCTTAGCCATGGACATGTTCTCTGTCAGGGCAGAAGGGAGCAATCTGGAAAGGGTAAGTGAAGCAAAGGCACAATTAATGTAGTCCTCATTCCACAGGCTGGCCAGGAAAATGAGCTCTGAAACAGCTAGAACCCTCCACAAATAAGAGAAATATACCTGCCCGGCTGCAATTCAATGTCCTGCCTGATTCAATTCAAGGTGGCACAAGTCATTTCGTGGAGACCACAGCAGTGCATGCCAAATTTGTTTCACCATTATTTCACTCTTCCATCAGATTGGGGTGCCAAAGGTGAGATAGCAGCCGTTTACCCAGTGTGCCTCTCAGTTTCTTCCTTCCTGGCTTTTAGCATCTCATCTGACAGCAAGCTGCCAGAGTTTAAACAATCTCAGAGGCACTCACAAACCATATCCTTTTTTGTTGTTCATTTTACAAAATTAAAAACATTAAACATTAATGTCTCTTGAGTTTCCTCTCCCCCTCAACCCCTCCCACCTCCCGAAGTAAAATATGTTTCTGTGATTCCACATCAGAAGGAAACAATACTCTGTTGTGCCCAATACTTCGTGGGTGTGGGTGTTTTCAGGAACCACTTCTGAGAAGAAATCCCAGAGGTTATTGTAATCATTCCTTTCACTCCTGGGTACTCGAGCACAGGACTGCCTGCAATCAATTTGCTCTTGCATCCAAGTATTAAACTCCCTGTGTATAAAAGTAACACAAGCACTTTCTATATTAATCTATGTAGCAATGTTCTAAAGAGCTTTTTATTACGCTGCAAAGAAATTACAAGGCAGAGCAAAAGCCACTAAAGCCTACTTGAGCATTACCACCAAATACCAAAGTTGGGTCGGATCCTCAACACACTCCAGCCAGTGTAAAGGAGCAGTCTTGACTGCATTCACTGACTCTTTCCAGGGCAAATTCAGGTACACGTCCCTGTAGCGCAGCCCATAAGCCTACCTTAATCTTACAATAAGGAGGATTACAGAGCTACAAAAAAACATGACAGGAAATTAGAACACATTTAATGTAAAGCATATGAACAGAGATCCTGATTGCTTTCAAGCTCATCTTTTTTTTCCACTTTATTATCTAAGATTTGCATCAACAAAGATACCAGCACCACAGGCTGCTCTACAACTAACTCTGGTTAACCGTTCTACGGAGAATCTATAAGCAGGATGTGATTCCCCAATTACCATCTTTGCAACAATATTCAAATAGGCCGGGAATGAAGTAGTTCAATTCCACAAATGGATCGGTAACAAATTTTCTATTTGTGTGCTGATCTGTGCAGATTATGAGGACAAAAGTCCTGTGGAACTGTTTCCTCTTCCTGGCTGGACATGCACACAGACATTCCTACTACATACATTAACTTCTTATCATCTCCCAATGCCTCTTCCCTGCATACTCAGGCACCAACTGTAAAATGCACTTGGATGTATATGCTGAAATAAAATTACTGTAGTGCTCCTGCCCCGAAAACTTACAAACACGACTGAAACAAAAGCATTTCAAGATTTGAGTGATTATACATAAAAATCCCCCAAACCAATGAAAATGAACATTCTCTCTGCTCACTACAACTTGTGGTAACTTGTGCAGGCTGGATTTGATTCAAATATCTTGCAGGGAGATTCCTTAGCTCTGCATTAATCCTTCACATCAACTCTAATCCTCTAAGTAAACTGTTTGCATTTTGCAAGTTTTCATTGTAAATGACAAGGAATTTTAGGTTAGAGATAACACAAAACACAACAATGTAAGAAAGGAATAAATAAAGAAAAGCTATTCAGGGTCTGACAGCACCGGATAAGTAAGCAATATGACCCATAGGGCAGAAATAAGAACAAGAATGAACATGGGGATATATGTTGCAGGTTTTGTAAAAGGTAATATAGGTTTGGAAGAGCCGTAAAAGCAAGCCACACAGTAAGTAAATGCAGCTGTAACTGGAGTTTTATGAGAGTGATGGATTCTCAGAGTAGAAAAAGAAGCAACTCTAAACAGAAAACTGTAAAAAACACAGGACAGTTCAGTCCTGCTGTAGATGTTTGAGCAGATGGAAATGGCAACTGATTTCCAGCCCCTGCTGATTTGAGTTCAGGGTGATAAACAGACAGACAGACAGACAGACAGAAAGATAAAGGTCTATAGATATAGAAAAAAGGATAAAATCCTGCAGCCTCTGAGAACAGTGGCAACACTCACAAATGGTCATAGCAAATGCTCATCCATCCACCTACAGGTATAATCCAGCTCCAGAGACTTTTCTTACACATTATATGGTTTCCTTTCTGAAGTCAGGTCATTATATTTATTTCTGGTTTTTTTTTATTTTCAGTCATTCTTTCTAACTAACCCATTCATGATAAAAATCCTGTATCATAAAAACTTAGGAATACTTGTATGACTTCAAAGGAAAAAACATTAGCCTTTCAGTCCTATGCTATTTTGGTATAATGACAATCTTTGTCATGAAAATTTTATTGACAGTGATCATAGAAAAGTGAAGTTCTTCCAACAGGACACTTTTCAAGGTATTGTAAGGTAATTTATGCACAGTATTAGGCTAAAACTCAAATAGCTATCCACAAGTCAGTATCACAGTATCACAATGATGCTTATTAACTGCTGCATGAAAAGCAAATCTGAATTTGCGAACTTAGAAAGAATATGAATGAGAGAAAAACACTTGCACAGATGAAAGTCTCAATTCCATGATCGAGCTTTTCAATTCCAAGTCAGTTTCAATTTTGACTGCTTTAACTTACTGAAGAGCACAGAAAGGAGATCAGCACATCTCAAATGTTTGTTTATGCACCTGCAGCTTAGACAAGTTATGAATACAAGAAGGATTCTCCTGTTACCCTTTTTACTTTCATCATTCACGCATCTGCAAACACAGACCTTTCAAAACTCCAACAGCAATGACAGTGCTTCCAGCTGCACAGGATCTACTGGTTTTCTGAAGGCCATCAGGACAAACAAAAAGGTCGGCCAGGGGGGTCTCCTTTTAACGGCCACAGAAGTCCCTGACCTTAGGACTCAGCTCTACATGCTCTTAAGCTGCTGACTTGGGGCTCAGAGAGTCAAGCCCTTAAGTGCTGTATCAGCTAAGAGTAAGCTGAGGCACTAGAACATTGAATAGCAATTTGAAAGGCCCCTACAGGCAAATCACCCACTTCTGGAAGCCCACAGACTGCATGGGTGCACATCAGAGTCTTTGAGCATGTGGCACTCACTGCTTAGTCTGCTCGGACAACTGTCTGCAGGGGATGTGTGGAACAGGGACCTGCCTCTGGTACATCTCTTTCTCCTTTGGCTTTTGAGTCAGTACTGTGCTCTCTGCTCGTGATCTTTGACATCCAGCAGCACAACTGCACTGGAAAGAGCAGAAAGCACTCATATCTTTTCTTCCTTTCTTCCTTTTTCTGATGAAGAAGCAGATGGCATGATGGCAGGGTACTCTCCTGTGCGCTGGGAGGTGCAAGTTTAATCCTTCAATGCTGAATTTACTCCCCAGGCACCCCAGACCCAGCTGGGGCACCCACCAACATTTTAAAACAGTACCCTGTGTACAGTTCATTCATAGTGGGGCTACTGAAATCTGGCTCAAGCTGATGGAAGCATCTTCTGAGTATATGCTACAAATTCTGGAAAGCACTTAAGGCTTCTGACTTTATCTTATCCTCTTGCTAGCTCCTTTGATAGCATAATGTTTCTGAGACACCCTTTAGCCACTCTATAGATCTTGAGCATAGAGTCTAGTTCGAAGAGGCAGATGCAGCAGCACCTTTTCCCTTCACCGGATCTGCCTTTACCCTCATCCCTGTCTCCAGTGCAAGAATAGCAAGGTACAGGACTGATGCTCTGTAACAAATGGATAGCTTTCCAGGCAAGACACCATGTTGTGGGACGCACACAGTGCCACAGCGTGCTGATATACCAAGAGACTTCCTTTGGAGTGGTTCGAAGTTTGATGTGAAAAGAGAGTGGCTAAAGTGGATTCCACGTTAACTAATGTCAGGCCTTTAGCGTTATTTGAACATGGGATTTTTAATGCGTGGTTTATACATCTCTACTTTGTAAACTGAGCGCTTTTCAAAGAGAGCTCCAGAATCCTACAGAGCTGTCTTTAGGGGGGCTTTGATCTTTCCAGAGCACCTATCTTGTGTGTCTGTAATTGCTCTAGTTTAACAAGGCTCCATAGCACTTCAAGAAAGAAAAAAACCCTTTTATAAAGGCTGTAAACCCAAGTGACCGCAGTGACGGAATGTGCTGCTGTGGGGACCCTGTAAATCCCCTGGAAAAAAAAAGAAAAAAAAGAAGAATCTCCACAATGAAATGAAATGAAATATTTATTAAACATGTTGCCAATGTCCCAGGTGGTATGAAGAAGCCTTGTGGTATGCTGAAAGGCTTGATCTTTCTAAGCATTATGAATGCTGATTTAAATGATTGGGTGAAAGCTGAGGAAGTTATGGCTGAAATTTTGGCTGAAGATGACAGGTCTGGGTTTCAAGTTGCACAAAGCAGTCTGAAGGATTAAGCCAACAAAACCCACTCAAAGATATCCAGTTTCAAAAAGGGTAATCTTCGTATCAGTGATTCACACTCAGACAATGGTGAGGATTCCTCATTCCTCTGACTTTGCCGTATTAATCTTACTTTACAAATACATGCAGTGATTTATATCATGTTTAATTAACTGATTGAGGGCTCCTGTGGTAAAATGGCATCACATTAAGCTCTGTCCTTATGGCAAATGCGAATCACATCTTTAGCCTTGCAAGAACAAAATATCATGGGATTCACTGATGACAGGATGTAGGAATCGAAATAAGGTCCCTCCTGTTGTTTGAGAATCCAGTAAGGGTGGTTGCCATATGCTCATCATTTCCAAGGGAAAAAAATGACAGGATAGAAGAAAGAACTGCTCTAGTTCTTCCAATATGTTCAAATCTCAGATGAAAATGATTGTACAGCAGTTCTGTACTGAGGCCAAGTTTTACATGAAAGTGCATAGCAAACTTTCAGAAAGCTTATAATGAGAAATCCTTTTAAAGTGATCTTTTTGTATTTAAATAAACTGCTGTGTGAAATGACTCCCTTTTTCAGGGCAAAGAAAAAAAACAACACAAAACAGAAAAAAGAGAGGAACTAAAAAAAAGAGGCTTCTTTGCCAGCAACATAAGACAACACAAAACTCACTTAGCTTTTGCTATGAAGAGTTATTCCCCTCTAGCACTCACAACCTGTTTTTGAAGATAAAAACTACAACTGTTATCATCTGATTGAATTCGATGGTGTACATAATTTGCTGCTACCATTACCAAGATTAAAAGCCTTGTTTATATTATTAGAAAGTTTCTTAAAATTCAGAAAGCGTTTTATTTTTAAAAGCTGTCTTATTAAAAGGCCACATTTTTTATACTCACAATGAACCTTACATCCAGTAAATTCTCCAGCAACTGACAAACTGTATTACAAGAGTCACAGTTTGCTCCCAGGAATTCAGGGGATTTTTGCAATTTATTCCTACGGCAAAGAGGATAGCGGTGGGATGGGAGAAGCAGGTTTCACATTTTGCAAAGCTTGTTCCTGTTCCTCCCCAGGACCAAGCCTTTGTGAATTTTATACATGAGAACAGCAGATGGGCAGTCTTTAAAGGCTGGGTGGGTAAAGCATTCAGTGCTGCTGGCTTTGCCACTCTCCCATTTTACACAAGTGCCTTAGCCATTGGGTTTCAGGCTCGTCCAACACTTCAGGGACACATCAAGTCTCAAGATCTCCTGCTAGCAGGGCTCCACTTTGCATAAACAGTTAAATGCACAGCAAGCAAACAACTTGAAAGCTTTGTGTTCAGGGCACTTGCTTTGTACATCTCACGTTCAAGTCCCTAGGCCTGAACCTTGATTTTCCACATTCCAGGTGAGTGCCCCAACCGTGCGCTACCTGATACTCCAACCTTGCCATCTCCTTCTGGTCTCAACCAGAAATTCCATCCGACGGCTGACAAATCTCTTCTGATGAAAGTTTCTTTGAAATTGATACCTGCCTGCAAAAAAGTTTCAATTTCCTCAAACCAGCCTTTTCAATCAGAGAAAGAAAAAATTCCCAACCCCTTCTAACCATTTCACTGATGGGTAGAATTGAGCCACTTGTGCGGCTGGGCAACGCTCACCTCGGCTGGCACATTTGACAGCCCAGCCGAAAGCAAGGGGCGACGTTTTTGCCCACCAACACCTGGGCAAGCCATCATTGCTCCAAAATGTGCTGCAGAGATGGCTTTGTAATGCCGCGCCTCTGTGCCCCCTCTTCGTCCTTTATCAGGAGTCAATATGCTTCACTGCTGCTAGAAACATTAGTATGGTTTTGTGATTAGAAAGGTTATATACGCTTTGCAGCCAGCCACTTCATCCTGCCCCTGTTCAGAGCCCTTAAAACTGAGGAGAAACAGGGTAACTATTTGCCCTTTGCGACGTACAGAAACTCCGACTCTCATCATATATCTTTTTAATATTGCATCATGAAGCAACTCCCTCCTTCCTTCTCACTGCCCCCATTACTACATTTGATGCTTTAAAAACTTTTGAAATTGTTTTCCAAATGTGAAGTACTAACAGGATATCGAAACCAGCTTGGTTTGTACTTACTTGGGAGGATAACTGCTATCACAATAGCTGCAAGTAAATGTATACCATATCGTACCTTCTGTTAACAATTTTGAAACATGCAGTGATTTTAACACCTGTGCCATTAGCCCATGATAATTTGTGATAATTTCTAAAGTTCTGAAATACATTTTTAAATTTAAAAGGTCATTTTTAAGGTATTTTTAAATATACAGGAATTCAACATAATTCCTAATTACTTCCCGTTACATAAAAAGCACGTGTTTGAATATTCTAGTAATTCTAACCTAGTGCTAGAAGCAATTCAAAACTGATTGCACGTAGAAGAGCATTCTGATTCTGAACAAACAGATTTTAAGAGGCAGATATATCTGTTTTAATAGTCTGAGATTACTTTTACATTGTATAAAAAATCAACTACTATTTTACATTTTGCAGTTTTAAAAGGCATTTTAGAAGTTTAAGAAACATATATATGTAACAGAAAATATCCTGAGCAATATATACTTAACTACTTTTGGCTTTTTTTTGCTTAAAATTTACTCTTAACAGATATTAACTATTTTGGGGGGTAGACTGCATTTTCCTCCAAAAATAGTTTGCATTTGAATTTCTTAATATTTAGAGAGGAGCTTCCAGCTTTCAGTGTAACAGTACCTTAAAATATGTGAAGGTCAAAGTAAACCTTCATTTTAAATATTTCAAATTGTTATAGCTACTGCTTTGAGATAATATGACATTTACAGTAATTGCTGAAATTCCAATTACTTTCAGTAAAAGCTGCTTCTTTTGCAAGTTGTTAAAAAATATAAAGGTGCATTGGATATTGCATTGCTGGAGATAGAGTCTGCAAGTAAAGGCAATTAAATGTGAGTTTGACTATACACAATGTACTGGACCAACATTAAAAAGACTTCTCCGTGTTTGACTGTTTACCAGTTTTGTCTTTAAATAATAGTCTTCTTTTGGCATGTAATGTATATCTGCTTGCACTAAACATAATTTATGAATATTTTAACACATGTGTACTCAGTGGGGTGTATTATCATACTGATATAAATAGAATTAATGAGCAGTCAACCTGCCACATGTCATGACATATGACAGGGCAGCCAGAGCATGGGAATAATTCTTTCTGTTTCATATTAAAGCTTCTTTTCCCAGTTGAATTTTTGTTCCCAGATGCCAACAGACCTAATTTTCTAAGGACCATTTACAAAAATAGTAAGAAATGACAAACCTGGACTAATTTATCTTGGGTCACTTCAAAGAATGTTTATTTTTATACCATTTCAAATGCATAAATAAACACATTAAAGGAAGTGGCTTTTTTTCAGTTAAATTTTAGGGGGTTCACAATGAGGGATTTGATATCTGCTTCAACTGGCATTCCTAGCAAGCAGACATCATATTTGTTGGTGATTTTGAATTTGTTTCCATGTCATGTTATCTATTCTTTCTGTTAAGGGACTAGAATATATCAACTATCTAAATACAAAGATGACATGTACCAGGTAAATAGTTATTTCAATGCAGCAAGAAATACAGATGCAGATAGGTAATATCCTTTTAAGCAATGATTCTTACCAGTTTCAAAGGCTGGGTAACAATCTGCTAACCATGACTAATAAGATTTATTTTAATAAAGAGATAGTGTAAGTTGACAGAACATGCAGAATACGAGGCTGGGCCACATTCCCTGTTTGGCACTTTGTTTTAAAAGAGAAAATGGAACTGTAATAACAATCCTGTTTATAAAAGGCTGTTTGGTCAGTTCAAGGCCACTAAATTGGTCATAATAAAATTAACAAATTAACAAGGGTCACAATTAGCAAAACTTAGCAAATGAGTATCAATCAGATTTCCCAGCTAATGTCTAATTAAAGATCCCTGACTTGAAAAGTTTTCTTTTCAGCAAAGCATACTGCAAACGTTCTTTGATACTGCAGTGCTGGGCAACTGGAAACAGGGAGGGAGATATAGCTGCTTTTTCTCCTTTTTGGTTTGAAATCACTTTTTAAAAAACTATTTTCCTGCTCATGAATCTTTGAAACCATGACTCATTCTCTGTCATTAGCCAGACAGTTTCCTAAAGATGGATCTCGTTCAGGTTTGAAGACTTGAAAGGAGTAAAAGTGACTTATCTTGTGCTCCTAATTATATTAAGGGACAAGGAGACCCTACAAGTTCTTGTGCCTGATGATCTTCACGGCAGGGCAGTAGCACCTCTCTTGGGAAATCTAGCTCTGTCACACTCAAAGAAAAGGGGCACCATCTAGTGCTTTTTTGGAGGAAAAGCTGCTAATACTAGTAGGGGTGTAGCGGGGGGGAGGAACAGACGAGGGGGAGGGAGAAGAAATGACACTCCATTTTTATCAAAAGACAAAAGAAAACCTGTTGGCCTGTTTCATCTTCCATTTTGAGGCACTGCAGTATTTAGCTCCAGGCTGTAAGTAAAAATTGTCAGCTTTCACAAGGTGGAAGGAAGGAGTCCCAACAGCTAAAATAATATATCCAATTTACAATGGATGGGGGGCTGGTGTACAGACATTATTTTGCTTAATAGGTATTTCTTCTGCCTATTAATACACTTAAACATTTCCCTATCAGCCCTTTTCATTATACATTCTCTCTTTTATTAACCTAAAAGAAATCCTTCTAAAGTCATTTTCATTTCATTGGAGACTACACTGTGGTGTTAATGTTCCTAGAAATGTTCTTACAAATACTCTGTCCAGAGTTCATCCAACATAACAAAGAGATTCTATGAAAAATGATTTGTAACATAAAATCCTTTACAGTGCAGTAAGATCAAGTTAACCACTGATGCTGCTAGGAAAGAGCTTGGGAAGTTTTATCTGATTGGCAAAATAGGTTCATATCTGAGTCCAGAGAAAGAGTGCCCTTTGATAAAATTTCACAGCACTAAAGTCTGATTATCTGAATGACTTTTGAAACCTCACTGAAAACAGCCTGGGGGGGGAAATACTTTTCTGCTGTAAATTTGGGAACAGATGATTTTCTAAGAACTATGAAATAGTAGCTCAGTATTGTTTAACTTACTGATACTATGCATTGAGAGAAATTGTATTAGTCAAACTAGGAAATCACTGTTTCAAAGGTACACCTGCTCTTTGGGAGCCCCAGGTTGGAGATGTTTGTTGTGAACCACAGGGGTGCCTTTCATGACACCCAGAACAACCACAGCTCTACACAGCATCAGAGCACAGGACATGCTGAAAATTCAAACGTGCTGATGTCCTGACCGGAGCCTCTGAAGATAAAACAGTTAAGATCAGCACTCATTTTTTAACTTCTGGGCCATAATCTTGGATTCCCTGGGCACTCCAAGCTCGCAGTCTACTGTGTTGTGGTAACAAGGGAATGCCAGACCGTGTGTAAGACTAAATAAACAAGAAATATTTCTACTAGAATAGTGCTGAGCGAAGCAAATATGTGGCTTGATGAGTAACTCTCAGAGGGAAGCCTATCCCAGGAAACAAAAACAAAAATAGATTTTATGTTCCTAGAGAGTTTTTCTTATGAAACTGATCACGCCTGTAGGGAAACCAAAAAAAAAAAAGCAGGTGTAGAGCTAAGGGACTTGACTAAGAACAGGTAAGCTGGGAGCAAAAATCAGTAAAAATGTCAGATTCCTAAATCCTAAACAGGGCCAGAAACAACATGCAGGTCCTGGCAATCATTCAGAAGTGCTCTGGTCTAGAGGTCTGACCACAAGCTGGGGAACCATACCTTGCCCTGCAGCCTTCAGATTTTACCATGTCAGCTCAGGGCCTGCACCACGCATACACTGAGCATCCTTGTTTTCTAGTGAAATCAGGAGCTCAGCACTTCTGCTGTTTGGACCATGGGCTCAAGTTGCCTCATTTTAGCCACCCGTATTGTCAAATGTCACTATTTTACCCCTTTGTGCCTCAGTTTCCACATCCGTAAAACCTGATAGCTAGGCTTACCTTGCATGGGTGTCACGAAGATTATTTCAATTCTCTAAAGAACTGTGAAAAGGAGAAGCAAAACAAACTGAATTTACGTATTATTTGTCATTTTTTATCCCATAAAATGGAAGTCAGGTGCAGCCCAGACTGTGAACTATAAGAAAATGTTCACGGCCTTCCCTATGGCTCTGATGCCAAAACTGCCAGTGAATTCAGCACGGCTTTGGAGGAAGAAGGCAGCTTTCCCCCCTGCTGACCTGGCAACCCTCAGGGTTAAGTGGTAAGTTAATGTCTTAAATAACCACAACCTCTACTAACTGATTATTCTACAGATTTCCATTATATTCTTTAACTGAACTATCAGTGCAGTTTACTGTGTATTTCTGATGATTAAAAAAATCCCACTTTAAACAGAAGAATCCCTGGAACGGGAACTTACTCTACTGGGTAGAAATAAAGTTCCCAATAAAGCGTCTCTTTGTAGGTTTTCCTTGGTGCAGAATGAACCTCTAATCTAACCTAATGATTTCAGGCAGACGCAATCTTGCCTTGACAGGTATCACATCTTCTAGAATTGATTAGACGAGCCCATTAGAAAAGTCTACATCAGTTTCTTTCTAAACTTGAAGAATAATGCAACACTTATCAAATCCCCTTTTAACAAAACAGCCACTTGTCTCCCATGCTGGGTACCTTCACAAACTCTTAATGTATCTCCAACTTCCTTATCTGAAGCTTTCCTTCTCTTGCTGTAGGTGTGCTATTTTTCTCTGGTCTTTGCAGTCTCACTTTCCTGAATGCTATAGTTCAGTGAAACCCTCTGGTAATGACAGCACTGAAGTGATAATGTACTTTCCCAATTTCCCGTTAATAGTCACACTTGATCCAGCAGCGGGTGCCAGCTCACTGGCAGAAGGATGCTTTAATATTTTCTAGAGGTAAAAGGACCTGTTCAATTTACAGCCTTGACTAACTCAGCAGTTTTGCTCTGTCTTGGCATGGAAATTAATGTTTTAGTTGAAACAAAGAAAAAAGAAATCCCCCTTAGTTTGCTCAGTTTCATGCCAAAGAAACAAAGTATGATTGCTTTTTTCTCCCTGAGGTAATGTGTGAAAACTGCATAATGCAATGAAGGAGTTAAAATAACTGAGGAGAAGGAGGAAAAAGAGAAGAGGGTGAACAGCAGTGTTAAAAAGGAAAGCAGTTTGTTTTTCTATTTTAATAAGAGACACATAATCACAGACCATCCAACAATACGTGTATCCTTGCTGAAGAGCTGCTGATATTCTACATTAACCTTTGATAGCGAGAAGTGTATTACCCCTACTGTTTTCCACAATAAATTATGTTATATCTGGCATCCAAAGCGCTAGGAAGTGTTCAGCCAGCTGGAAGCACCAGATTGGCCCAACATCCCTAACATTCAGATTATAAATAAAGGGTACCTCATACTGCTAGTATAACAAAAACAAGCAATGCGGAGGAAGGGCAACTTCCCCCCTACCCACAGAAGCAAAGGGCATCATTCAGGGAATGGCAGAACAGGAATTCAAGAGGGCAGGGTTTCCGCAGCAAGATGCATCCCCAGCATGCCAAACCGCCGGCAAATGCAGGACTTCAGGCAGAGAAATGAGACTTCTCCAGTTACACCTTTAGTGAGGATTTGCACATAGAAAAAAGCCAAGGGGAAGTGTATCTGGCCCTGCTCTTCCTAGATGGTGTAACCACACAAACACATGCTCACACATACACATATCTTCCCACTCTTCAGGCAGCATTGCCTGCTCTTTTCCAGCCGTGAAAGTAATTAGTTCAGCCAAAACCTCAGTTTCAGAGGATGTGGTCAGATGTGCCATGGTGCAGGCTTCTCCCACACCCTCCAATCAAAGGACATTATGGCTAAAAGTACGTAATGGCACTGTGACAAAAGTGGAGGAAAACCCTGTGTGTTATGATCTGGAAGGTAAAGATATCAAATAGGAAGAAAACAAAAGACAGCCCCAAGACTCAAAACCCAATGGCTGAAATGGACTTTTCAAAAATTTTCCATTGGGTCCTACTCTTGTCAAGGAAACCACTTCATCAGCTTGAGTGGGAGCACAACTGAACCAGTGCTGAGAGCTGCTAAACCAACTCTACTGCTGGAAAAATTAACCTCATCTATTTATTTTAAGGGCTAGACTATGGTGGTCCCTAGTGAGGATGTAATGGGAAGTCGGATACAAGGAGCTGTTCTCCTCACCACTCCTTTTTGGTAGGGGCTGGGCACAGCTGCAGTCCTTGTGCTCTCCTGAGGGCAAAAATTAGCCCCAAATTGGTATATTCCATCTTCATTACTCCAGCTATTATATAAACATGGCTATATGCTTGCTTACTTAAGCTGAAAAATGGAAAAGAGGAACTAAAATTAAGGTTAATAGAGCTGGACAGAGAATTTCTCATTTAGCTTGCCCTCATCATAGCTGCTTCCCCCTTCTGCCTTGTATAGACGCATTCCCCCACAATAACACTGTTTTTCTCTTTTCCTCTCTTCTTCTTTCCTTTCTATTTTTCCTTCCCTGGTGCCTTCTTCCATCTCACTGTTGATGCTGTTGTGGCTGTTTAACTTTGTGCATTGAACATGCAGCTTGAGATTTCTGAAAGAAGACAGGAGCTCTCCCTCTCTGGTCTATAACACTGTGGGTAAGGGGCCGGAAGAATTGTACTAACAATAAAATTCATGAAATTTTCAGCATCCTGACATCCACTTCAGCTTCTGTGACAGCATGTCACAGAAAAGAGCCTGAAACTGGGCAAAGAAACAATGCATGGCCAGCAAGATGTCCTTCATGTCTACCCATCTCTCTCTCTACAGTTGGTCTGTGCCACATTCTGCAAATTTTCATTTAATTCTCCTTTAGGCAACTGAGGTGCTGCCTAGAAAGCCTCCAATCTGTTGGGTTTTGCAGGCCTGAGAGGGTTGCTGAGGTGAAACATATGCCACAGAGTAGATCAGATGCCCTGATTTATTTCAGGAACATATAAGTATTTGTGCTTCCCAGAGGGGCAGAGGTGAGTCCTCCTTCCTTTTGAATGGAAGAATCACAAGTTTGCCACTGCCTGTACATCACAGGTGCATACTCTTTCTTGTAGGAGCTGATGTTTCCCACTCGAGATGGTTCGTTCAGATCCAACTGTTGTCCCCAAACAGATTGTTTGGAATTTTTTAAAGAAATCATGCTCCATCCAAAGAAACAGCACAGATCTACTGTTTTTCTCTATGATTCATTACCTTGGTTTGAGATTTTTGGAAGAAAATGAAGACCCAGACAGAAAGATTTAAAGAAAATGAGGCAGATCTGCCGCACTGCTTCCATGCTTTCTTTTCACTGTCAGGGACAACAAACTGCACAGCTTGTTTAAGGATTCTGGATAGTGTAGTCCCAGCAGACATTTCCTGTACTAAGATGTACTCTCATTAGAGTTACCAAAAGCGAGTATTCAAAACATTACTTATCTGCACATAATCACTATATCACACCATGTATCCTTTATTTTAATTCCTACTTGCTTGCTAATTACCCACCACACTCAAGGTCTCACAACTGCTCTCCTTTCAGCAGCTTTGTTTGCAAAGTGTCTGGCAATAATCTCCCAGCAGTGTATTATCATGCCCTTTTCATCACACTATTTAATCAATAGGGTAATGACCTCATATAAGCTAGTTCCAGGACCTAGCCATGCCATGCTAAATAAATGAAACAAACAAAACTGTGGGCTACATGCCTTCAGTTTTACAAACCTGGATGAACCATTTCTGCATTAAAATCTATTATAATATATAGAAATTGCAAATTCTTCACATCTCTTGCCAGGAAAAAAAAAAAAAAAAGATTCTACAGTACTGTGGGGAAATGGCTGGTTTCTTTAAACAGACATAATTGTAAAACATGCATGTTCTTGGTCAAGTGTTCATAGGAAGATTTATCCGGATAACACTGGAAACAACCCTTTCCCCCAGTACATCACGTCATCACTTAAAGAGGACTGAATGGTGACCATCACAGCTAATGGGATGAAATCACATGCAGCACGCTTCCACACCAGAGGTTGGAATGAACCTTCTTTTCAAAAGGATTGCTGTTCTAGTGAGCAGAAGGAAAGCAGCTTCTCTCCACTTCCTGAGCTGTAAACTTACGAAGTGTGGTTCGCTTTGATTTTGCATCCCATGGCTGGATTATACTCCAGCTAATAAAGTACATGTGAGAAGTGTTCAGTAATGTGTGAACTCTGGAGCATATGCGGCATCACTCTAGAGTGGCAATTCTCTTGTCCAGAAGAATGGGGGTGATAAATTCGGTCTGTCTGCTCTTCTTAACCACCACTCTCCGTAATACTAGTGGGAATTTAATTTCAGAATTTTGTTGTAACTGGACAACAGAAAGAGAGCAACACAACTGACCAGCTGGCACACAGAGTGACTGCCTCTCTCTTGTATTCTTGGGGAAAACAGAGGAAAATATCCACAACAGCATGGAGGTTTCATCCCACACAACCTCTGACAGAATGATTAGGGCAGAAAATAAGCTGTCTTCGTGACACCAGCACAGCTGGGGAAGGGTAGTGCAGGGACATCTAAAAAGAGCACTGCGTATGCGCTAGAAGGAGCATAAACCACACAGTCTTGTGATACCATGGCAGCATCACCATGTGCTGCTTTCACACGAATGGAGATCCCCCCCAGGAACAAAGAAAAAGAAAATTAATAGGTTTTAATCCTGTTTTATACTAGATATTAACTGAAGCTAGAAATATTAACCTATTTCTACTGATACACCTTGAGAGGAATTTTTACTGGAAATTTTTCACTGCACCAATGCCACTTAGGTTCTTTTGGCACCTTTCTTTTAGGTGTGTTATGAAAATGACAATGTGCCAGTCATCCAAGCTGTCGGCACCAGCTAAAATCTGTTCTGAGGCAGGGTAATTTACACTTGGATGAACACCTCCCAAGAAGTAATCACATAAATACCTTCACGTTGAGATGCAACTCATTACTGGTTAGGTAACTCCTATAATGAGCGTAAGTGTGATCTGTCGCAAAGATCTGAAATGCCTTCAGTGCAAATATTCTGTTAAGATGATATAGGAGATGTTGGAGTGCTAACTATATAGTGTGCCTGTAAAGCACTTGCTGCATTACGAGATACTAGTTTTGGACTTTAAAAAACGCATTTTGGAAAATATTCTCTCAAAACATCCCATATAACACTAGCCTAGCAAAGTAGTAACTTAAAAACCCCAACACTCCCCGTCCCATAATGAACTGAACTCTCCAACTAGCGCATCTGATGGTCTGGCCACTGCAAAACTACTACCTGTACTTCTAATGCAGAGGCAGAGACAGCAGAGAACAGCAAAAAATGAAGTGATAAGACTAAGAAAAGAGAAGACATTAAACTACAGACATCTCCAACTGAGGTGAACTAACCTCCAGCAGTGGAATGGTCACACTCGACATTAACTGCTTCCCTGATATTTATTAGGACTCAGAATTAGTCAGCATAAAATATCATTGTCAGGTAACACTATCTTGCCTTCCCAGCTAAATCTGTCCTTGGATTACCCAGGAAGAAGGACGTATCATTGAATTATTTCTCTAATCTGTCTTTACAGAAAATAAATGATTCCTGTAACTGGTGACATTGCATTCCAGCATAAGTTAGGTACAAGAAACTCTTATGCATCTTGTGAAAGGATCCCCAACTACACTGGCAACACATCCCTCCAACTGATGAACAGGGGTGGCTGAAGTGACATATGAGACCTCCTGTCTTTTGGGGTGCTACTTAAAATCTAGCAGAAGGATGAAGCTGGACAAGATGGCAATGACTTGCCTTTACAGTTCGCCACTTTGATACCAAGTAGCTTAACATATTCTAAGAAACGCCACCAGTAGTTTTCTAGTTAAATGTTGACTTGAATGAACTCTCTTGCCAGAATGTCTCTTGCCTGTCAGGTAGACTTTCAAGCTTTTGGGAAGTTTCCTTGGTCAGGAAAACACCATTGTGTACATTTTCTCCTATCGCTTTTGTTCTGCAGACATCCCTCTTAGTTGGAGGCAGAAATCCTTATTCCAGAGCACTCTCCTCACGCAATATTACATCAAAAAAGAAAAAAAAATTGCTTTTCAACTCTTACCATATATGCAGTACAAGGTCATAGCTTTCCCTTCAGCCCTGTTAGCCTCTCTGCAGTCAGAGGGCAATGGTATGCTGTGGTCTCCCTGTTTACTTCTGGATGCCTCTTTTATAGAGAAAAAGGAACGAGGAAGAAGAACATAAATGTGGTAAGTTTTCCTGAGATATTAAAAAGAAGTATTTTAAAACATGTGAGTTTGGAAAAAGAAACACACAATCTAATATATCTATGAAAATTTTCACTTCAAGTCCTAAAAAAACCCCAAACCAAAACCCAAAACCAAAACAAACCAAAAAGTCCACTACCTCACCCTCCACTGGGAAGATTGCAGGACTTAACCACATGGGCAGGCTGCATGGTAAAGACTTCTGAAGATCTTCTAAGAGAAAGCTCTAAGCTATCCTGACTGATGACTACTGCTGACTGATCAAGGAGTGCAGGAGCACCTCAGAGAAAAGTCTACCTGATGTAGATGGGGGAAGGGGAAACAAATGAAAAAATCTAAGACATCAGAGCCTCAGATTTTTCACAATTTGGACGTGTGTCAATATTAAAGTGGAAAAAGCAGGAATTTGATAAAAAGATCTGATAGAAAGCAAAAGAGGCATATAAGTGATAACTAACTTGATAAGGAACTAAAAGGGATAATCTAATTAAAGCTGATCCACATGGGTTTCTGGAAAACAGATCTTGTCAAGCTAACCTGATATCGTTTTCTGATGTGATTACAAATGGGACTGCTAAAGGCAAACATCTTGATGGATGCCTGCAAGAGAACTGGCTTTGTACCACACCATAGTTTGACCAAAAAGCTAAAAAGCATAAGAGATGGGATTCATTCATGGTAATTAGAGCTGTCTAAAAGTTTGGCATCTTCTCTTAACTTCTCTACGTTCCCATTATAGTCAATGAAAAGAAAAAGGTACTGTTGAAAAGTGATTTATGGCTTTTCAGATAAGTCCACTACATCTTTCTGTGAAGGTCTCCATCTCTCTCCATTGTCTATTAAGAGCTCAGAAAACTACCACCCACTAGAAGCTAATTTCTGGATGGCTAGAATTAGATGTGATGAATCAGAATGGCACCTTAAGCTACTTAAAAACTACACAGCAGACACATATAGGCCATCTTGACATGGCTGGGGAACAAGGCACTGCTATTGGAATTGGTTACTGCTTCCTAGGCCATCTTACATTTTTGTTAAAAAAATACCATTTTCACAATATTGAAGATGACTAGAAAAGGGAAAATAATGAAGACAGCTGGGTTAGGTTAGTGTAACCAGACATTATACACTTCAGTATAGTCAACAGGAAGGGCATGGACCAAGGAATGAGTGTAGTGAGACAGACCTAGCGAGGAAGTACTGTACACTGGAAAAAGAGATTGTAGAGAGGAGGTAAGGATTTGGGAACAGAGGCCATGATGAGTAACCAGATTACTTTGAATTTCTAGAGTAGTGCAGTGGGAAAAAGGCACTATGTTCACCAGATGCACAACCAATAACAAACAGGAGTAAGGAGATTATGTTATTTGGCATCAGTGAAACAACTAGTAGTTTCACTGGGTTCATGGTGTTGTTTGGAGAAAAGACTGCGAAAAATTCCATGGCTTGTGAGGGAGCCAGAGGAACAATTACAGTATTAGGAAACATGGCTTACTGCAAGAGACTTAAGGTGCTCAATAAATTAACTTATCAAAGAGAAAGCTAAAGAATGATTTGATCACAGTCTACAAGTGCCTACCATAGGGAACAAAAATTTGATAACAGAGGGCTCTTCAATCTAGCAGGCAAAGGCAGAACAAGATCCAATGGCTAGAAGTTACAGTAAGACTAATTCAGTCTAAGAATGAGGTGCAGATTTTAAACAGTCAGGGAAAAACTTGAAATAACTTGCCAAGAACTGTGATTTATCTTCCACCACCAGAAAGTAAGTTTTAATCAACGCCTGGCATTATTAGAACTTTATACTTCTAGTTCTAAGCTTATTAATTAATTCATTTTGAGAATCTCAGAACGCTAATGTGGAGATGAAGAATAAATGTTGGAAGTTGGGAAGTATTTTCTGCAGTATTCATGCACAGCCAAGAGATTTCATTTCCATTTGATCACCAAGTCGCAGCCCCTCTACTGTGAAGCTTGCCTAACTGAAACACCTTCTTGCTACTCCACACCATGCAAACCTTTTTGATTAATGAGCGCTAACTCAAAGTAGATTGCACTAAAATTAGGAAGCAGGAAGAAATCATAATTTGCAATTATCCCTCGCAGAAATACCTCAATACAATACTTTATAGTCATTTTAGGTATACCATTGTTTTCCAAATGTAAAGGTAAAACACAAATCACAACATGGTAAAGATGTCTCAGTAGGCAATTAAAAATTAATCAGCTAATTAGATCAAATGAACAAGAAAACAAGGCTCAGGAAGACATCCATTCTAATTAACATAATATTAACTTACAAAAGACTTGTTCAGACAAAAAAAGAACATCTTTATTCCAAATATCAAACGAATCAATAAAAGGAAACAAAGTTATTTCTTACCTTGTTATCCCCATGACCAAGCCAAAAGGAAATGACAGTAACAGTGAGTCAACTGCCTGTGCAACTGTATTAATTTCTTATTATTTCCAATCTTGTTAACTATTTGAATCTACAATTTAAACTAACTTACATTAAATTTATGAGGATTCTACCTATATTGTGCCTACTCTATAATTTCTGTCTCTCTCAAGAATCTTCTAGATACTTAAAAATAGTGAGATCCAACGTCTCACCTAAGTTTCTCCTCAGCTAGGTGATTCCTAACTAAAGGACAGGGCTTTATGGTGGAGACAGAGAATGTAAAAATGAGAAAAAAGTGGAGGGATTCTTAAGTCTGTGTCAGGGATGATAACATATACTCTCAAGGAAGGAAATAACATTATAGGACACCTTATTGAATAAACCTGACTGGTTAAGCTGAAAGGCTCAGGCAATCAGACAAGGAATTGGGCATGGTTGAACCTAATTAGATAGATTGCATAGATTAGAAGTATCTGTAATTGTAGGACAGTTCCTAAAATATTTTTTCAAATGTCAGATTACTCCAGCGATGACCAACCACCCCAACCTTCCAGTTGGAAGCACAGCACATATGCCACAGGCTTTCGAGTGCTCCAAGTGATTCGGCAGCTGGGAGAAGACCATGAATCCCAGCACTCCAGTGCAGCAACTATGCAGACAGTTCCCAACACAACCTATAAGTACCACATTTTTCAGCCCCTCACAGATTTCCTACGTGTTATCCAGATTCATAATATCCAGTGACCCCTTTGCCAGGCCAACACAGCATCCCTGCCCACCTCATGACACAGGCCTGGTTTGGGAGGAATCCTTGAACTTCCGAAGAGCTGCATGGGAGTCAGTGCTCCAGGCCAGGCTGGACATGACAGCATTATTTACTTTCACAGAAGAAAAAAGAAATCTAGAAAGAGTGTGTAATGGTTTAGAAGCAGGCTTTGCAAACCAACTCCTCAATGAATGTATTTCACTTTGATCACCCCTTCTAGCCCATAACAGAATTCAGGCAGTATTTTGTTCTGCAGAAATGAGTACCTCCAAGACCTGCAGTGGATTTATTATTTCTGCTAGGGCTTGCACTTCTTTTCTGATCCACTGCTGTAAAATCCAGAGGGACAGAACAGCGCAGAAAATTACTGCAAAGATGTAGTGTGACATAGGAAGAGTCAGACGCATTATCTGTGAACAATACAACAAAAGGAAAAGCCATCTGAAAATAAATGAAAAAATTAATAATCAAAAGGGTGTCTAATTCTTATCTGGGCACTTGTTTGCTCACTCTATGAATTAGGACCATCAGCCATGGCATATCAAGTTGGAAGGGACCATGGGCCTGGAACTCAGTCCTGCTTGAGGAAGGTGCCAGAACCAACAGTTCTAGGGGAAGAAATAGTGCCACCAGAAAACAAGCGAGGCATCGGAAACGCAATTTTTCTCTTGCTTCATTTCTGCAACTAACTAGGGCTCCATGACGTGAGGGCAAACCTCCATATGCCCTCCAAGCTTGGTGGTGTCACTGAAACCACCGCTCATGGCAGCTAGGTCCTATAATGTGGGCATCAGGTACTGGTCGGAGACTTCAAACCCTTGTGCAGAGATGACAAATGCTCTTGGGAGAGAGAAACTTCCAATCAATCCAACATTAAAACCAGCAGCAGTATATGCTGCATAACGAGAGTCACACACGCACATGGAACAGAGAGGCTTCATTGTTATGCATTTCCATATAAACTGTGGCTTATAGTTAATGGGATACAGGCTCAAAGGATAATGTATAGAATTTATAAAACAAAAGCCTCAAAAAAAGGCACTCTGGTAACAGAAATCATTTTTTCAACTGCAAGCTATGAACACTTGACATGAAAAGTCTATCCAGAAATCGCTGAGTATGTTGGAGACAAACAGAGAATGACTGCACTTGGAGAATTCCATACTAGTTTGATCACTGATTCTTCAGTAAGCTAGTTAGGACTGCAGGCTAAATATTCTCTTGGAACAGATGTATCAATCAAAAGCTAAGCCTACTTTAAATAAATAAGCAGTGCCTATTTTCTTCTCCAAAATGCTTGATCAAAAAGCTGTCTTCTCCGGCCATCCACTGCTTTGTGTTTGGTAGCTCACAAAATACTTCACCGATTTACACTGTAGCATGTGAGAGTTTTAGCAAGTCAAGGTCTCAAATACAGGGCCAGTTTTTGTCACTGATGAAAGAAATCATCTACAGGATATACAGTAGATTAATATTTGTCAGGCTTTCCAAACAAGCTGGAAACCTATTCTTTCCTGTTCTTTAAAGAACCCTCTGACTTGTTTTCCTGTAAAGGATAAAAAAATTCCAGAAACTAAGAGAGCAGAACAGAAAACCTATTTCTCATTCCTTGATAGCCTCGAGCTGTAATACAGCAGGATCAACAGATTAAAAAAAAAAAAAAGGAAAAGAAAATAAAACCTTGCTGCTGTAACTTCTATGAACAGGTTTTGATCCTGCCCTTACTTAAATCTCGTCTTCATGTATAAACAATAAGGTAGAAGACGTACATACGATAGAACGGACATGAGTGAAAATGGTGAAAAGCTCTGAAAGCTCCATGGCAACAAGGCCAAATGCAATAAGTGAGTGGATGGCGGATGACTGCCTCAAGACTCCTCCTGGTCATTCCTTGGTGCAAGCCTACCCAGTGTGAGCCAGCACAGGGCAGAGATGCCCAGATTACTGTACCTGTTCCAGAGGAAGAAGCTGTTGAGCTGCCTCCAGGCACCAATGCCCTGAAGCTAACTGGCCCAGCTAAGATTTAAGGCATAAGTTCTACAAATAGTGGTCTTCACAACCTTGAACAACCATCACTCATCTCCTCAACACAGTTCACCCTGAGCACTGGAGAACAGCTGTGGAATTAAGCCTACATTATAATGGATACCTAATAGAAAGCCCTCTCAGTGGTGATCTCCAGCTTTCTGTAAGGCAGCTGAACCTCCAGGGCTCCCTGCAGACCTCTGTGACTTCCAGCCTGTTCATTGCCTGACCTAATTCTTCTAAATGGCTCACCCATTTTGGCTGACAATTTCCTCTAAATGCCCAGACACCAAGCAATGGAAAATTTCCTTTAAATGCCAGTTAATGAGCAATGGAAAATGTCATCACGATGAAGTTATGCAGGTACTTAAGTGTTCTGCTGGATTAGGCCTTTGTGAGCTACACTATAGTCTCACATTTGATTACATTTTCTGAGTGTGATAAATAAAATAAGATGAACCTCCATGATAAGGAAAAAAAAAGGAGATATATGTAAAATATTTTTAAAGCTTCTATGTTTCTCGGATGGCACAGTGGAGAGAAAGAGGGAAAGAGAATGCTAAAGCATAAACTAGGCTATGCTTGTGTAAATTACTCTGACATTTAATAACTCTCTACTAAAAATTCTCAAGCAAGGCTACTTCAGGTATTTTTAAGGTCACATATCATTTACTGTCTAGGTCAATTTATGCATCAGCAAAAATTGCTGCAAGTCCTTCTGGACAGCACTTTAAAAATAAAGGTAGATGTAACTGTTTTGGCCATATTTTCCTCACCAGTTTCTGCTCAGTGAACATTTCACCTTGGAAAATTAAAGTAACATTCTGTAATAAGTGAAGTCAGTATGATATTTCAAGGCAAGCCAAGGACAAGCTTTATAACTGTGCTATCAAAATGCTATTAATAAAAGCAAAAATACACACATGATGCCTGTGTTCCCCTATGGATGGAAAAAATTACTGTCCATTAAGTTAACATTTCAGATACCCTCTCATCTTTTCCTAAGGTCCCAAAGAAGGTAACAAAACACTTATCTCTTGTTGTTAACTTGTATAAACTATCTGCTATCATGTAGTGCTCCATTTTAGTAAACACTCCAAGGCTTCTTAAGAGAATATATGGATGAGTAGGATTTCTGGGAGGAAAAAAGGTGAAAATTTGTGACTAGAATATTCTACTTTCACAGTTGATATTTATACCGGTGTCTTAGTTTATTTTCGTTTGCATCCACAGGGTTGTATTTATAAATGCATCTTACATTAAGCATCTAAATTTATTCCTCTGTTTATATAGTTCCCCTCACTGTGGTATCCAACAGCTTCACAGTTATCCCCAGGACAATCCATGCTGCAGTAAGTACTAGTACCTCGTTTTGACAGATGTGAAGCCAGGCATACCAGGGTATGCCTACAGGGCACGAGGCAGCACTGCAGAGAAACACCCAAGCCAGATTTGAATGGGAAACCCAGCTAGAAGTTGTCAGGCACGTAAATTACCTCCGGTGTACCTCTGTACACCCCTGAGCATTACTGAGCCCCACTCTGCAGAAACATGCGACAAGGCTCAGGGCAGCCTGCACTGTGCAAGGAAGCACAGCCAGAGGCTTTTCTTCTTGGGACCACTGAAATTTCCTGAGGACTCCTGCAGAACTGTAGACTGAACGCAGCAGTGCACAACCTTAAATATATTTTGCTTTTGTCAACATTTGCTTTTGTGTTTTGCTATTTGTACACAACCAAAGAAGCAGACAGGTTCTCACAGGTTTAAAAAGCTTTTCTTGATACCTGTCTTGCCAGAAG
Organism: Strigops habroptila; assembly: GCF_004027225.2. Lineage (NCBI taxonomy): Eukaryota > Metazoa > Chordata > Aves > Psittaciformes > Psittacidae > Strigops > Strigops habroptila. Next base: position 66,799,921 of record NC_044282.2, read on the forward strand.
CAAAGAGACTGTGACCTGTTTATCATATTGCCTTAGGTACATACTACAGGTGGCTACTCAGCTCCATACACTCTTCTGTTGTATTTGACTGTTCCTTCCCTATGAGAAAAGGTATTTATGTTTAAAGTATCATATAATTGTACTGAGTTGTAGAGTTTGTACCCACACCATTTTAAAAAACAAATTATCCAAGGAACATATGGCTTGAAGGATTTGTGTTTTCACCTGGTCTCAGGTGATCAAAATGCATACACACATTTCCACTGGAGACAAATTATGAGTGTGTGTGTGTTTGCTTTACTTCTCTTTCAGTCCTTAAAAAGAAATCACTTTGAAATGAAAATGCAGCTTGGGAACAAAAAAGCCCAAGATAGCTCACTTCAAAAGTATCAGAAACCATTTAAAAACATTCTGGAAAAAGGCAGTATTCATCAAAATAATTTCATTATTTATAATAACCTCTATCCTCTCACAAATCTTGATATTTTCATTGAAATCACTATTATGGATTTTCATTTTTTCCAGCCTTAACAAGAATGAAAGATGAAGTGTAACATAAAGTCACTTCTCTTTGTTAGTTACATTGATGCAATGTTAGATATTTTGAAAACCCAACTAATGATACATACTCTTTCCAACATAAAACCACTCTAAAGCGCGGTATTCAAAGGACTTTAAAAAGGAGCCTTTTCTCACTCTTATTTTCAATGCTCTCATTACACCAATAGAAAATTCTCAGGAAACTTCTCAGATCTTCCACATTTATTCAATTTCATTTTAGATCCTCATCTCATAAAACACAGTGAAAAGTTCTCGGGCAGTTTACAGTACTATTAAAAACCGAACTAACTTTATTATTCATTCAATCTCCTCCATTATTTATCCCTCTTGATTTGAAAGTAGGGCTCACAACTGCAGCACTAGGAGTTTGCTGCGAGTCCCTGGAACACAGCCTCACCACAATTAGCCATTGATCCAGCTGCTCATACCATGACAAGGGAACACAAACTCCCTCCTCCTTGAGGCTACAGCTCCACAGAGAAACCCTTCAACATCACAGACTTCTACCTCTACATTTCTTAACTTAATAAACAGCATCGGCTCAGAGCTAAGTTCTCAAGCTGCAATGAGATAACACACACTTTTATTCATCAAGAAGGTGGTGTTGGGTTTTTTTTTCCCCATCGTGAACCTGTTCAGCTTTTCTGTATGAACAGATTATTTTCTTTTTGTGAACTTTTGGTGATGCAACCTTACATAGGCTTAAATTTATGTAACAAAATCTCTCACGCAGAGCTAGATACACATAAAACATGCTTTCCCCCCCGCCTCCAAAAAAACTCCAAAAGGCTAACTGTATGAGTAAAACCTCCCTAATGTGTGAAAGATCTGTGGCAAATACATTTTATGAATGAGGTTAGTGAACAGTGAGCTCGATGAAAGGAAGAAATCAAAGGTGGCACTGCAAAATTCATAGCACTCAGTTAATATGACAAAGGTCACTTAATTTTAATTACCAATGACCATTATTCCACGCTATTTTTGTTAACATGGAGGAGTATGAAAGCAGACCACTTTACAGTACCCAGCTGCTAATAGGTCACTAGTAAGTGGTAGGAGACATCAAGATTTTAGTAGCACTTTCTAGAAAGTGTGTTGATTTCAATGCTTTGTTATCCCTCAAATTGTATCTACCACCGCTGTAAAAAGGCATTTTCTTCTCAGCACTCATTTTTACTGGAAACAATGAGCAAGTTATCTACATCGTGTCTGTTGCGTAAAGAGTCCAGTTAAGCCACTTCCGTACCCGTGTGACGCATTACAGCTTTTAATTACTATACTGCAAACCAGTGGCCAAAAATGTCATGCATACCTTCACCACACTTTGCACTATGCACAGATCCACCCATGTTCGTACACTTACAAGGCAGTAGCCATGTTCAGACATCTATGATGGATTTTTGGAACCTGACTCTTCACCTATTTTTTCAGTCTTCAACTTATATTTGATAGGTATGACATAAACAACTTGATTATTCAAATGTCACAACTTTCTGTGATTAACTGTGATACTCTGTGTATATAACAGTTTCCCTGTTTAATACATAGTACTTAATTTTTCCCTTGTTAAAAAGTCTTCTACTGACTTTAATTACACTCATGAGAATGAAGAAGTGAAAAAACATACTGTTTGCCTGAGGTCTTGGGTTGAAAGAAAAGGTTTCATGGCTCAGGGAATCACTTTTTGGTGACTTTAAAACTTCTCATACTCCCAAACCCAGACTGAAATCCACTGCTCACATCTTATAAATGAAGTGTGATCCCAAAGTACTCCAATTAAATGAAAACCGGGCAGTCAACCAATATACAAGTAGTTCACTCCTTGACCTTATATGCTTGGTAGATACGTTTATACATTTATATTTAGTGGCTCAGGGAGGAAATATCCACCTTATGATGTAATACATACATGTGCTTGCATTTATATTGTTTCAAATAATGATGTAATATCACAGTCCCTCAGGAACCTCATGTTAATTTCTTACCTACCAATTTTGGCTTCTGTAAGTCTCTCTTTGCCAGCCCCAACTCCCACAACAGGCTGAAATGGTTTATGCCTCTCTGGGTTTGTTTTCTCTTTCAGGACACTCACCATACACCCCTCTTCTGGGCCCCGAGGACCTCAGCAGAGACCCGGACTGCCCCAGAGCTGGCAGGATGGCGGTAGCCAGCCCGGGGTAGGAGCCACCAGCGAATCGAAGGCGTGAGGCCGCCTCAGAAACGAGGTGCCCTGGAGGAACACGAGGCACCTCAGGGACACGAAGCCACCTCCGGCCAGGTTCGTGGCAGGGGCCCACCGGAGGGCACATCCAGCCCCTCAGGCGACGGCGCACTTACTTAGATTTTATTTCACTGAGCTGCTGTATTTAGTGCTCTGAACGCTTAACTCCGATGACAACCCGCGAAGGCAGAATCAGCCACCACAGCGCCGGGGCGGGCGGGCGAGAGACGGGGCGAGGGACGGGGGGAGGGAAGGAGGGAGCGAAGTTACCTCATGGAAAGCGGGGGCGGGGCCGAGCGCGTGGGGCGCAAGCGGCGCGAGCTCCCAGCCAGCCGCAGTTCCCTGCTGCGTCCGCCGACCCGCCCCCCCCGTCGCGCGAGGGCCAATGGCGGCTCGAGGCGGCGCGGCGGCGGCCAATCGGCGGTGGCGCGGCGGGCTCCCCGGCAAAATGGCGGCGCTGGCGGGGGCTATGCGGTGGCGCCGCCGTAACGCGCGCCATGCCCCGTAGCCGGCGGAAAGGGTCCTGCCTCAGGCCCGCCGCCCTGAGGAGGCGGAGCGGCGGCGGCGGCGAGGAGCAGCTCACCCGGCGGCGGCCGGCGGAGCCCCCGGCAGAGCCCTCCGCGGAGGACGCGGCCAGCGGCGCGGAAGGCGGCGCGGGCCCCGGCCTGCCCGCGGGTGAGGCGCCGCGCGCGCCCCGGCCGTCGCCGTCGCCGTCGCGGGAGGCGGGGGTGCGCGGCGCTGCAGGTACGGCGGGAGCGGGCCCGGGGCCCTGCCCCGGCCGCCACCCCAGGAGCCGGGCCCTGCCCGTGAGGAGGGGGCCGGTGCGGTGAACCCCCCGCCCTCCCCCGCCTGTGTGCCTTGGGAAGGGGCTCTTCTTGTCAAGGAGTGATGAAGAGCATCTTCCCGCGGCAGATACTTAGAGCTGGCTGAGGACGCTAATCCACTCGAGGAGAGGATAAAGCGTGGCCGTGCTAAGTGCTGAAGTGCAGAGTGTCTCCTGTGATGCTTTTCACGTAGCAACTGCATCTTTTAAAACGATTTCTGTAGGCTTCCACGTTTGCAACGTCATTTCTAAAGGGCAGGGGTGACTATAGCTGAGCTTCAGACAGTGTGTTCAGTTCACTTAGTGATGCGAGACGGCCACAAGCTGGCTTAGGATAGCTATATAACTGCTTTTAATAGCCCTAGCTGACTGGCCCAGTGGGGGAAGCCTAGACAAAGGTAGGTTGTGACCCAGAACAGTTTGGGGGCCCATTAAAGTTGTGACCCAAATCAGAGTCTGGGTGAAAGATACAGAGTAAGCAAGAATACAAAAGATTCTCCCATATAGATATACATAGTTTATCTCTCGATGTAAGCTGAAATCAATATTCTTTCAAATAGCAGGACTGACAGTTCTCATCCTTCTATCAGGTGTTGACTGCACAGCTGTCAGCTGTAATGCTCTGTTATCTCTGTGGTGATGTAACTGTCACATAAGAGTCATACTCTACGTTAAATGTATTGTTGTGAACAATATTCCTGTTTTAAGTAATGTTAATGAGTGTGAACTTGATTTTCCTAACTTAAAAGTTCCTAAAGCATCTTATGCCTTCTCCTGTTGTATGTTCTAAGTTATTTTGGCCTTTTATTTGTTGTTTTTAATGAGAATCATCTCCCTGTTCACACAGAGTCATGTTTACATAAAACACCAAAGAGATCGTTGAGTAGGAAATCCCGAATACCTACTTTCAGCTCTCCTATTAATGACACCGATGTACAGCAAGAAATCTTTTGGGATCCTCATTCACCAATTGCACACAGACTAGGTAATGTTAACAAAATCCAGACTTCAGTGTGCCTATTTGAGGCACGCAGTGGGAGTTCACTAAAAGTTACCAAATTTCTTGGAAAAAAGGTCCCTTTCTGTTATCATGAGTAGATTGTTTGGTTTTATTTTTGTTAAAAATCCATAATAACCCATAATTTTTTCAATGTAGTGCTGAATCGAGCTCTGATTTGAACACATATTTGAATTACTTGACACATACTGCACTTTATAAATTGAACTGTTTTGCAGTTTTTAAGAAGGTTTTTTGTTTGTTTTTGTAGGCAGTGGAAAAACCAAACAGTCTGCCAGTAGATGCGCAGTAGAAATCTCGGACATTGTTAATCGTATTGCTCCTCAGGTAATTTTTAGTTCCTAAAACAATACTCTGCATATGCAGTCATCAGACAGAACAGTGCTACAGCCTTAGTGAAGGCTGGGGTTTAGTTACAGTGGTGTGTTTATTTATCCTTAATTGCTCATCTGTTAAAAGGTAAAGAGTTTCTTCACATACTAGGCTTACTTGGCAGTTGTTTTTAAGCATTTTGAATGGGCTTAAATGCTGAAGTACAACAATAAGACTCAGCTGAGAGAGAGACTTCAGAGTTATATAAACATAGTAACATTGCTTCGTTATTCTACGAAATTTGCTATTTTACCTTAAATCTATGTTCTTGGTGTCTCCCTTTTGCTGTGAACCTGATGTCCACAGCCTGGGAAGTTAAGAGTATTGGGTTATTCTTTGCTTTTTAAGTGCAAGAAGAGAACATGTCATTCCTAAAGCAGTTATTTAGCTTGCAGAATATGCCTATTTGACAGGGCCATTTAAAATTATTCACTATTTGGCATATTTGTGAGAAATTCTACTTAAGAATTAGAAAATCACTGGTAAGGGATGCTACTTCCTTCCTTTTACATGATTACAGCCCTGTCGTAAATAATACCAGGATTTGCAACTATCTGTTGTTTGTTCTTTTTTCTTAAAATAATAATAATTAAAAAAATTATTAAGAAAAAGAAAACCTACCCCAAACTACCCTGGTAGTTAGTAAAGTTCAGATTAGTTTTGCCTGCTTATATGCAGTAATTTCCTACATCCCATTGCTCTGGCCCTCTAGACAATTTACCACTGCAATATTGTATCTCTTTAGGTTTCAGGATTCAAATCCAAGGCTCAACTTTGAAGCTGTGAAACAACTTCATTTAATTTCTAAACTTAATTTACTCCTGTTTAAAGGCTCCTTGTATAAATGAGTTGTAACGGAAGAAGTCAGATTTTTTTTCCTGGAAGCATACAGAACATGATTTCTTTCAAATGCTCTGATCTGTTAATGCTGCTTTAAGTGGATAAAGACCATGTATCTGAACCAGCTCCTTAGGAGTATACTAAAGTAAACTAGATCACAGCTCGTAACATCAATATTGCAGATTATGTGTAATCCTGAAGTAAACAGAGTATTAGATTTGAGCACCGAAGTAAAATTCAGTTATTTTAATTGAGGTTCCTGTCTTCACTGAACTTGTATTGGTTTAGCTCTTATCTGTGGCTTTCAACAGATTTGATCCAGTTTAATTGATGCAGCAACTTTCACTAATGCAGGGTGTGTGTCTAGTCCAATCCTTATCTGGAATCAAATTGCTAAACATGACAAATCTAATCATTCAGGATGAAAAAGCAGCCTGCAATGAAGGCTCCCTTTTAGGGACATGGATTGGTGAGGATGCTATTCCCTGTACACCTGGAGTAGTAAAAGTGCGACCTAGGACAAAGTTAAGTTGTACAAGGTAAGTTACAATTTTGTCACAGCTGGGCTTCCATTAAAGAAAGGGTATATGGTGTTCCTTTATGTATAGTGAACCATGTCATTGTACATTAGTGTACAGAATGTTTTTAACATTGGGCTTTTTATCTCTTCTTAATGGTTATTTCTTGGGAATTATCAGAAAGACTGCATGTTAACTGTGCATTGAAAGTGGTGGGATTCAGTCATATTCTCTGTAGTTGTTAAAACTAGAGAATGAACAGCTCAGTCAGTCATTCTGTTGAGCGTCACTAAACCTTTTCAGAAGGTCTGACTTTCCTTCTATTTTGTTTTGTTTTGTTTTAATCTAGAGATCTTAAAATTAAAAATCCTGACGAGGAACTCATGAAACTGGCTAAGGAATTTGATAAAAACCTAGTAGAGCTAGATGCTGTTCAGGAACAAGAGAAGCTTGGTCATGACGTCATCCAGACTGCCTCAGTGTCTTTAAATCATTCTAAAGATGAAGTAAATAGGAAGAACCTGAAATCACTCCTCGGTGAAGTTTCTGAAGCAGATACTGCTCTCTCCCTGAAACCAGTTGGACAGAGCACCGGCATCCCTGCTGCAGAGCCCTGTCAATCTAGCAGTCAGAAATCTATAGACCTTGAGGCTGAAGTAGCCCTTCATGCTCTTTTTGACTGCTCTACCCAGAAGTGTAGCGGACAGTTGAGCCAAGGACTATCAGATATTTCTTTAAATAATAGTTTCCATGACAATAAAAGCACCTTGGAGGAGGAACGCCTTCCTGAGCAAATTAGAAAAAATACTCCATGTGCACTAGGAAGCATGAACCAGACTTTTCCAAAATCTGATACTCACACACTGACCAAAAAAAATCCTTCTTTGAAGCCACAGTTGGCGGCTTCCAGTAAGCTTCATGGAGCAGTTAATGATGACTTTGATGACTGGGATACAAACTTTTTGGCAGATGACTCTTTTGTGATGCAAATAACACAAAATCCTGAATTGATAAGTACTGAAGAAGCACCACCAATTCCTACAAATCCATCTGTGCATGGTTTCAGTGATGCTAGCAGAGCTAATGAAAGAAGTAGCCACAATGCAGTTACTTGTTTGGGGAGTGTACACAAATCTAACAGTCTGCAGTTTTCACCTTTGAAACATCCTAGTAAAAACACACAAAACACTGTAAAATCTCTTCCTTTACAAGAGCCATATCAGACACACAACTCAAAGACAGAGACCACACCCTTTCATGGCAAAAGTGACATTAAACCAGATAAAATAAATCCTGTTTGGAAAAGTGTCCAAAATAGTGGTTTGAACTATATTCCTTTTTCATTGCAATCTGAAGTGAAGAATGGAAATGAAACTATCCAGCCTAAAAGTGCCCCTGTTCCTGTTTTTCCTTCAAGATCTAATCCTTATAAACAATGGTCTGGAAAACCTGGGAATAACACACACGGTATTTTTTGTGAATCATCCAGTGTTTCTATGAGTATGAAACCTAAGGATCTAACTAAAGTGGTTAACCAAGCTAATGCAGGTCACTTAAATCAAGCTGAAATACCAAAGAAGTGTCCTCTATCATTTGATGACTGGAATGAACCAAAATTCTCTGATGAGATACTAGATATGTTTTGTGAATCCAATAGTCTTTGGGATGCAAACTGTGAAGATGATGAATTGCTGTATCAGGTGTGTGATGATATAGAAAAGCAGACTCAGAGCCAGGATGTTAAACAAGGAAATGAAAGAGCTAAAACTATACAAGGACCCAGTATTAATTCCAGATCAAATATTGATAACAGCTTCCCAGCATCTAAACAAGGACTACCTGATCTCTTGGCACAAAAAATAAATGCAAAACGGGATGCTTTCTCACTAAACGATTCCTGTAGGAATTCATCAAAGGTTCCACATGGGCTGGCCACAACAGGTCACATAGTGAACTGTAAAAATGTCTCAAGTCCTCAAACTGTGGGCTTAGGCACTTCCACGGAATGTAAATACACACTGTCTAAAAACTGTCATCAAGCTGCTTCTGAAGATACTACAAAGACTGTTGCAGGAAAATGGTACAGGTCAAATTCTGTGCCAGCAGGAGAGACTGGTTCTGAAGTAAGTCCTGTTAATGCAGTAAACATTTTTAGTAGCAAAACACTAGACAGCCCAGATCTTTTGTATAATATGGGGAAGATGCCGAATAACAGTTCTGGTAACAAAACATCACTTATGCCTTCAAAGTTTAAGTTCCGAAAGACTAACAATTTTCAGGGTGCTCTTCATGTAGGGTCTGAAAATCCAGGGAGTCATTCTGGCATTGGAATTACTCTGCAGGGTTTGGAAGGAAGCAAGAATCAGGTGAATGTGGCTTTGCACAGCAAGCTTGACAATAAGAAATCACCTTTCAAGAGGCACCTTTCAGAGTCTTTTGCACTGCCGACATCAGGTATTTGTCTCTATTGTATCCCTGTTACACTGGTTTTGCTTGTTTTCTTACTGTAATCAGAATGTCACAAAAATTTATACTGTATTGCAACTTAGAAGAGGCATCAATATTCATTCAGTTTAGGTGTTAGTAAACGTTCTAATGAAGATCTGGAGATTATTTTCTCCAAAATAAAATTGTGCTGATGCATCTCTTGAATTCCTAGATTTAAAGACTTTTGTTTCCCATTTTCATTCCACTTCTCTCTCCAGTAACACTCAGAATCACTAGGATCAAGTGTAGGCTGATGGCACACTCAGCATACCATATTCTTAAGTTGATATTTAAAAACACTACTATTTTGATATGTATTAAATGTTGTAGTGTGAATCTGTGCTTTAATTTACAGCTCAATTTGACAAACATTAGTGATTACTTTATCTCAGTTGTGATTCGTAAAACCCCAATTAATGGTGGGGCAGGGGAAGAAGGCAGCAAGTGATGCAGGATGCCAATTTCTTTTTACTATTGTACACCTAGAAACGGGAACCTCAAATCATTCAATGGTTCTGAAACCTCAGCCTGTATTGTTGTTTGCTCTGTGGCTAAAATTGCCAGGGAAATATTCTTGTGTTATCACTCTAAACACTAACATTTTCTTTCACCTAGAGGGGAGGTCAGTCACTTTTCCATCATCAGGCAACAGTCTGTAATACTCCGTGCACTGCTGTTGCTTGCTATGGAAATGCAGAACCAGCCAAGTGCCAGTCAGTCCTGTTTTTACTTATCTCATGGCTTGGTGAAGTTTTAATCAACACTAATTTTGATAAAATGTGCGTTTTAGTGTACTATATCAACCTCGATTTTCAGGAAGCACTGTTACAAAAACAACAAAAAATTTAATTCCTGCAAAATATCAGCCAGCATTATTTGAAGAATGAGTATTTTATCTGTGTTACTTTCCCAGCAAAGAAGCAGATAAATGGAAAGCAGCAATTTCGGATGCTAAGGGGCAAGGGAGCGGAGAGATAACTTGTCATTCTCCAGAATGTTCTAGAGAATAAAGGAATGACAATAGTATAGATTTTCTTTACAGATAAACAGTAACTGTTCGTACCTTCAATTTTTGGTGAAGGGACGCTACTGTAACAAAAACATTGATGTTAAGTAATGCTTTCAAAAACTGATACGTAATTTTTCATGGACACCTCTTTTTTTAAGAAGCAAACAGACCCTTTGTTTTATTTATTCAGTTTGAAAGACTACTTATTAAAAATACATTAATTGGAAATTGGTGTATAAAACCAGTAAAATTCTTGATATGTGCAGGGAGTGTTCCTGTTGGTTGCACTGAGGTCAGGATTTTATTGCATGGGAATTTATAGTTGTGTATCACAACATATAAAATACTATGGCTAGCTATCATGTTCCTGTCTCCTTTGCCAATTTTTATTGCTACTTTTGACCTTTTTTCAACCTTTCTGGCTTTATTTGTGTGACACCTGTACTGTATCTGACCCCTGTGTCTATACCATCTCCATGCCCATATCTCTGCCTAACTCACTAAATTGTAGAGCCCTTTTCACTCTGATAGCCTTAATGTTCTTAACCCATCGCCATCTCCTGTGTTGACTCTTGATGTCACAAGGTTCACCTGAAGGGCAGCCAAGTAAAATTTCCTTGAAGCAAATGTCTGCATCCCAGGATTTTCATTGGGAGGTAGTAATCGGTACCACTACAAAGGTCATGCATCTTATCCCCCCTTCCTGCCTTGGGGACAGGATAGATGAGCCATTTTTAACTTGGGTGCCTGGTATGTCAGAATAGTGTGCTCTTGCCATAGATCTTCAAACATTGAAAACAGATAAGTTAAAATACATATTGAACAACCTCGAAGACTCCTAATACATGTTTTTTACTTACAGTGTCTGTGGTGGAACAAAAAAATAGAAAATGTTCTCAAGAGGAGATTGAAAGGAAAAAACAGGAAGCTCTTGCACGAAGAAAATCCAGAATGCAGGCATACGTTAAAGATGCCTGAATTTGGAGTTTATTTTGTCTATGGAGTAAGTTTTGGGGAGGGAAATACTGTAATGCTGGAAGACGCTTTTTAAATCCTGTTCACAGCTAGTGACAGCGAGCTTTTTGTGTTTCTCTATTTAAAACAATCTTGACCTGCACTAATACTCTGGTGGTATTTAGTCTTAATTAAAAACTAGCAGTTGTAAACGTGTAGTCCCAAACTACCTTCAGCACAGTGAAGATTGTGCTGCGTTCACATACTGTTACATGTTGAAATTGCATAGTCTGAAAATCACCAGAGCATGAAAACATTTGTATACACACCTAAGTAGATGTCAAAAACAGAGTGTATGTGTTTTGGCTGTATTTCTCTTATTGCAAGTATTTTAATTTCTAAGACTCTCATGTACACTCAGACTAAGAAAACGTTTGCTCTCAGGTAGAAGAAAGTTTTTAAGTTCTTGTTTAAAGAAAGTACAATCTAGAACACATCCAACATTGGAAAACTAATGGAAATGAACAGGATTTGAAAAGTGTGCTCAGTTTGTCTCCGTTACCTTAGGTAAGAATTGTACATAGCAAAGGAAGAATTTAATATAAAGGTTTCATAATGTGAAAAGGCATCCTGAAAATTATGTTTCACCTTTTTTTTTCTTTTTTTAAATTCCCTTCAGGAAGAGTTAGGAATACTCCAACTAACAAAATTGGATCACCTCTTCCTAAACGTGTGTTACCGAGCTAATTAAAAAAGGTAGCCTTCTCATTTAACCAAACCGTGAGCAATATATAATACATCAGATGAAATCTCAACAGCTATGAATCAGTTTAGCCTTATGGGTTGTACATATTTTTCAAACTAAAGGCTGTTAAAACATAAAAATGCAATGTCATGTCAGCTTAACAGGGGCTGATAGAATTTTTGATGTGATAGATGGGTGCAGAGCTCAAACTGCAAAAACTGCCTGTGGGTAAGCTGCAAGATATTTTTCAACTGAGAAATGCTTATATGTAAACATGTGACACTGAAAAGTGACTGTAATTTTTCTTTGTAAATAAATAACTTTGAAATGTACCAAAGGTTAGAGGAAGCTTTTGGTTTCTGTAGTATGTGCCATTTTTGTAACTGCTAAAAATGTAAGTACTGTATATTTGTAAATCATCATTAAACTTTTTTTATGTTTTTCTAGTCTGTTCTGGAAAATACTGTACTACAGAAGCTGATAAAAGGGAATGAAATGGGAATTCTGTATGATCTTTACCTGAAGACCCTTTCTTGGTAATTTACCCAGTTATTCCATGCCTCAATTTTCTACCTGCAGTGGTGACAAAATGCTTCCTTTAATCCATTTAAACTAGAAATCCTTGTTGGAGGAACTGGTTCTACACACAACCAGCTGCACTGGAATCCTGAAATACTCAGCTATACTGGTTTTCAAACTAGGGAACTTGCTTGTATATTAACCACCACTCTTGGTGCTAGTTAGTTGATTATGAAGTCAAGTCCCCAAGTCCACCAAAAACGGTGCTGGTGACCAATAAGCATTACTTACAGTCTGTTGCTGCAGCTCCCTGTCCTTCAGCTGTGCAATACACAATGAGTTGGATCAGCTTATTGGTCTGAGTGAAAATTAACCCAAAAAAAATGTTTTCAGCTTTTCAAAGAACTTCATTTAGAATCATAGAATAGTAAGGGTTGGAAAGGACCTTAAGATCATCTAGTTCCAACCCCCCTGCCACGGGCAGGGACACCTCACACTAGACCAGGTTGCTCAAGGCCCCATCCAACCTGGCCTTGAACACTGTCAGGGATGGGGCAGCCACGGCTTCTCTGGGCAACCTGTTCCAGTGCCTCACCACCCTCACAATAAAGAACTTCTTCCTTATATCCAACTTGAACTTCCCCTGTTTAAGTTTAAACCCATTACCCCTTCTCCTATTGCTACAGTCCCTGATGAAGAGTCACTCTTTGGCATCCTTGTAGGCCCCCTTCAGATACTGGAAGGCTGCTCTGAGGTCTCCACGCAGCTTCTCTTCTCCAGACTGAACAACTCAAATTTTCTTAGCCTGTCTTCATATGGGAGATGCTCGAGTCCCCTTGTCATCCTCGTGACCCTCCTCTGGACTTGCTCCAACAGTTCCATGTCCTGCTTATTTTGGGGACACCAGAACAGTACACAGTACTCCAAGTGGAGTCTCACAAGAACAGAGTAGGAGGGCAGAATCACCTCCTCTGACCTGCTGGTCACACTTCTTTTGATGATAATACGTGAAATAGCAAGACTCCATGTTGTGTTGTCAAGCCTCTGCTGGCAGTGTTCAGATAGTTTATAATATAAACAGAAGATCTGCATGTCCATGTGACAGATGAATGTGTGGCCATTGTGAAAATTTTATCCTAAGAATGTAGTTTGATCTGTGTATCTGAGGGGTCTGCTTGTATTTGTGGTGGTCTAGGAAAATCGAAACCGTAACTTGCCAGATGCAGTATTAGCCAAGAAAGTGGCAATGAAAAAAAGGCTTTTACTATCAGAATCAAATATGAGAGTTATAAAACTGGCTTTTAAGGTACTGATACACAAGAACGTCAAATCTTATTGAGAAAGACAAAAATTAGGCTTTTGCTAGGATAGTGTTTAGCTTATAAACCCTTCCCTCCCTAGGGTTTTTCTCTAGACATAATTCTGTAAAGGAACCAGGATAATTTTTGTTTTCAAGGATAACACAGTTAATTATACTTGTGATTTGCGAAGATGAGCTAACTGGAAAGGAGGGAACTGTTGTGGGTGCCAGAGAGTATTTTTTTAGGAAGGTTTCATTCTCTGATACGAAAGGACTAGCTTTTAATCAGGTTTGAAATTGGGATAAACAGTAGATACATAATATGAAATACAGGCTAAGCATGTTATGGCTACCAAAGTTCAGCATGCACAATGATATATCCTGAATGCTTGCTGCTGTGTCCTTGAGCACACACAAAGTTTAAATCCAGCTTACTGCTCTTCCAGGTGATGCTGATTTTCTCAGCAGCCAGGATAGAAAGGCCCTAGAGCTGCCCACCTAAAATGCTACCACTGGTCTCCCCATGAGAGCAGGGTAAGAATGTACTGGCTCATCTTTTAACACAAGCATCTAACCATCCTTGTATCCTGCCTTTAAAAGCAGATCTTCATGTATGACAAGAATTCTATTGCCATGACAGGTGTGGAAAGGACTTTCCAGTTCTTTCCACAAACTGCAAACTTTCCAGTTCGCAGAAGATACAAACTACTTTTTGCCCAATGACTGTCACATAGCCAAGTAATTCCTATCTGCTGCTTAACCATATTTAAAGAACCTGTTTGCTTATCAGTGTGAAACACATTAATTTTGACAGTTCATGACAAATGCATCCATTGCCCTTCCCTATTAAACTAATTGTAACAGAAGGGCTTTATTTTTTATTTTCCTTTTCATAAATACCTATTTTTAGCATAGATATCATGCTTCAAGGCCTGTAATTTTTTTTTCTTTCTTAAACATTACTTTCCAAATAGAAATCTCAAGTTCCTGGGATCATGGTTTCTTAACTGATGTCGAGACAAACTACTAAGGTTTTTTTGGTCACATGCTGACCATCCATAACGTCCTACTGTACCATCTCTGAGTTAACAAAGTGAATAGAGTTACTTCATTTTGTGACTTGATGCTTTTAGAAACAGAGAAATAATCTAATGCATTAAAATTAAACCACTCCTATACCATTTTATTAGGCAAATCTGATAGAAGTGAAAAGCTTGGAGAAATACTTTAATCCACATAGTTTCATTGTCAGAGTCAGTGCAGGCAGAAGATTCACTAAGGGCTTGGAAATAGTTACAAAGAAGAACCTGTGCAATATCAAAATAAAATTCCATAAGGTAGGAATCTTTGTCTTTAGAAAGATACGTCTTCATAGTAATTGGCCAGAAACATCAAAAGATTTAGAAGAAATCTAGTGAAAAACAAACTCTTGGTTTACATATAGCTCTTAAAAGAGTACATGCCACAAAATTTGTTTAGAGTGCCTGTGCTCAAAGTGCCAGTCTTGCCCTTCACCTCTTCCTGCTATGCTGGCATCAGCAGGGTGCTGCACATGGACCCAGCCCAGCAGACAGGGCAGCATACTGCTTGTTGACAGGGTTGCAAACATGAGGAGTTTAACCTCTGCCTAGTTCTTGAACATCTGGATATTAAAGCCAGCAGTGCAGCAGGGGTGTAGGTAGAGATGGCTTGGTGCCTCCTAACCTGAGAAGCAAAGGTTAGGCATACAGTCAGTGATGTAGGCATACACTCTTATGGCAGTAAGTGATGCAGACAGGGCAATTCAGATGATAGGTGCCTGAGCTACATCTCAGATGTGCTCACCTCCACATCAGCAAAAACAGCCATCTGCCTAACAGGTATTTGAAGGATGTGGTACTGTGCCTAGACAGCTGCTCTGCTGTACCGGGGCAGCCAGCAGCTTTGGAGAGCAGATGAGAAGTACAAAAGCGCCTACTCCTTGCTCTCATGTTATGTCCCCTGTCCTCGCCACTGTGGAGGAAACTGAGTGGCAGCCTCATGACCCCACATATTTTACAGGTTATACTCTGCGTCCCTCATGCTTCCTGGTAATTTCTTGGTGACCCACTGATACTGCATGTTTCTCAATCATGCAGTCTTTTGTCTAACTGCTTGCAGTAGACAACAGATCTTCATTAGGAAAGTAACTACATTATTTTAATTCATTAAAACACACATACGCATAAGAAGTTTGGTATTTCAATAGCTGACATTTCACTATGAAGCCACGTCTTCCTCCAGGCAAAAAAGACCTATACGAATAGTAACAACAATCTTAAACACATTCTAAATTAAATTATGACTGTCATGTTTCATTAGAAATTAATTTATGACTGTTTGCTTAAGCACTCATCTTCATTTCATTCAGAGCATAGTAATTTTTTACATGAGCAGAGCAATCAGTGAGCTTAAGTTTAAATGTGAATGGAATTCCTGTATGTCCCCATACCTAAGTATAATATTTATTCCACAGATGTTGATGCATTTCACAATGAGCGATGTTACTTGCTAAAATCCAAGGATTACCTTTTTCAAGTAAAAAACGTGGTGGATTATTTTTTTTTTCTTTTAGGAAAAGCAGATATGAAAATATCTGCTTCGTATCTAAAGGATAGAAAAGATATCTATCATATCAGGTAAAGGATCGTTCATTGTTATTTTCCTTATCTGCATCTAAAATTATGTGCCGTGGAATATACATACATACATTCACACCCTTCCAAGTCATGCTGGTGAGAGATCACATATAAAGCGTTTGAGAAATTTAGTAATATTGGGGTTTTATTGTGTTGTATCAGATTTGCAGAGGCCAGCATCCAGCAGCTCTTCAAATTTTGGCTTATAAAGGCACAATTAATCTTTGGGCTGCAATTCAGGAATAGCAATGTAATCTTATACTATGTGTACCACTTATTACATCTAGACCTTTATACCCAGAGGAATAACATAGATGAATTCATTGATTATATCTTTTTAAGCCTAAAAAGAGCTACAATTTGTCAGGAAAGAATAGCTAGAAGCAACAGATAGTGACCTAAATAGTAGAATTCCAAAGATAAAATAGAAGAAAATGAACACAAATGCTTCATTGTTTGAGAGCTGTATTGTCTGCAACACACTCCAGTGAATCCAGTCTTTGTGGAAGAGGCCAAGGCAGATAGAATCTGTGGAGCTAAAAATGACAGCCTGAGTAAGTAGCCATCAGAGATGAAGCCAGGGAGACTCTGGCAATTGCGCTGTAAATCATAACTGCAATATTTGTTCAAAGCTCCAGTTACTATGCGTACTGGTGGTTTTGTCAGAACAGTCAGAAGAGTCCTGCCTCATAAAACACTTAAGGATATCTAATGTACTGTTCTTGTGGACCTAAATATAAATTTCTGACTATTGTCTGGGTGTAATGTCAGTGTGGTAGCTGGCAAACCATTAAGGGCCCGATTCTACTCCACAGCAATTCCCTTAAAGCACTGGAGGTAATGGAGTGACTCAGGAGAAAGAAAAATCAAGCCCATGCATTTCATTATTGTAAGTAGTTCTTGTCTTTAGCACATAAATCTAGTAAAACAGCATTGCATTTATCATAAATTGTTATTGTTTATGCACATTTTCAAAGTTTTGGGGGAAAAGGTTGCATTTCTGAATACCTTTTAAAAGCTGCAGTTAACAGCTTTCACCTCAAACACTGTAGTTAACAGAGGTGAGGAGAGGACTACAGGATTTATAGATTTCCTTTTTATGAGGTTGTCTGCTCTTTGCAGCTTGTCCTTGCTAAAGGAAAAACTTGATTCAGGTTTTAACCCTGGAAAATTAGGGCCCATGTAGACATGGGAATGAAGCTCTGCACGTGCTGCCGTGCTCTCCGTGAACAGATGTCCAAATAAAATATTATATTCTGAGCACAGCAATTTAGGTCTGGGGTGTGATTTTTTCGAGGGAGCTGAGCAGGGTGGGACTTCTTACATGCCTAAAGCTGAGCATATGTTGGGCGTGTTTTGCAGAATCATGGCTATAGGGCCAAGTGTCTAAGGCTATTTAACACCTCGGGAAGTTACTCCTGGGGAGTCACATTGGTGATGCACAGTGGTGTGAAAAAGAGCTTGATGAATAGTTGGTTTTAAATATCCCATTGGATACTCAGCTGAACCTTTGGGTGTTAAGAGACCTGCAGAAAGCTCAATCTCAATGACAAAAAAATAAATGGACATAATGAGAGGAAGAAAAATGTGTTCTCCAAGGTTTGCGTAACAGTTTGGAAACGTTTTAGTAGGTGAAGTGTTAATACTTCCTTCAGCAATAATGACTTGGGAAGGAGGTTGCTTGTTTGGGGGTTTTTGGTTGGTTGGTTTGTTTGTTTGAATTACCTCTCATATTCTACAGAAAGCAAACAAACAACATACATGCTTGGAAATATCACAAATTTGAATTCCTGTCTTCCTGGTTGCTTCATATAGGCCACACTGTACCTGGATAAGGCCAGATGTTTCTGTAAACTCTAATGCTGTAAATGAAGATGACATTAACACCAATAACTATTTTGTTATTGAACTTAAATAGGTGTTAGTGATGAATAAATGAAACCAAAATCTATAGAAGGACTATGTTACAACATCAGAAGAACACAGAAGATTTTCTGTTTGTTTTTAATGCCAGATTTCCAACCAATAGTAAGAACAGAAAAGAAAGCTATGCTTGTTTATGGGCTAGGGCAAGGTCTCACAGACTCAATTTCTCTACAATTTTCCCCCAGGTCACAAAGGCTGACCTAGGCCCCTCACAGAACACAGCCATCCAAATCTCATATGGGCTTTTTTGAAACTCCTTGGAGCTTTTTTCCTCTCTATCCCTTGGTAACTGTAATCCTTCAATGTCTGATGTGGTTGTTAAGTGTGCTCCATAGATCTAACTAGGAATCATGTCCTATTAAGGCTTCCACAACAACCAGACTCCTACTCTTTTATGGGAGACTGGAGCTATCTGCTAAGTTTCAAATTTACATTTACTTTTAGTTAGATCTTTAACTCTGATATCTTCTAAGGCATAAGTCATCCACTCCTGACACTTCAGGATCCCAAGTTTGATGTGTTAAAGCTGTACAATCTCTAATCTCTAGATGGTGGGGGGGGGGGATACTTGGACTGCTACTAACAGATATGTGCAGGGTGAGTGAGAACAGCAAGTTCATATATGCTATACAGCAATCTATGCATGTGAAATTTCTGAAAGGCTCCCCATCACCGATAAAAAATTTCTAGAGATCAAAAAAGTTTGAATACACTTCACTGGAGTGTCAAATCTTGACAATAAAACACATTAAAAAGAGTCTGACCAAGTGACAGCTTTCTAACAGATAACCATAGAGATATGAAGACAAGTTGGAAGACAGCCTGTAGAAAGAGTTATGGAGGTGAATGGAAAGAAATTTGAAGATGGTTTGAGATAATGTCAATTGGTGTAGTCCAGATAAAGACAGACCCTTTACATCTTCTTGAGTAAGTTTGAGGCACCAACGAAACTACATAAAACACCTGTTAGTTATAAAAATGTCAAACAAGCATGCATTTGGGAAATGGAGAGATTTAAACATTCATGAAAGGGTGAGAGAGATTCTTAGAAGACACGTCGGATATATTTGTCATCTCAGCAATTTGCCTGTCTCTGTTCCAGAAAAAAAAAACCAATAATCTTGTGAGCATTGAAAGTAATCAAGCCTGATTTCCTACAGATTAATTAATGGAGTTTCTAAAAGACGCAAGCTCCAACTGAAGCTTTTGTGGTTGAGCCCCATAGCATGAGAACCCAGTGTGGATTCTCTAGGGACTAATAAGAACTAATGCACACCTGAGCTCTTCTGCAGATACAGGGATTTTTTGAGACTTTCTCTTCCATCATCCCACTCAGTTTCATCAAATTTCTGAAAAATGCCATTATTTTATAGACTCTCTGAAGAACTGACCCTTTTCTCCCCCAGTAACTCAGTGAAATTTCCCCATCCTTTCCATTTACTGGTAGTGTTGTTCCCATGATGGCTTGAGCACATACAAGAAAAGACTACTTCCACCTTCCAAACCTGCCTGATTTCTGTTACTCTCAGGAAGTCTGGTGGTTGATTAATTAGTAAGTAATTTGATGTTATTTCTGACCTAGGAATGAAAGATGGGAGACGGCCTAGGAAATTCCTTGACAAGCCTTGTGTGGGACTGTGCTTTTCTCGATGTCGTGGTTGGTCAGCTACCTTACTGCTGATAGAAGCCACTGCCAATCTGCTTGCTTGTATCAGCTGAAATCATTGGACCTGCACTGTTATATACATGTATGAATATTTTAATTAATTTTCTATACAAGAACATTTATCAGCTAAAATCAAGAAGTAAATCTATTTTTAAATGAAGCTAGCTTCAATATTTACTGCAACTTAATGACAACTTGAGACAAGAATTTAATTACATGGAGTCAGCATACCATATATATTGTAAGGATGTACCACGGGACTTATTCTAAAGTGTAATTTAGAGTGTAACTTTTAGACTGCTCCTCGGTATGAACTTAAATCAAAATATTTCCACTGATGGAGCACATTCTTCAAAACTGATTACAAAAGTAGCCACAGGACTAATGGAGGCTTACTGTAATTTTATGTGTTATGGTATAAATGACTTGGAAGAACGCTCCTGGGAAGTCGTATTGTAATTTAGTATCTTAAAGCTGAAAAACGCTAAGAAAATATTTTTTCACAGGGACCTACATTTTCCCCTTAGTGCTACCTAGAAATGCATCTTTTTCAGGACAGTTTTGTATCCCTTGCAATTCACATACCATGTCCCAAAAATACACTGAAATGTCGTACTGTCCTTCACAGAAACAGCCTCCCCTGAGGAGTGGACAACAGATGGGGACTCAGGAGACCAAGCTTTTCCTTCCTCCTTCTCCCTGCTGGCTTTGCACATGCTGATCTCAAGGAGGTTTACAAAGGCCAGTAACGGCTTCCTTGTTCACCATTACCCTGGTTTTTGCTGGCATCACTCATGGTGTTGTAGAGAGTGGGAGGTGTTCTCCAATGTCTGTATTTCAGGGCCTTGCTGTGAAAATGCCACACCACCTTTGCAGCTGTATCCCACCACAGGCAGATGTGAGTTACCTCTGTGAATACACAGAAACTAGCTGTGTTTAACAGTCTAGCCATACAACTGAGTTGTTTTTTACACTGATCTTACTTTGCTGCAGTAAGAACTGTTGCTCTGTGACAGTATGTTAGGCCTTGCTTACGTAAGGCTACTGTTCAATTGTTTAACAAACCTATTTCAATAAAAGAGTGGCTGACATCAATCCCTGACTAAACAATTTCTAGAAAAAGAAATAGGTAAGTCAGCACAACGCTCTTGGGTAGACGAGGTTTATTCTGGGACATAACTGCTTAAAGATGCAGATACAAATGAAATGGGCTATGTCGAAACACGAAAGGATCTTCTTCACTACTTAATTATCTGGCGTGGTGACATTTCAGTGGATGTTATTTGTAGATCTTCATTTAGGTAAAAATAGCTATATGGCAGATTGCTATGGCAGCATTCTATTATAAGGTTATGCCAGGCATATGCTCAAGGATGTTTCTACTTTATAGACAGGCATGCTATCTCCTAACTGCTCCAAAGGCATCTCAAGAAAGATTTACACCCACACTGTGCCCTAACAGCTCCACAGGAACTCTAACTAGCCATGAGTAAGTAAGGCCCGTAACCAAAAATGCTGAGCAGCACCTCAGCTGGTGTAAATTGTCATAGCTCCTCTGTGGAGCTGGGGACACTTTACACAACTGGAGGATTTGTTCCTTTGAATGTGCAGAAAGTCGACCTCCAATACATAAGATGTCCTTGCACACAGGAACATGCAAACTTTCTTTTGAGCTCCTTTGGAAACTTGTGATTTCTCACTCCAGCCCCACAGGTGTGCTTTACCTTTTATTGGTCAAGATGGGTATTTGCAACGGTCCACTGGGTAATAGAGATGCCTTTTAAAGTTCCTTTCCAAGGTACATTCTAAAACTGTCTGGAAAAATTTACCTGCAGCTGGAATTGCACTGGGTAATCCACACAGATTTTCAGTGCTCTCAGGTAAATGCAGTACTGCATGGCCATCCACTGCTGCGCTGAAGGGGGCATGAGGCTTGATTAGCCCCAATGGGCTCAGAGGCCAGGAATTTTCAGTAATTAATTTACACGTAAACAGAATCATATAAATGTATCCAAACCAATTTTGTGATGGAGAGGGCAGGACTAGGCCTGCTGGGCCTGTTGTCAGCACACAGACAGCTGTAAGAAAGGAGAAGACAAAGGACTTTGTGCCACAGAGCCACAGTGGGGGGAGAGTGGTCACCTTCAGATTCCCTAGACTGCAGAGAAGCCTTGAACTGAGTCAGAGGTCAAAGCTGGCTCAGAACTGAAAGATTTCCAAAGGAAAACCTTTCCTACATGCTCTAAGTAAAATGGATCAGCACAGTGCATGGGTTACAGGACAACAAAGGTGCAACAGGGGGATATGCAGTGACCCCAAGCATTTAATTTAGTTGGTTTCCTGTAGTGGGAGTGTTTCGGTCACCATAAAGGTTGCGGCATGTGGATACATGAAAGCAGCCTGAAGATCGAAATCTGGAGCCTCCCTTCACTTTTCTGTAGCTCTCACGACTTAAGACCTTCAGCTGTAGACCTTGTCCAAACTATATCATGGTCCTGACACAAAAAGAGAGTCAGTCACAGAACACAGGATATATTGGTCTGACCTGAAGTTGAAGGGCAGCCCTGAATGAGCTGGAAAATGACCCCCTCCTCTGCAGGACAACTCAAGGCCCTGACTCAAGGCCTTCACAGCCTCTAGATCATGATACTAAAGAATGAAACATTTTTGTAGCACTGTGTGGCGTTATACACTCTCCCTCTATCAGAGGGAATATTTCTAATAATCTTGCTTAATGGTCCACACACAGAAGTATTTTGTTATTTCTGCCTAGGGAGTTTAGTCACCACACTCCTCCAGCACTCCTTTTAGGTTGGCTGAGGGAACTCTGCAGAATAAAGCACAAACCTATGCAAAAAATTTACCCTGCTCTATAAAATTCACTGAGATAACCTTGTTCTAACTCCTACACAGCCTCAGCCATAACAACTCAACCAGTAAAACTTGAAGTTCTGTGTAGCAACGCTTTCCGAGTCACAAGTAATTGTGTGTACCAAGAACTCCCCACCTAACTTTTAATGGAAATCTTTCAAAACAGTAGCCAGTAGAACTTGCAACTCCTGCTTTCAGCTTTGCTCCAGGCTTCAAGGTATTCATTTTCTTCATTTTTTCCCCCCAAATGCAATTATTTTGTTTCTCAGTATAGTGATTATTCTTAACAACAATGTATTGTGGCACGCTGAGCACCACCCATGCATTACAAACACAAGTACCTATCACCACTCTACTGTTCCCACACGCTCCAGGTAACATGGTGGACATTAACTGACTTCACTAGGGCTGAGCCTGGGCATGAGAGAAGAGATTGAATTAATGGGCCTCCGGCCAGTGTCACAGGTTTTGTTGTTCAGTGCATTAAAACCTCTGCTTGACTGAGAGGAAGGGACAATTCAAAGTTTAGAGATGAGTTTTAATGGAAGATTTCAGGAAGCAAAAGAAAAAAATTGTTCATGGGTGACAAAAAAATGCTTCCTTGTCTATGAAGCAGCACAGCAAAAAGTGCAAAAAGAGGAAAAAGGGACAGAAGAAACCTATAGAAAAGAAGAATGGGAAAAGCAGTTGGCTAAATGAAGATAAATGGCAGCAGAACTTCAAGTAATAGATATCATAGGGTTTTTAATAGCTTGAATTTCTTGTAGCAGGCAGCCAAAAATCAAGGAAGCTGCTGGCTGGTAGAGACAAGGTGGCATTGGCAAGCAGCATTTTAGATGGAAGGGAGGAAGTGGGGAGATTTTGCAGACATCATCCATCAAGAACAGAGATAATCATAACATTTTGTGTTGACAAAAAAGATCATGATAGCTACCATGTTAGGAAGACAGGCAGGAAAAGGGGTAGCAAAATGGGAGAAAAGATGGTCTAGGAGACAGCCCAGGAGACAAGAAGTATAACAGAACTGTCAGAGGAAATTAGGATCAGAAAATCAGTAAGAAGTGGTAAATAACTAACCTTAAGAAGTCAAGCCAATACTGAAGTGGCAGCTGGATGTGCAGAAGCAGATGGTTATGAAACTCCAGGCAAGAGCATTACTGGCAGAGAAAGAGAGTGACTGGCAGAGAAGGGCAAGTGCATCCAGGATTCTCTCATGGCTACCTCTGTGAGGCAATGGGGAGATCAAGTAACAAAGGGAGGCACAAAAAAGAAAGGAGACATCAGGGAGGGTGCATCTCCAAAGCAAACCAGGATTGAGAAAAAGAGAGAATTACAGAAGCCAAGTGTTGGGAATCTTGATCATGAAGAGAAGGACAAAGATTGTCCTCAAATGAAGCCACGTACAGGAACTGGATAAGCCTATCTATTAAAAGTCAGAGTCAGAGAAGCTACAGCTACAGAAGCTACTTAGAAGTGGGAACAAACAGCAGCTTCTGGGAATGAGAGACATGTAGAAATCAGTGCTTTTTTTAAAAAAGGCAGACTAAATTAAAGGAATTTCATTTTTTTCAAGAGCAAGAGCATGCTTGAAGGCAGAGGGTCTAGAAAACTGAGTGGTTAAAAACACACAAGCACAGAAGAAGAATGTAGAGATAACAGAAGACAGAGAACTTGCACTTGAAAGACATTATGATCGAGTATAAAGAGAAGGGAGCCAAGGTTTCAGAAGGACAGTACAAGAAGAAGCTGGGATCTTATCTGGGCTTATTCACTCTGTCCTTTAAAAAGACAACTAGATCCTGGCAGGAGAAGGAGGAAGGTTAGCAGAAAAACACAATTTTATTAGTCATGAGCAAACACAGAGGGTTTGAAGCTCCCAGCCCAGTATGAACATCTGTATGAGAGGCAGTTCAGTCTCTGGAAGAAGTCCTGACCCTATTAAAGTCAATGACAAAACTCCTGTTGCCTTCAACAGAGCCAAAATTTCACCTTGTGTCTGTGGCCATTCCACGGAGACTTCCAACATGAATGCCAATTAGTGCCAGTTTCAAAGGTGACATTTGTGACATGGATACACGCTCCACTGGGAGATGAGTTAAGATTATCAAATTGAGTTTGCATAGACCAGTAAAGGTAAGTGTGACATTCCTTATCCTAACAATCAACTGAGGCAAATAGATACACACACACACAGAGAAATAGCTGGGAATTTGAATACTTTCAAAGCACGCTAAAAATGGCATCGTTATTGATTTAAAGAAAAATAAATAAATAAATGGGATTAGTAACTCAGCCTGTGTGTGGCAGGTCTAACTGAATCAATTAGCATGTTAAAGACATGCATAAAATAATGTTTAATTAAAAATAAATTAAAAAAAGTGCGGGGGGGGGACGACTTTAAAGGGTAAATTGTCTCATATTTTAAATTGAATGAATACCAAAAAAATGACCTGAGGATAGTGGATTACTGCTTAGAGGCTTTCTGATGCTAGACTTGTGCAACAGCCACTGTTAGCACATTCAGATTAATAGTTCAATAGTAATTGGAATATTAACAGAATGTGTCAGATGTAAGCAGACTGGATACCACAGTACTCAAAAGAGTTACTTTTTTTCTTCATTTGCATGTTGATGTTCTACATGCCTAGATCAAAACCCATGCAGTCACTGTATGATTTAATATACAATATCAAGTCAATCTCCAGATAACAGTGAACACCTCCCATTTTATAAGCCTTTGCAATACACCAGTTTTACAAGTGTCTCTATGGTGAATCAGACCTGTGGTTTCCAATACTACTATCCCATTTATGAGTGTAAATCTGGGCTAATCCAGTGCAGACTGCCTCACTGTTGTGTTCTGCCCGAGTTTTATGTAGATCAGAATCTTTCCTAATGTGACTGATTCCAATTCTCCACTCCGTTCTATTATTTTCATATAAACATTTAATCTACACTGTTTAGACCAATATAATAATGGCTTAAAGGAGTAAGGGAAAACCACAATTACATACAAATTACAATAATAAATGCTGGGTAGCAGGTAAGCCACATTTCAACCCCTAAGAGATTGCTGCTTCAAGGCAAATCTATCTCATTCTAAGCCAGGTTCTGAATAAATATATGATCATATCAGGAAGTCACCACATCGCTTATGAAATGCGCACGTACAGATGCAGCCATCGTCTCCGAGCAGCTGACGGTGTGCTCAGAGGAGAGCAAGGCTGGCATGTAGCAGGACGGTTGCAAATCCAGCCTGGAAGTGCACTGGCAGTTCTGCATGTGGAAGCTTGCACATCACCTGCTCACACTGTACCTAGCCCTAGGAAATGCACTAAATCTTTTCATGTTATACATGCCAAATTCATCAACAGCTTTAAAAGAGAGAAAGAAAGACATAGATCATTTTTTAACTGTTCCCATTATGTATGATAAAAGAAAAATTAGAATGAGTAACACAGTATAAACTCACTGCTCTTCTGCCACTGTGTGGAATAAGGCTTGCTCAGCACCTCAATACCTTTAAATGTGAGCCTGTTAGATGAGCAATCCCAGCTGAAATGAAATGAGCAATCAGGCTTTCTCAACCTGCATCACACTGCCCAGATTGGCTCTGCTTTTGCTCAGCATGTAGCTCTCCCTCATTTCAACTGCAGTCTTGTGCACACATCACAGCTAGAATACAACTGATTGGTTTGATATACCGGTGTCAAAGACAAAGGGCACAACCCCAACATGCTGAACATGAGCTACCCAAGTGCCTGAAGTTAGGCTCTGAGTGACCACACCAACGTTGGAGAAAGAAAGCTGAGAAACTTAAATAGTTTTTCATCCTAAAGCTGTGGACTAGACAGGTTTTTCTTATGGAGACACCAACTTGTCCATTCCAGAATAGGGTGGAGGGGGGGTGCTATGTGTATATGTGTTGAGTGAGGAGGAGATAGGTTTAATTAATCTTAAATGCCTTTGCAATTCAAGAATTGTAGCCTTGGATCAGTTCCTGTACTAACATGATTAGCAAATATTGACTTTTGAGTACAATAATAATGTGTCATCTGAAACCCTTGATAAGTAACTTAAGTACTTCCTTAGCTTGCATCTTATTAAATTAGATGAGGTACAGTTGAGGCACATTACACAAAGACATTGAAATGAGAAATCAGACCTAAAGATTTTAGCATTGATTAAGGAAAGTCAAAAGTTACAATAAAGATGGAACTCTGTGGCCTGTATTCTGCTCTCCATCCGTCGCTGTGAGTACAGATCACCTCGCTCTAAGGTTCTTACTGATGCTAGGGAGCTATTCAAAATCAGTTTCACTATTTACTAACATAGATGTGTTTTCTTTGGAGTTCTTCAGCGTGGGGTGAAGTCACTATTTTCTATTTTTGCAACACCGTAGTTCTTATAGTTGTAACAAGGGTAAACATTTGCTATTTGTGACTTTTTGACATGCAATCCATCATTTGATTATGTCTGATGGCCATATAATGTCAGCTTTATGGAAGGTTAACTGGCACAGGTTTTGAGCTTTTGAAGTTAATACAAGGGAGAACAAGGAAGGCGTCACACTTGTGTGTCTGTGAATATGGTAAGTATAACATACTCAAATCTGTTCATAAGGTTTAGTTTAAAAATGTGTACAGCAGCTCAACCAAGAAAGGAGTTAAAAGATGTGATACTCCTCAGATGCAATCTGACAAATCTTACTTTATTGATTAGTTTTCAAAGGCAGTGCAGTGAGAGCACTACACTTACAATAGACTTTGGAATGAGGAGAGGGGGGGAGAAAAAAGCTCCAAATGTCATCAAAGCAAATGGTCTGTGAATGTTGCTTCAAAGCTAGTCATTAGTTGCCAGGGTATTTTGCCACAAAGCTTGTAAAGAGGTTTTCCTGGAGGGGAAGGTATGACAAAATGCACTTCTTGGAAAGATGACTTCTGCTTAAATAGCAGGACACATTAATTCTTGCTTGATACATAAAATTAATTAGAGGATTAACATCCTTTATGAAATTTTGCCAGAGATTTTTTCCTTTTTACCAGGAATAGACCCCAGGCCTTTTCTGTACTCTAATGAAATTGCAAATTGACTTGTGTTCAAATGATGCTTGACTAAAATGAATAATTAAAAATGTATTGCTAACAATGAGATGGGTCAGCTGATCTTTTCAAGGATTAATTAGTTTCAAGAACCATCTTTCTTATGTAACACAGCAAAGGCCAATGCCAGCACACCTTTTTTTCATGCAGTATTCCCCTTGAAGTCAAGGGACCCATTCTGCTCCCAATTATCCAAGGTTTTATTCCAGATTCAATCTGTTTAGAGTGGGCTTTCCTTTATGGCAATTCAGAGAGGAGCTACGCCTGAAGGAGTTGAGCTGTTATTCTATCTACAACTCAATGAGCCCAATTCCTCTCTTTATTAGGGTCTGATCCAAAACCACGGTGAACCGGTGGGAGTCTCCTGTTTGTCTTCATTAGGCTTTGCATCAAGGCCAGAAAAGCACATTACTGTAACCACCTCTACAGAGGCGAACAGTGTAACATGGGTGTAAGATCTCTCTGACTGCAAAAGGAATCAGGATTCCATTTTCCATAGGGCAACAAGTGGATAAACGGAGAAAAGCTAAGACTAACAGGAATAAGGAAGCCTCTGTGTGTATGTGCGCATGGTGGCCCATGAAACATGTTGGGATTTGCTACTTTCCAAGATGAATAAGGAGGCTCGGGATCTAGGAAAAATGACTCAACATAAATTTTTCAGAAGCAGGTCAGGAATCTAATTCTCAGATTTTTCTAAAGTTTCAGGTATTTCATTTCCCAAAGCACCTTTGCACAGTTCCTTAGTTTCCATTTTCACAGGTGCCTTGAAAATCCCACTGAAGGCCTGTCTGTTTCTTTACACGTCTTTGAAAATTGGCTGTAAGTCCCCATTTTCAAGAGTGACTTGCATACTGTGGCATCTAACTCTGGCTGAACGCCACGCAAAGCAACGTTTGGAGGTTAAGAGCAAAAAGCTGGAAAATCTGCCCTACCACTGTGATTCTATCCCATTTTGGAATTTGAGTTAGTTCATTTAGGGCTGACGGGGGTATATTTGCACATGCCATGTAGAAGTTTTCTGGGGTACTTTGAAAACTTAACTGTTAGCTTCATGTAAGGTGAGATTTACGGAGGCACAAAGGTGCAAAGGGAGCTGGTGATTAGAGCCGAGGACCCAACTGGTAACTTGCTGCTGAAAATCTCTTTCACTGATCTTTCACTTTTAAAATATGAAATGTCTGAGTTACTTCCCCAGTGTGTGCAAATAAGTGTGTTTCACTTTTTAAATTCCTTAATCACCTCGTGTGTTTGTAAAAGGTCCCTTTCTGCAATGAGTATTTTAAAAAAGGAAACCTAACATTCAATTTCAGTGTTTTCTCAAAACACTTTCTAATTCTCAAAACGCTTATTTCTACTTGCATGTTTCTGAGTTCCTGTCTCCGATGGATTTTTCAGATGTGTTTTATGTTGTGTTATGATGTTTCTAATTTGGGTGATGAAAGGTTAAAAGATACGCCTGTATGAAATTACTCAGTGACTCTTGTGAACTAACATCATATCTTATTGAGTATGATCACTCTGTCATTTGCTTTGGCTACAGTAAAGCTTTCAGATACAGTAGGAATAAGCTGGGATCCCCAGAGCCTACTGTAGAATTTGAAGGGGGGCAAAAAGACATAGTTTCCTTGCCTAAGACTTTCTAGTCATGTGTAAAGAGATGATGCTCTGGAAAATGTTGTTTTTCTTTGGCTGCCCTTTAGTCAGATCTTCTCACTGCTGGCATTGTGCAGAGTCAGCTTAAAAGGTGTATTTAGCATTGAGGGATTTGGTAAATACTGCTTTATTGTGCTAGTACTCCCTACAGGGCATTCTGAAGAGATGAATAATAAGTGTGAACAGGAAGAGCAAGTTTCCAGTCCTGTCAAATTAATTAGAGCAGCATAGAATGAAGTGAGCTTTGCCGTTAGGTAGGTTGAAAACAGGCAAAGGGAATCACTCAGGCATATACAAAAATGTTACCCCACTACTATTATTATTGTTTTCTTTTGAATCAGATATAAAATGTAGCTATGTTTTGTTATCCACAACAAAACCTCTCTCAAATACTGGGCATATAAACAAAATGGAGCTGGATATGCAGAGCTACCCCCCTGCTGTGGCAAAAGCAAAACTTGCCAAGCGATGACGCTGCCCTTATAGCTGCTGTTGAAGAAGTGTTTCCTTATGGTTTTAAGGGAATTAGTGACACCCAAGCTCAATGCCACTTAAGTCCGTAAAGATGCTTTAGAGCTTGACTCAGCTCCCAGTTGTAAAACTGCCCCTCCAGTTTGCCAGCTGCCTGCTTCATAATTTTTTTGAGACTTGCATTTTTCCTTATAGCAGCCCAAAAAAGCCATTCTTGGTGTCATACTTGGGCTCTAGTTTGTGTCTTTTCCTAAGGTCTTTTCAAACAGCCATCAACCTAGGAGGTAAAAAAGGGTCTGATCCAAATCCCACTTGAGTCAGTGGAAAAGATTCCTGCTGAATGAAGTGAGGGCTGGATAAGATCAGTAGACCCTATTTTTTCATTCCCTGCCTAGACAGGAGTGATCTCTATTGTGCATTTCCAAGCTCTGGTAAGAAATGACTCAAACTCTGAGGCTACTGCTTCTCTTGAAAACTACTCCCCAGACTAAACCCATCACCTGACAAGAAAATTATCCTCCCCTCCACTTTATCAGAACCCACCCTCTTTACTTCATTCCCCTGGAAAGCCTTAATTTTGATTCTCCTTCCATTGTGTTTCCACACTTCAAGTGACAATCAAGCATGTAACATATTTCTCCTGCACTTTGCATTTGTTCCTGTTGAGGTGCTTTCATACTTCCTTCTAACTAAGCCCTTCCAATTTTTTGAGCATTTTATTACTCTTCTGTGACTTCAACACATAACATAAACCTTCTTTCTCTCACTTGCCTACATACAGTGTCTAGAGATGTGAACTGCCTTACCATAGCATGCTACAGCAGCTATCCCCATGGACAAGAATATTTGGGTGGGATTCATTTGATCCTTGGTGTTAGTCACCCTAGACTACCTTTCAGCTGATGGGGGAGTGGGGAGGGAAGACAATTGCATGGACTAATTATGTCATCCTAAAGCAGAGGTTTAAAACAGGTCTGACTGTGTCCTGAAGTGCATGTTTCTCTACGGGGAGACTCCTGCGGGAGTCTAGAAGGGCTAGTGTGGCTGTGAAGGCATCTCCCATGGACATCTCCCATCACGTGATGTGAGTCATCCTTGGAAATGTGCAACTGGAAATGTCGTGCAGAGTGGCTTTGAAAGGGAACAAATGCCATGTCTAACAGAATAAAGCTGTTCTGAAAAACTTCTTCCACTAACTTCTTACCCATGGAGACTAACAAAAATGAAGCATTTTTATAACCTTGGAAGTTCCTGCTTTGATGTTTTTAGAATGGAAAGTTGTGGTTGCTGCTGTTGTTTGTGTTGAAAAGTGTTACAATGAAGATGCACCAGATTTCTAAAATGGATTAACAAAAAATTATGCTGAAACATGAATGAAGTGTCTCAGTGGTCCCTGCATTCCATCTTCGGTTTAGCCTTAGGTTTCTTTTTCTAATTTTAGTTCACAGAGAATTTCAAACTTCATATGCTCAGCCTGCTTCAGGACAAAACCACACTTCAAATGGGGGGTTTCCAGCTAAATTGAGATAGGAGAGTTAGCTCCTGCTCTCTTCTGTTCTTCATAAACAGCTTTCCTCAAGCTGTGTTTCTGTTTCTTTCTTTTACGGAATAGATACAGGAATAGAATACGGGAATACTCACTTCCAATTTCGCTCCACTTGTCCTATTTTTCCAAAGCTGCAATTCAGATGTCGCTGTTGGCCTCTGATAAGCACAGCTCATTCTCCAGCTCTCCATGTACCGTACTTGACCATGTGGGTGTGGAGAGTGACACAGAAGGTCAAGGAGAAAATCTCATCCTTACACTTTTCAGTCCAAAATTCATCTGATATGAATCAGCACAGCTCAGCTGACTACTGCTTTGTTCCTCTGAAGAACTCGGAACTCACCATGGTGTGTTTCTGTGCCATATAAAGCCAAGGAGAAGGCATATCACTGAATGCTCTCTCCTTTTTAGGGTGGGTGCAGTGGCACAGGAGTCAAAAATATCAGCTTGTTGAAAGAAAACGTGATGAAGAGCGCTTCAAACCCATGACATTCCTGCAAGCAGGCTGTTACGACTGATTTTCTTTCAGCTCCCTAGCTTCAATTTTTGGCAGCTGCTTTAGAGAAGCCAAGGACGTCCTGCTCTAGGATCTACAGAGAGAAGATGGTCCACAAAGGGAATAGTTTTGGCACTGGGGACAATAAGTGGTCTGGGGCCTGAGACTTAAGAGACAGACACTCCCTTCTCTTTTTGAGAGAATTTCAAAATGCTTTGGTTTTCATTCAAATTGGAAAAACCCAACCATTTTACAATTGCAAAACCCTCCATAAAACTGAATGATCTTTCTCCCCACAGCTCCATCTGAAACAGATGGAAATTTCTTCAGTGAAGTGACCACTTAATTGAAAATATATGATACCAAATTAATACCATTTCAGCAGGTACTGGGAAGACAAATGAAGATTGTCCAACCTTCTCTAGGTGTCTCAGACAACTATCTATTGCTTTCTTAAGGTGTCTGGCAGCTGGGAAGCAATTTAAATGATGCTTGTCGGCTCCCAAATAGAAGAAATACATGAACACAAAAGAGCAAGATTTCAATTAAAGTTCATCATGTAAAACAGGCCTCATGCCTTCCCTGACCACAGAGATTAGCTTTTGTGTCTGGAATTGCATTTCATAAACCTCCTCCCTCGACATGGAACATCTGCTCCCTTTAGGACTATTGTTTTACACCCATAAATAAAACATAAAATTATATTTTTGTCACTCTTCAGGCCAGATCTTCAGCTGGCATAAATCAATGACAAGCAGTCAACCTCAGCAGAGCTCTGCTGACTTGACCCAAATGAGGATCTGGCCCTTGACGCTTTGGTGCTGAAGAAAATAATGGGTCTGGGCAGAGAGTGTGGGACATTGTTTATCAGAGAATGTGTGTGAAACTACGTGGAGCAAGTAACCATAAAGCATGATTGATCTCTCCAGAATATTTTAACACTTTTTTTTTTTTTCAGTGTTTACTGAAACCTTTTAGGTAGTGCAGTCTTCTCAGATATCATTTTATGTTTGAAAAGCTTTCTAATTCATAATGAAAAGCTACGCGTCGCTCCAATGAACCTCTAGCTTCAATTACTTGCTGTGCAAATGGTTGGCCTGCATTTTGACCAATGTTTATGGTGCTTGGCAATTTTTCAGTAGCTACTTTACCCTGATATGATTAATTTCTTGCATAATATGAGGGTTTGCATGTGTGGAGCTGAAATAATCCTACTAGGCAGAAGAGAAATAAAAGAGCTTGTGTGTTTCAGCTTTAAAAACATTTGAAACATAACATCACAATCTTAAGCGTGCCAATGATAATACAAGTTAGCCATGGATGAAGACGACCACAAGAGACATGAAGTTCCTGATGGGATTCAACAGCATAAAAGTCATTACTTGGCTAGTAAGGTCAGCACACTAGATCATAGCTGGGCAGCCCCAGAAGCAGGAAAGCAAGAGACAAGCCTGGAGCTCATCGTACGTGACTGCAGCGGTACAAAGAAGAATGGCTGCTGGTACTCGTTTGCTTTCTTGAATGTCAAACCCTTTTCTGCATGCTGGTCTCCCTTTGCACCAGAAGTGTTAACATGTATTAACTACCCTGAAGTAAATGGAGGTAAAGCTTGAACAAATAAATCTTAATTTTAAAATGTGTTTAGCTTTAAGCACCTGAGAAATCTCACTGGTGTCATGCTGGTTTGTGCTTTAGTTTCTTTAGCTGGATCAGACTTTAGAGTATGTGAGCAGATAGTGGCATTTGGATCTGTGCAACCCTAAAAAGACAAATAATGCTGGCAGCATCTTTTGAAAGGATTTCAGGAGAATGAGGTACCCAACCCCTACTGCATTCTAAAGCAGAAAGACATTTCCGTGAGACCTGGCACCCAGTTCTCCTTGGGCTCTGTAAAATGAGCAATAGGGAGCATTATCACCCAAGCTGTCTGCCTGCTTCTGCCATATCAACAGATACATCTGCTCTGATTCAGTTCATCATTTACTGTCTTACTGCAAGCACATCCTCTTTGGTGAGTTAAACTAAAATATTGTGCTGTAAACTCAAGAGGCTCTTTGGTGGGCATACGATGCCACGTGCCGATTCACGGGGAAAGTCATCTTCAGCAAAAGCTGCAAAGCAGATCGCTGGAGGTGGTAACCTCTTAAACCACCTTCAAAAGAAGCCCTTAGGTGCCTTCAAAATACCAACCTCCATAACTTTACTTAATACAATCACACATTTGTCACCTTAACAGAAAGTACGTCTACATTGCAAATTCCAGTATAGCAAACAGGTACTCAGACTAGCTATAAATGAGCTAGCCATAAATGAGCCTCCTTGCTGGCAGGATAAATTAGCCCATACGGAGCTAACACTGCCAAAAAGCAGGGTAAATTAGTCCTCTTGGTGTTCTCTGCTGTCTCATCTTGACTGTGTCCAGTACCCACAATGGTTCATTTACAGCTAGCTTGGGCATTTCTGTACTGTCATGTGGACACAGAGCAATATTGTTAGTACTGCTATAATATCTACAAGAACACAGGAACTGAGACTAAAAGGGGTTAGTTACCTTCTACCTTTGCTCAGCGCAGAGGGGCCGAGTCAGAGGTGACAAAACTGCAGCAAGACATCAATGAATTCAGCAGTTATTTCTGCTTACATGAATGTGCACAAATTAGATGGTCATCTTGGGTGATAATGAATACTGAGTCACCTGGAACCCAAGAAACCACTTTATGGCCATAAAAATGGGCTACAGAGAAGCATCTGACACTGAGCCTTTTTCCTTTTTAATTTATTTAAGCCAGCCTTTTGTAACACTTTTTGTTTAAAATAAACAGGTGATACATGTGGGATTAATCGACCTACCCTAGGTAACTCAGCCAGTTTGGTCCTTCAGGTTCTAAAGAGACAAAATCACCAGCACTATTTAGGTTTTAACATTCTTTCTTAATATCTAAAGACCATTTTTGTGGATCTCAAACACTTTGAATGGTTTTGAATGGAAAAAAAAAAAAAAGCATTAAAAGACTTAAGAAACATGTTAGAAAACTACCTGAATTAGCTGAGTTCAAAACAGGTCCTGGATATCTCAAACAACATCTATCCCTGAAATCTGAAGTGACGTGGAACTTCACAAGGCACCTAAATGGATAAAAGTAACGAAAAATAGAGCAAAGATCAATCTATGCTTAAAAATTTCAGATACACTGATAGGTAGGAAACTGCCCAGTGTAGCTACACTTCCACTGCCAGGGAAGTGCTTAAAGCAGGATGGCTTATTTCAGTTAGGTGAAGTCAAATAAGCTATGCTAATAAAAGCTGCACCAGTATATCTGCACCTGACAATTAGCACTTAGACCAGTACAGCTACCTGGCAAAAAATCACATCCAATTTAATGCACACATGCCAGCATGACCTCTAACACCAACTCAGATATATCATGTTAACAGAATTCTGTAGGTTTCAGAAATTAATTTCATACATTACTGCATAATTTTACAACCAGATAATGCAACATATGAAAATACATTTGAAATCACTGGCTGACTTTATGTGATCTTTCTTGGTACCATGAAGAGTGAGAAAACCAACTTTAAAATGCCCCAGTGCTATATCCAGTTCCCCACTCAGTGTTCTGCCTTGTCTAGACTTTGCAGCAAAGTGGGGGAGAGCGATCAGCCTGTGATGAAACGTCCTTGGAAATGTGAATGCGGCCCTTTCTTTTTCTGTATTTACTTACAGATGAGTGTACCCCTGAAGAACTATAAACAGCTGAGAGCAAAAAATAAAGGGACCTCTGAAAAGTTTTATGTCCCCCAAACTATAAATGTCAGGTGGCAATAGTAGGCAGTTTATTTTTTCTGTAGAAATATATATTTATTTATTTATTCCACGAAAATATTTTCTCTGACAAAAAATAATAAAATAAAAGCTAGCCCGTCACTGGCAGTTTTATGAAATACATATATAAATTTTGTGGTACTGATGAATGCCTTTAATAACTTGAGTTGACAATTATTTTTTGTCTCCTGTCCAAAAGAAAATAATGTGTATATTAAAAAGTGCTCGCTTTTTTAGGTTTTGGTGGTTTGGATTATTCTTTTTGTTCAGAGAGTGGAAGAGTAATGAAAAAGACCAGCCAGAAGTAACACACCCAGAGAGCTGTATAAAAATCCAGACAGGTCAAAATGTTGGTACAGCAGCAAAGAACCACAATGGGGTGGGTAACTTCAGGAACAGCATTTGCCAGAACAAGCATCACATTTTTACTGAGCTAAGGGCCAACATGGGATGTGAAGATTTGGAGCTGAGCACGTGCGCATGGCTGGGGGCAAGGGGCACACGCACACCATTTTCCAAAGGTGGGATTCCTCACTACTGTGCTTTCCCTCCCCAATTAAGGGTTGAAACAAGCCACTGGAATCTACTGTATGTCCTGGGGAAATAAACGCCCTGGCTGCTTTCCAACTCATATTTCTCTCTTTTTACAGCAAACAAACAATAGGCCAAGTAGGATGTTGTACGTCGCCCTGGAAAAAAAAATATAAAGTGAAGTATTGATAAACTGAGATTAATTTTTACAAAAATGTTTATATCAAGTGCATATGCTTTGCCTCTTGGCCATTATGGAAATGTCAGGGGTTTAATTGGCAGCTGTGAATAGCAGCACCTGCAAACAGCTCAGGGCTTGTTCCTGTGGTCTGGCAACATTCTTACTTTATGCTTTAAATAAAGGCTTACTCACTGAGACAGAAATAACTGACAGTGGATGATTGATGATTGCCCATCACGCAATAGCTGACATCTACCATTCACTGAATCCATTTACAATTTCACTTCCAGATTTCATTAACAGGGCCATGACATCTAGGAACGGGATTGATACAGATGGCAGCTCAGTTACAGAGTTCAGCTGATGCTGAACGTATGTTAAGCATTGAAAACAGATTACTATGAGCTCCAATCTATCTCATGTGGTACATTTTGGAAACCCTATCTGTTTACTCCAGGTAACCTTTTATAGTTCTATTTATCCTGCCTAGTTTCAAACCAGATAGCAATTTTCCATAGTGGAGAATTTATAGTGCCATTTGCAACACGCGTTTATAAAATACTTACTTCCGTGAAATATTAAGACAAGATTTTGGCATTCTAGAGGTTCCCTTCTTGCTTAAGGAGGAAACAAAAAAATGTGAGCACATAAAATCCGTGATTTCCCTCATCACAAATATCCTCTTCTGAGCAAA
Organism: Strigops habroptila; assembly: GCF_004027225.2. Classification (NCBI taxonomy): domain Eukaryota; kingdom Metazoa; phylum Chordata; class Aves; order Psittaciformes; family Psittacidae; genus Strigops; species Strigops habroptila. Next base: position 66,836,911 of record NC_044282.2, read on the forward strand.
ACAAATGGCTCGCTCCCCAGCGCGCACCTGCATGGGTCTCAAACCCCAGTGGCCATGGAGCTCAGAGGCAAATAAAGAAGTTTCCAGCCAGAGACACCAGTCCCACTCTGCTCAAAACTCCTGCTGACCTTTGCCTGAGATGGGACACAGCGTCCTGCAAATCCTTGTTTTTATCTCAAGCTCATCGGGTTTGGCACAGGCTGTTCTTCAGGAAGGCTGAGGCTCAAAATGCAATTTTCCATTTTCATTAAGAAGCTGGGCCAGATAGCAGATCTCAAGTTAGTTTTCAAACCCCAGAAAGTCTGGAGCTGCTCAGACACAGGATTTCAAGTTGTCTTGCTGTTAGGGTGAGGGACACTTCTAAAATTCAGAGCCCCCTTCAGATCAAGGGCTGAATTAGAATGATACTCCGTAAAAGTAAAGAGTCACAGCCTAGAAAACACTCATAACCACCTACTCCATGCAAATAAACAGTCTTAAAACCCAGCCTTAAGGGAGGAGAGTAAGAAATGAGCAGGGTAAACACCATGTACAACATCTCATCCAAACAAGTGAGGGTGTCGCTTAATGGGTTGATGCAACTGCTCTGTACAGCTCAGCTGCTGAAGAAACACCCGATGTACAACAGCTTTTTTACCATTATCAGGTCTTGCGTTTGCTTTTCTAGTTCAGTTTGTGAAGTTCTCGGTCCCTCCTCACCAAGCCCTCTCTAGGAACGCACCTCTCCTGGGCAAGTGCTGGAGCAAAGTCTGAAAGCAGGCAGACAACCAGGGCTTTTGGGGCAGCTGCCAGAAGCTTCAAGCAGTCTTAATTTTCACATCAGCCCATGACACTTACTTCTACATCAGCCCAGCTTTCAGACCGTATGAACATGCAGTGGACCCCCTATCAGCTGCTCTACCCTTTTTTATCTTCCTGAAGTCAATGTAGCTTCATCCTCGTCTGCTTTGCCATCTTCTGAAACCCAAATTTGTGCTGTTCTTATTCTTACAGCCAAAAGATCACTTAGTGGAAACTGGTATTAATGCAGTTCTTTAGCAGGTGCAGAGATAGCCAGTTTCCAGACTGACACTTGTAATGGCTTCCCAGAAACAGCTCTGTTTCATCTCAAACTTGCTGAGCCAAATCCATTCCTTCCGTATTTCAACCAACTTTGTACATTTAAGCCACTACTTCAGTCTCCGTACGTAATTGCATGCAGTCCTTCTTGTACAAAATGCGGTGGTTCTTTTCTTTATTATGATTATTTAAAGCAATTAAAGACGATCACACACAAACTCTAGAATTAACATTGTGCAAATATTTATACAGAAGCTAAAGCTAAGACTTTTCCCCTTTCTAGGTGAAACGTGGAAGATTTGTTCCAGAAAAAACAAATACATTGTCCAGTTTAACTAAAGGCAGCATGAAAAGTCTTCCTTTCTACCTCATTTAAAGAACTTCTGATGCTCTTTGTAAAGAAAACACCCTTCTTCTCCATGTACCTTTGCTTACATGTGCCATCACTGGTGGTAATAGATGACAGTACAGAGGTTTTCCAAGAAATACCCCTAAAGTTGTAGTAAGTACCTTTCTATAATATGATTAAATTCAACAATTTAAAAAGGATTTTTAAAACTTATCAGAGATACACGAAAAACGCAGCAACTTTAACAGAAACAGCTACCCCTGCCTTTGGAAATGAGGACCCGTATGCAGGTGTTTAAACAGGGCTTTAAAAAGCTAACTTTAGACACCCCTTTTTTATTCCTGCTTCTGTTATTCTGGTTCAGCTGAATAGATCTGCACTGATTTTTTTTGCTGTCTAGCAAACAGCTGGAGGTGCTGGAGTATTTTTTGCTATTCTTAGTAAATATCTTTTAAAAACCACACTGAGGAGCTACTTCAGCCTGGCACTCAGGTGGGTGGTCAATGCCACCTCCCTGCAGCAAAGCCTGGAAGCGACATGTGCCCTGGTGCTCTGTTGAGCAGGGACCCAAAAATACGGCAGATGGACCCCGAAGTCAGGAAGAACATGAGTCCGTTTCAATTTTAGATGTTTAAGTGCAGGATTCCGGCTCTGAGCTAGTCATCAGGGCTCTCCATAGCAAGTGGTCAGAAATAAGTACTCCCAGGTTGTGAATCATCTCCTGCTATGGTAGGCATCTAAACCAGGTGCAATCAGCCATGACCTCCAAGTGCCTGTTTCCTACCACTGACTAGATGAAACATTCAAACGACTGGCTTAGACACAGGCATCTACTCCACTGCCCTCTCAAATGACATGAGACACATCCCATCCATGATAAAACAAAATCTTTAGAGAAACCTTACGCATGCTCCTGGAGTGGCGAAGTTACAAGTCTACGGATCTTTTATTTTTTCTTTTTAATGCCTGCATGATCCTGCTTCAGCAGTTTTCAGGAACGAAAGAGATGAAACAGGAGAGTCAACACATTAAATAGTACCGGGAGGATCTCTGCTTCTGTGTTGTTGTTATGGGTAGCCTGGGGATGCTGTGGCATGGCTTGTGAAGACAGACAAAGGTATGTCCAGCAAGACAAAGCTCAACTTGTGGGTGAAGTACTGTCCCAGACTTTTACTATTCAACAGGACATGGGTTGCCTTCAATGTGGTTTGAAGCTTTGAGACAGAGCACAATAAAGGCAGTCAGAGCTAACCTGCTGGCATGGCACTGAGGCAGAGCAGGGAGCACACACTGCCTCTCTGCTGCTGATGGAGCTCCTGAGTACAATAACCACCAGGACATGAGTGATGGAGAACAGCTTGGGATAGTAATATTTGCTACTAGCTTAGCTAGTTCCCTGAGAAAACGTCTTTAGGTATTTTGGTTCTTTGTGACTCTGGTGTATTCTTGTCCCCAAATGTCCCTTACGACACTAGGACAACGGAGGAGAGACAGATGCCTCCACCAGCACATGCCAAGGACTCCACTTACACCCTTAATTATTGCCTACTTCAACTTGCTCTCCAAGGGCATCAACTTTCCTGTATGGAATATATGCTAACCAGAGGAGATTTTTGTGCTTAAAATTAAGTGCCTAAATCCATGCATCTGAATTTGGGACAACATACTTCCAGGGCTACTTCTGAAGGTAAAACCTTCAATGATTTTGATACACTCAGATTCTGGCACTGTGGGGAAGTCTATTTAAAAAAAAAAAAAAGAAAAAGAAAAAAGCCAAAACTTATTTTACACTGAGAAGAATGATTCATAATAAATGAAAGCTGTACTCAATGACAAGCATGCAAAACAAACTGCTTTTTTGGATATACATCATCCATCTGGTGCTCTCAATTAGGCAGAGATGCAGTGTAAAAGCAGTATGTGGTTAGGTAATAAAAGATCAAATCAAAATGTGTACTTGGAAGGGAGAGGTGGAAAGGTCAGGCCTGACACAATCCCTGCATCACTTCTCCATTTCTGAGCTCTCCCTTTTGCAATCAGTACATTCCTGCAGCATAATGGGGAATCTGGCACGAAGTTGCACACAATACGTTTCTTTATGATTACCTAGGAAAATATAAATGCTGCATTCTCAGAGCCAAAGAGCACCTCGAATTTCCAGGAGAAGCTCTGGGTATTACTCTGAATCCCTGACAGCAGGCTTTTAAAAATATTTCCATTTTAATTATCTCAAAGCTTCAAGAGCTGACTGAAAATAGCATAAAACAACGTAAAATAAATGGCCCTGTAAACTCTGCAAACAAATGTGTTAACAGATACTGGCTAAGGTGCTACTTTTCAGAGAGCGTCTCCAGTTGCCTCAAGAGTTCCAACTGGCAATTACAATTGTTTTCAGCTCTGTCCCTTATTTTCCTTTAAATAACAACACATCCATACATAACATAACGAAACACAATGTGATCCAAGGTAATCCTGTAGAAATGAAAACGTGCCTTGGATCAGACCCTTGTTACTATATGGATGGTGAACATTTGATCTGTATTTATTGCATTTGGGCTGAAGTGTGCAGATGAGTAAGTGTCCTCAGTTGGGCAGTTAGCAGATCTTTACTTATAATTTATAAATAAAGACTGTGTTCCCATGAACAATGGCTCAGTGCAGGCTACTAAGCATCACCCTTGTGTCACCCACTCAAATAACCCCCTTTCCTTTTCTGCATGGCTGTGGTTCAATCCTTAACAGGGTTACCCTGTCTCATATCTCAAAGGCACATGGTGTGGCACTCAATTGTTATTTTGAAATGGAAGAGAAAATTGTTTTCACAGACACCAGAAAATATCAGAGATAAATCAACTCTGTTTGGGATGTCCCAGGAAAAAACCCAGCTCCCCTAAGGGGTGGAAGAGAAAAGACAAGAGCGGAGAAATTTGTATTTACACTACTCAGCCTTGTGAAATCAGGGGAACCTTCCCCAACTCAGAAAATTTAACCCCAATTTGCTTCTAAGATAACATTTTTTCTCAAAAGGAAAGGAAGCCATTCCACCTCCATCCCAGCTTCTGTTTACACAGACTTATTGTGCAACTCGTCCATGCTGTTGATCCTCTTACACTCTGAATCATGACATTTGCTTGGACCATTACGATAAAACCGCAGTCGTTTCTGGCAGATAAAATCTCTGTTTTCCATGCATAAGGGCAGACAACACAGTAACGAAAACAGAGGCCCGAGAGCAAAACACTCACAAGTTCTTCAAGACAACATGTTGAAAAGGCAGAAAAGTGTGTCAGGAGTGAAAAAAGGGGCCACCAAACCGGTGTAAATAAAATTCTGCTGCAAGGCCATTTTTCACTGCCAAGAAGGTGTAAAGAGGCTTCAGGATTAATGAGAATCAAGCCCTGAGGCAGAGGAGACAGATGTTGGCTCGTAGCCCACAGATAAATTAATGGCAGAGAGCAGAGTAGAGCCTAGGATTTACCCCAACAGCATAACACAACTGATTTTTAACACAACCATATACCCCAAGAATTTGATATCAAAGGCTGCAGCACTTTACACTGCATGGACAAAGTGCAGGTGGAGGACAAATACCCAACGGATGATGGTATCTGCACAGGTTGCCCAGAGAGGTGGTAGATGTGCCGTCCCTGGAGACATTCAAGGCCAGGCTGGATGTGGTTCTGGGCAATCTGATCTAGTTCAAAATGTCCCTACTCATTGCAGAGACGTTGGACTAGATGAGCTTTGAAAGTCCCTTCCAACCCAAACTATTCTGTGATTCTAACCTACCAACCACTCGAGTTGAAAGCATCCTTGCAACAGAATCCTGGTAGTTTTCTCTGGATATGAACAACATCTTGCATTTGAGCTCCTCAGAAAAGTTTTGAGATGACTTACCGATGCCTTTACTCAACTCTCTAAGAATGATCCTGCTGCATAAATTCACGCTGAGGAGAAATTAATAGCCCTTCAGGTGAACTGGAGGTAGCCTTGAATTCTGGAAAGATGGGTTGATTGTTAGTCTTTAAAATCACAGACAATCCATCCTGGTCATCTGTATATGGCCATATGCAAGAGTTCCATATTTTAAATTTCTTGTTAAGAAAGAGACAGCTAAAACATGAAACTAACAAATGTTACTGACAAAGGAGACACAAAATTTGTCATTTCTCCCACCAAAGGCATTTAGAGAACTTTCCCTATGCAGAACATCAGCATGAGACCTCTCCTCACCATGCCTCTGCTTTAATTGTGAGTCTCAGCATCTGCACTGCAAACAACTGTTTTTTTCCAGGGGTTCGTAACTCAAGTTTAACAGATTGCTCTAGGCTGACACATGCTTTCAACTTGGGAGCAAGCATTTCTTTTATAAACAGCTTTTTCTTTTCTTTTAAATGGTGATTTCTTTTTGGTTTTGCTTGTAATGTATGTAAAATGATTTGGGATGCTTTTTGCACTTGTGTACAGTAACTCAAAAGCAGCTTTCATTGGAACAGTGGAATTTGGCAAGTGAACAGTCAATATTGCCCTCTAATTGCTTTTAGCATCTTTGCAAAAATAAAAACGTCATTTAAAATGGCTGAGATATTTCAATTTGAAAAGTGGCTACTGAGCACGCACAATAATGGCATGGATTTTTACTCTGCGTATGTAATGCACATATTCAGCATAATGTGATCCCTAAAATATACATCTCTAGATGAGGCTGTACTGATCATTGATTCCCCCCCCCTCCACTTCAGTGGCTGAAATAGAAAAATAAAATCTGGTTTGGGTTGATACAAAACATTTTTTCTTCCTCCATGAAAAATCAACAGCATTTTCCTATAAGGGTAACAGAAGGTTACTTCTGACCCAAAACATAACAGAACGTCTCCATTTTTGGGGGTTAAAAATAAAAAAAGGTAAGAGAAAAGAATTACATTAGAAAAAACAAACCTACATTACATACCTTGTACAAAAAAAGACAAGGACATGATCCTGTCCATATCAAGCTGACAGAGGGGAGATTTAGATTAGATATTAGGAAAAAAATCTTCACTCTGAGGGTGGTAAGGCACTGGCACAGGGTGCCCAAAGAAGCTGTGGCTGCCCCATCCCTGGGACTGTTCAAGGCCAGGTTGGACACAGGGGCTTGGAGCAACCTGCTCTAGTGGAAGGTGTCCCTGCCCGTGGCAGGGGGTTGGAACTGGATGATCCTTCCAACTCAAACCATTCTATGATATCCTTCTCCTCCTTGTACACCCCCCATGTCACACTATGAGGACTTACTACCCACAGCTTGAGTTCCTCTTCCTTTAGAAACTTTAAACGTATATTGACTTGGGAATGCCTTTAAATCCTAGGCTAACAGGTACCTTAGGAGGATGGGGTCCATTCACAGTGACTCTCATTGATTTCTCATGGCCAGTAGGAATCCACTAGATAAAGAAGTCTTTGCTCAAAAAGTGGACTTCTGAGTCTGCTCCCACGTCTGAAGATGGACTGGAGTATGTGCCGTTCCTCCGCTCTGGATTATGGTTATAGTGACTCTCTCCACAGGCCAAAAACCTTGCATCTCCACCAGCTTTTGACAACACAGGCCTGTGCCTAAGAGTATGGTTACCTGTGCGTGAGAGCAGTTACAGGACAGAACAAAGATGAGAGCAGAGATATTGGAGGGGGATATCTCACCTCCCAGGTAACTGCTCTAACAATGGGGTAATAGGAAGCAGGATGCACTACTTCCTTTCTCCGCTGATGTTTTGGGTGGCCTTGAACAAGGCTAGGCTTTGCCAATGAAAGGCAAGGAAACGCCTGTTTTGTGAGATCTGCCAGGTTGTGTGGACATCCACAGTCCTACGCATTTACCAGAGCTTAAATATCCACAAGTGACTGGACCAGTAGATACCCAGATACCACAAGCCCCTCTACAGCATGATGTGGCTTTATGGTGCTTTGAACCTCTCAGATGACCCCACTAACCTCTTCTCTCCAGCACAAGATGAGTTTTAAGATTGTGGGGTTGTAAGAAATGCATTGCTTTTCGTTGCCATGCATTGTTTTTAACAGGCAAATTGGCACCGAACTTTTGTCCTCTTCTTCTACACTTGTGAAGATCAAAGCCTTTGTTTATGACTGGGTTGGGGTTTTTTTTTTCACAAGAAGCTAGGGATGAGCCTATGTTCATGCGACTCCAGAGCCTGAGGCTTTAGAAATCATCACAGGAATCTCACTAAACATCATGTGTTGACAGCGGTGCAAATAGCAAACATTCACTTGTCTAGTGAGATTGTGTATTAATTCAAGACCATCAAGAACCATGGCCATATTTCTCTAACAGGCAACAAGTTGGGGCGGACTAACTCAGAGAAAGGGCTGAACAAACACATTGTTCAGACTTTTTCATCCCACTGCTGGTGTGCTTCAGTTGAAGGAGCCCTTGCTGTACCTCTCCCATCCACCCCCCTTGTCTGAACAGTTCTGCCACAGTCACTAAGAGCTTTTAAATCGTGGCACTAAGTTACAATATGCCATTCTAGGTCTTTTCTGACAGGTAATCCTCACCTCCATCTATCCAGATGGAGTTAATTTGGCTGAACTGTGCTGACCTGGGTGAAGGGTTTTCAAATATAAATGGTACAAATGCAACTTTCTCTGCCAACAAAGTCATCCTATGTTATGATTTCCACCATCTCTCCCCCAAGCCTGCCTTATAAGGAGTGTGTTCCTTCTACTGGGATTCATTCTGTCATTAATCTACGTCTTCTTTCAACAATAAAAGAAATATGGAATGAGATTACCAGAATGGATGGCCTGGTACAGACTAGAAAACACTTCTTTTTAATAGGGATTTAAATTTGACATCAGTTAAATGTCTTGTGCCATCATGTTTCAGCTCTGTTATGTGGATTCTGGACCACGCTACCTACTTGGATGTGAATGCACTGCGCTGATTTAAGGCTTCTCCCCTGGCTATTCAGAGGAACTGAAATCCCATATCCCGCTCCAGAGCTCACTCGCTTGGCCAAGGCAGTGGCACAGGGTGATGGAAACTCGTCCCAAGAGCAGCCACTCTTCACACTCTTCACAGTTTGGCTTCACTGTCTGCCCAAATCAGCTGGGGAAGGAGCAATAACAGGCAGGAAAGGAAAAGGGCTGTCTCCAATATCTGGACTAGCTTCTGCACAGCAGACCCTCGGCCTGCCTGGATTTCTTGTCTCCCTGATGCTCCCAGGAAACAGGAATATTCACTTGAGTTACCCTGCTGTGAGGGGAAAACAGGGCCAATGGAGCAAATGTTTCTTCCCCCCGAACTGGCTGTTCTAATTTTGCATTACCTCATTTTAATTAAAAGGCTAATACTATGATCTACCCTATGACTCCAACTGCATGAGAAATAGCCTTCATCCAGCAGTGGTCACGCAAGACCTGAACCTGTAAAGTAGAAAGCTCCTTTGCCTCCTTACATTAAAATTCATACGAATTGTTTCCTTCAAAAACCTCAAACCCCTACTCTGAGGCAAGTTTCTGGGTACTGGGACTATTTCTACTGACCGAGATACAGCACACTACATGTTGGCTGCTGTGCTTATCTCCAAAGAAATCACTCTGGGTAGTGGGAAACTACATGCAGATTTAAAAATAATACTCTCCTCCCTAGTGAGAAGCCTATGTGTTAATTTTCACTGCTAACTATCTGCCTAATATTGTTGATCAAATCTTTGATTAAAATAACATTAGCAGCTGAGCCTGTGTGACAGGGAAGGAACTGAGCGAGTTTGGTTCAGACTGTTATTATAATTTGGATTTCTTAAGTGCTCTGTGATAATACAGTACCCTGAAGAGCTAATATTTGTTCAGTAAGGGCATGCAACATGATTCTTTTATTTCCTGCCTCTCTCTTTCACAGGCAGTGATTGCTAGATACTAGGACATATTTTTATTGTTTCTCAATAATATTGAGGCAGTACCTAGAGTTTTCACATTTTCATTGTGTGCTTCATAAAGAAAGTAAGATTCTGCTCTTACTCAGAGAAAGCAATCACTGAATAGACAAAGGGAAAGAAAATCATGGGGGGAAAAAAAAAAGCTGGCAAGGAAATAAAATACTGTAGTCCTTAAAAATGCTACATCATCTTCCAGGTATTTATAATATGCATTGCAGTAATGTCTAGCAACTATTACATGTATTCAAAGAGTAACACATATTCCCTGTTCTAAAGTACAAAAATAAGATGGGAGAGAAAATAGAAAGAGGAAATTACCTGCCCAGCTGGGTGGCAGGGCTGGGAATTCACCAGCTCACTTAAGAGCTGATTCCCAAGCCAAGCTGCTGGGCCATACAATGTAATTCTCTGGCAACCATGGTATCTTGGTCTTGGTTTTGACATAGAAGAGGAGAAGGCTCATCTATAGCCAATATACAGAGATATATAATGAATGACAGAAAGGACAGAGGATATAGGATTTTCTATCCTTGATTATAAGATTCACCGAAGGCTGCAAGGTAGGAATGGAATTTGAGGGGGGTCTTGAAAGGAAGAAGGGACAGGGCTTTGCTGACAAACTTGGAGAAGATAAACTAGGCATAAGTGCCAATGACAAAACATCTTATAATTTGCCCTGAATTTTCTCTTATAGAGGAAGAGCAGGATCTTCCACTGAACCTTTCTTACTCCACAGAATCCCTCACTCCTGCTCTAAGCTAGGAAGAAGTCCTCTAGCAACATGGTTTTTCAGCCTTAGCGACCCTCTCTTCTTTACTGGCTTTGGTAAGAAGAGTTTGTTCAAATAAAGACCAACTAAAGGGATTCAAGGCCAGGTGCTACCTAGTCAAAGACTAATCCTAAAACAACACAAACAGGCAAATCAGAGGTAGACAACTGAACTTATCTGCCAGCCTTTTTATTTATTCCCTCCTCCTCTTATAATCTGCTCTCGGGCCACATCCAGTTTAAGCTCAGAGCCACAAGATGCTACAAGACGCTGAGCTGGGTTTCCACAAACCGCTTGGGCAGCTCTCAAAATAGAGATCTCTCCAAGGTGCCTCAGGCTGGATATCCAGGATTGAACACCCCAGCTCATACATACCATTTTGGGTAACTTCCCCAGTTTTCCACCCCAGCTTCCCTCATTAACATTGCTTGGTCTAGAATGAAGAGCATTTCCCAGTCCAAAGATGGCCAAAGGGAAAATTACCGCCACAGAAATATCACTGCGGAAAACTGACTGTATTGGCCCAATGTCCCTCAGCAGCAGCTAATCTATCCTCACCCAAAGAAACTTTCACTTTTAAAGAATAAAGCTGCCTTAGTACCAGCGAATGCTTTAGATGTCTAAATATAACACAGTGTAGGTCTGGGTGGAGTCACATGAAAAGACAGGGCCATGCCTAACCCTACACGAAGGAACTGGCTCAGCAAAAATAAATAATAAAATATTACAACTCTGGGAAAAAAAGACAGAACAGCCCGAGGCTTCAACATGGCCCTGACTTGTATTAAATCTATAAATTGATATTGTATACATACAGAATACATGTATATAAATTCTTGCTGCTACTTTCCCAATTCTGTAATTGTGTTGCATTTTGGAGATAATCCTGAGCTGCCAACATATAAAGACCCCCAGAACTGAGCGGTGACAGGCCACAAACAAACACGAGGTACAGAGCTGATCTGTGTGCCTGTGGCAGTGGACAACTGCCCAGACATCCTGCAGTCAGCCAGTGACTGCTGAGTGGGCTGCCAGATACCTGAAAATCCCAGGTATACAGACAAAAGGGACAATAAGACAACAGATAACTTGCAAAAGATATGCTTTATCACTAAAAATTATAGAATTTGCAGGTATGAGACAATAATCCCTGAGTTCCTCGCTTGCAGGGCAACAAATATATGGAGGTAAAATCCCCATGGTTTCAAAATGACTATCTGAGGGAAGGCTGGAAAAGTATCTCAGGCTCTTATACTGTTCCCATGCAGCTGGAAATTCTGATCCCAATGACCGCAGCAGGTAAGGGACTCACCAGATACAGCAACTGTCACTGGGCAACCCCTAAACCCATAACCAGTTCAGTGGCAGCTCTGAAAGATGAGGTGCTAATTAGAGCTAGAAGACTGAACACACAATGATGTTCCTTGAAAATACTCAGTCTACCTGCATTCCCACTCACTTGCACCACTTACTATTATGTACACTGGTAGTTTAATTCTTTCAGCTGTTAGAGAAACTGGTTGTCTGCTGAAATTTAATGGTATTCAAGAGGCAACCAAGAACTCAGCGTATGGCATTCTGCAGGAATGCTTTACCTACTGCTTTTGAAATCCATGGTAATATCCCTATTATATGAAGTGTGTGATTTTATTCTCCAGATCAATGAGTAAAAATGGTCCTCTAAATCCAACCCTTTTTAATTGCTGAAGGCTGTAACAAATGCAACATGCCATGGTCTAGTCCTGCTTTTATAGTGAGTGTCTACACCCTTGGGCATTCAGAGGAATTTCTCCTTCAGATATAAATATAAATATATATACAACAGACACACATATTACACACACACATATATATTTATAAATACATTTAGGCATAGGACTGTATTTATGATATAAAATGATTGCTTCCCTTTTAATACCCAGCTCATGAATAATTTGGGAAGACTGAGATATTTTCTCCTGCATTACAAGACTTAAGTGTTTGTCTTCCTCATTTATCTTTGGCTCTGATTTGCAATTTATGCCTTCACGCAGCTTTCAGATATCTAACATTTCTTTTGTCCCTTGCCCATAACATTTAATTTCTCTCCCACTGATTATTTATCTCTGTAATTTAAAGCTATATTATTTAATACTACAAGCTATAAAGTGTTTGGGGATGCCATTTGTATGAAAGATGCTGCACAAAATAGAACTGTATTGTCCTATGACTCCAAGTTCTTCATACATACATACCATTTCCACAATCATAGCATGACCATCGTTCCATATCAATATATTGTTTATTTTTTCAGGATATCAAACTGTACATGCTTTGAAATATATAGAACCAGAAGTACTTTTTTTCCTGCTGAAATGTTTGATCTTCAGTGTCTTAAACTACAAGGAAGCCGAAAAAGCTTTTGCTCAAGTAGCAACAGTGACCTCTAGTGTGTTTTTAAAATTTCTCCCATTGAATTTACACCCATTGTTCCTTTAACCTTTAGGGCATTATTTAAGAACAATTTTCCGGATAGTATTTGGACTAATTTTCTTATTGACTCTAGTCTATACCAGAATGTGATTCTTGGGCGATCTTCTTTTATCCTCATAATCTATGGTAAAGTAAGTGTGTCTTAATTAATGACTGTAATTATCATATATAAAGTTGTCATTTAAATGAGCAATCATCTCTCTCACACACACACATGCACACACACACAAATTGAGCTTTATTTGTAGCAGGAATTGAAATTTGGCTAAATATCCTATTTAGCTTCAAGCAGCAAACATCAGGAGCACAGATTGCACTGGTTGACAGAGTTTGTCAGCCAAGACCACAGTTGGGGTTTTTTTCCCTCCCCTATTTCTATTTTTTTTTAACCATACTAGTCTGTACCACGCACAGATTGTCTTTCAAATGAGGAATGTTGCAAGAACACTCCATAGTGCATACAACTGTTAAATTGGCACTGCTGTCACTAAGCCTATGTCAGCACTTCCAATCTAAGCTGCTATTTTCAGGAGTTTAAAATTCAGTTACATGAGCCGTTATGTACTGGCACTTTAAGCACGTGGCCCTTCAGGGAAGAAGGTTATTCTGAACTAGAGAAGCATGTGTTGGCGTTAGTGGTGGATTTGTGTGCGTGCGGGTGCCTGGGCATTGGCACGTTTTGGAGGTGGGTGCAAATCTTCAGGCCTGACCACTGAGTCCTGTTAAACTTTTAGAAAAGCAAATAAAAGATCTACTTACAACAGCTCCTTTCCCCCTCCTTCTACGGATGTCAAAGGCAGCCCTTCCTTTCAATAAAATGTTTCTCTAAGCTCTTTTGATTTCTAAGAAGCTGATGAAGCTGGTCAAGTCCCATGGTCATCAGATGAAACTCCTTGCAGGTTAAGAGAAGAGAACTAGGGATACATTTTAAAAGCAAAGTATATGCAGACTGTGTGTGTACTATGAAGAAAACTACAGGCACAAAGAGTAGCTGACCCAACTTACATGCTAACAGAAACCTATATTCTGCACCTTAAATGATGTTTGTCACATAGGCACCAATATTTTAAAGCATGTCCCTGATTTAATTCCTTCCTTTCTCTTGGAAACACCTTCCCCATAACGCTTTCTCTGAGCCCCAGTTTAGCCAGCATTCATGCTTAACCTTAAGCAAGTGAACTCAGTGCAGCTATTTACATGCCTAATGGGGAATGCATCCTCAACCAGCTTGCTGTGGCTCCTACTGTACATCGCCAGCAAAAGACCATCTTCTGTTTCTTTGTTTCAGAGGCAGGGCTCCTTGTGATCTATCAAATCACTAAGATGTATTTTTTAAGAAAAGAAGATGACAAACCAGGACTCCATCTTTCAGTCATGGTGCTGAACTTTCAATTTTCCTTCCCACAAATGTGTGAATTAGGGCCAGTGATGGACTTAATTTGATTCCTCTGGCTTTTCTCAAGTAGTGACAGCACCCCAGTGCCATTTTTTATATTAATTTAAGGGTGCCTGGATCCATTCAAGGCAAGGGAGGAAAAGCTTTGCTCACATATTCAGATGAACAAATGAGTTTAAGAAATCCAGGGAAAAGATGCAAAGGGATTATAATGTGTAGATCTTCAATGTGCTGATTGCATTGCTGTGGAGGAGGAAAGCCAGGTTTCTGCTAGGTTAATGGAAAGGAAAAAGAGCAATAAGGAAAAAAAATAGAAGTTGCAGAGGTCCCAGATGGGTCTCATGAAGGGCCTGGACCTACATTTCTTGCACACCTTGATGAAAATCAGGGCTTGGTATTGAAAAATGAAAATCGGGGATTACAGCAGCACAGAGCAGATGATGAGAGTGGTACTGGTTAGAAAATAAGTGGGACATCATGGCTCTAGCATGTTTGGGGAAAAGGAGGTGTTTTGTGCCTGGCCAGACTCAGGTTGGTCCGAGGAAAGAGACGGGAAGGTCCCAAAGCTAAGAACATGAGCCATTCCCACAACTTGGAGCGAAGCCAGCATCTCCAGGAGCCCTGACCGCAGACTCGTCCTCGTGTCGGGTCTTCTTCAGTTCATATCCCCTGAACCCTGCATCAGTACCACTCTCACCTCCCATTATTTTCTTGGGAACCTGCTTTGCTGAACTGGGCCCTACCTCAACAGAGAACATCTTGCTTTCAGGCTGGTCCTTCCTCTCCAGTTAAACCAAATCCTGTATCAGGCTGAACAATATTGTCTGAAGAACGCTGGTTTCTCCTAACAGCAAAGCACAGCTCCTGGAGTTTTCAGAGCTTTTCTTCTTTTCCCTTCACCCAGTCTGTAAACAGCATAAATTAGTAATCAAAAAGATACAGCCCTCTGAATTTTTTATGATGGTGTGAGCAAGAGAAATTTGCAGACCAAAGGCTCTAATAGACATATATTTGTAAAGGTGGTCTTTGTTTAAGCAGAAGAGTGAGAAGGCTGGATGCTTGTCCCTGCCCTCACCTGCTATTTGTGAGTTAATTACAATCTGAATGAGCCACCTGTTTCAGGGTCTTTCTTCGAGGCACTTCCTTGCACAATACCACAGATCTACAGCAATTATCTCCAAAATCCCTTTTATTAATTAGTTTTAAAACACCCACATGTAAAAGAAGGTGTGCTGGAGCTCCAAATAACTCGAAATGCTGCTGGAGCACATGATTCTTGATTTTAATTTCTTTCTGCTCATCTCCCATATACGCGTGCATATGTACATATCGTGCACACTTACTGTGTATATTGAGTAGGCAGATCTATACAAGGCCTCTTGCAGCAACAGAGTGGAGGAAGCCCACACTGCACATTAATAACCATGCATCCAGCCTTTATTCCCCCAGTTTAAGAAATCTAGTGCGTCCACTGAGATTTTGCTTAAAGCAAGGGCTCTCTGCAGACAAATTCTGAAAAAACAACCTCCCATTTTGTCCTCGGTGCAGATGGCAACCTCCGTCTCAGAGCAGAGACCTGTGGGTTGAGCTGGACTGAATCAAGTTCATAGTTTCAGGCCATTTCCAGCAAAAGGGCTGAGGTCCCTCAGCCTGATAGCTGCCTCTGGCATGCCTCAGTAACAAAACCCAGGGAAAAAATGGGACCAGGGAAGCACAATTCATTCCTGGTTACATTGTCTTGTTTCCTAAAATCAATGGCTCCAGGATTTCCTGACCTGGAGGTTCCACCTACTTCATTAATAACCACCAATAGACCTCTTCTAATAAAGTTGCCTAATCCCATTATTTTATTTATTTTGAGAGAATTTATTCTTCAGGTCTCTTCAGCATCCTGTGTTGATGAGTAGCACAATTTCATTATGTGTTGTGTGAAAAAGCACTTCCTTTTGGTCTTGTCTTTTCAAACTCCCTGCTTTGATCATTTCTGGGTGCCTTCTTGGTTTTGTATTTACTTCTTTATAGGCTGAAAGAGCCGCAGGGATCTATGGACCAGCAAAGCCCGCTCACAGCAGTCACACAGGAGAAACCTCAGGTCTTCTCCATCACAAACTACAGAAGGTGTTGATGTGAGAGAGATGCTCTAACCACTAAGCACAGGTACTGCAATCCCTGCTAGCTTCCACAATTATGACAGGACCTCAATTTCTAAAAACTTCCATCATATCCCTGTGCACAAGACCCTTCCAACAGCTCAAGAGGGCAACAGCGCTGAAGTACCGCAGCCCCAGTTACCATGAGCTTTGTGGAAGGGAAGGAAATTGAAACAGAGGAGAGGAAAGCAAAATGAAAATAACCTAAGTTGCACATATGTTTGAGCCCTGGTTCATAAAGAGCTGAAGAGGTGATTCCCTAGGTTAAAAGAAATGAAGCCACCATTCCTGGTGTCAGGTCCACAAATACGAGCACTAGCTTTATGTCAAAATACTGGCAAATGGATGCACATTACTGGTTTGGAGTTAAGTAACAGTGTTCATGACAGTGCTGAACAAAGCCATTCTCTCGGATATACATGCGCAGAGGAGCATCCTCCCTGCTAAGAACATGCAAGTCCACTGCAGAAGAGTGATGCTTTTCCCAAGAATCTCTGAGGGAAGGTCTGGCAATGATGGCATCTGCCATGGGAGAGCTTCCCTGAACATCAGTTTTTTTATACTTCTTAAAGGTGGGATGAAGTTTACATCCTTTAGTTCATCCTTTAAAAAGGACTTACTAATTTATTATTTTTTTTAATTGGATTCTTTCTCCAAGAAAGAGTTGGGGATGAGGTGGGAGAGGTTCAGTATTTCAAGGGAAAGGGAATAATGGCAGAACTGGAAGTCTTCCTGATTATAAACAAAACATTGATGTATAGAAGACTAACTGTACTATTTTTCCTTGTTCTCTCCACCCAATATATAATTTTCTCCCAGGCAGCTGATTGCATTGCCTTGCTCAAGTTAAGTGTGATTTTTCTGAAAACCAGACTTCAGTCACTTTCCAAGTAAGAAGAAATCGTACTGGCTGCAAAGGTATCAATATTTCATCAGGTCTTTGTTCAGCACTGGTTTTAGCTTTTCTTAATGGTGCACTTTACCAGGCAGCTTTTTCATACATCATTAAACAGCAGCTATAGCACTTGTGCCCTGTTTCTGATTTACCGTAGATAGTAATGTTTAAGATCACATTAAACACCACACATGCTCTCAGCTATTTGAGCAACATCAGAGTAATGAACAGTCAATAGTCTTACTAAATTAGTACCCTTTGGAGCTCTCGTTACTGAATCAAATAAGTATCCTTGGTCCTCTGGTGAAGACAATTCTAATGTGAAATAATGAATTTAGTGTCTAATCAAAACTTAGGGGTTCCTTTTCCCTTCTGACTTTCAAGAGTAAATTATATAAATTATGTAGAATAGATCTAATACTTCCAGCACCCAAGTCCTGCAACACGCTGCTGAATAATTACCATGAGTGATTGGGATGCCACGGTCCAGCCGCACACTAATAAAACCTGTGAGGGAGATGAAGGTGGAAGAGCTGCTCTGGGATTACAGACCTCAAACAAGAAAATAGAGTCTGTGTTCACTTCCCAGTTCTGCCAGAGGCTCTGGACAAAACGCCATGTAACCTACTTGTACCTGTGCCTCCTCTCTGCAATGTGAACATCACCGCCTCCTAATCCTGATCTGATTTTTTCAGTACCTGTGTAGAAACATGGGAAAAGGTTTTTACTCAGTCAGGGCCCAACACCACCAAATCCTCATCACTGATGTCTAAAAATCTTGCTGTGATTAATTGCAAGAGTTCTCTTAACTAGAAGGAAATAAGAGGTGGGAATCAAGATAAAATACAACTAATCAGAAAATAACTTGCAGACCCTGGCCAAGGTTTTGTAAACATAGGAGCATGGCACTCACCTCCCTGAACCTAAGCATGGAGCACGATTTCACAGTTGCCGATCTACACCGGATTCCAAGTTACTGCTACCCAAGTATATATGTAGATGCCCAACTTCACATTCCTTTTTTATTTTATAACTCATACACCCTATATAGGCATGAAGAGCTACACGTTTGCACTGATCTCCATAGAAACAATACAGGGCTCTGAAAGAACAAACCGTACCTTATAATCTAGGAAGCAGATGCTTTAGGAAAGCTGTGCCATTGGCCTATGGGACAATAACAGAGGTAATAGAATTTATGCTAAATTTAAAGGAAATTATGTTTTCTCTTCCTTGTCTTCTATTTGCAAAATGTATCACCTACCAATAACGTCATTAGCCTTTTAAAGCACTCTATGATTCCTTGCAAAGAAAGCACTGTATTTTTGTAATGAAAATTTATGTTTCAGAAGAACAGCTCTGTGATGCAGCCTCAATGTTCCTTACAAGTCACTGTTCCTATTCTTAATACCATCAGTCTCCTAATCAGGATGGCCTGGTCTTACATAAATAAGAACATGGTGTGAGGGTTGTATTTAAAGGCTCACTATGCCTGAGCAGCTTTTCAATTTATCATAAAATATTTTAAAAAGTTTTGTGGGAAGTGCTTTCAGTTCTAGAGAAAGAATTAAAAGTCTTCGTTCTACATCTTTTGAAAATCCTCTTATTTGCTTTCCACCTCGTCCCAGCAGATGACAAACAGGATGGGACTGCAACGGTGGCCTCTGCTTAAGCCCATCTCTCAAATGTTTGACCCCAACATAGAATGAAGCATGAGACACCTCATTCATGCTTTGGGGTTTCCTCATAAAGTTCCTAATGTGCACTTCCATTAAAGGCACTTGCTACTGAAGTTCTCCTTTGTGTAATACTTCAATGTATCACAGCTACCTTTAATTGTGAGGTGCCATTAGGGCCACAGATACTTTGACCCTCATTATCGTCCACGTCCCCCATAGTTTTCAAAAGGAATTTTCATTGAGGTTGGGCACCTAGCAAACCTGGACGTTACTGCAAATCCCAGCCTAGTTATTGGTTATGAAACACACAAGATGACTATTTACAGTGTAAGCACCTAAACATCTCAATTTCATATTTCACCTGAACGTTCTGGAGGAAGTCCACACTGATTCTTAGAAGCCTTGACAACTGCTTTATTCTCTGCATGGGCATGTCTCTCCCACTCGGTTTTGCTCCCTAGATGTCATGTGTTTTCTCCAAGCCTATCCAGAGACTTTGAAGAGATGTGTTCCCCATATAGGTATATAACATCAACTGGATTAGCCACTGTGCAGAGTTGCCTGCCTCCCCTTATACAGCAAAATATAGCAAGTTGAAATTTTTTCCCCAAAAGGTTTACATTTCCTCTTGCAAAATGCTTCTATTCAGATTTTAATCTCTCCATCCTTTTTTAAAGAAATCTCTTTTCTGTAGTAGTTTAAAACTGCGGCAGTTCCATATGAAACTAAAAAACAAGTATCTGCCAAAACCAATTGCATTTTTGCTTGCCTTTGCAACAGTACGGTCAAAACACTGTCATGACCAGTTGTGTGTGCTTGTGCATGGTTGGGTGGTGATAGGGAGCATTTTAAAAGAAAACAAAATCACTTCCCAACCAGCTTGGCTAGACTGTTTAGCCAAAACCCCACCGTAGTGCAGGTGTGCTCACTTCTTGGCAGTAACTGCGCTTTAAGTTGTAGCTTATTAAAAGACTGGTGGTATTAATGCTTCCCAAGATGCTTCACTGTACATTTTCCCTTAGAACCAGAAGTGGTACCTAGGGGATTGGCACAGGAAGATGTTTCTGCAGAATAGCATGGCTTTGGCCATAGTCACTGGCACACTGTAACTATGCAGTTGCACCAGTAGCAGACCTGGGCGAGGATTATTGCAGGACACCATCTGCAGCATGAGGTCCAGGACTGCTGTGCTACAGCCCAATGCAGCTTGCTCAGAGACTCAGTTTAAAACAACCATGAGCAGCTACAGGCTTTCTCCCAAAGTGCGTCGAAGTCAAGAGGAAGATATAATTGATTACAGCAGGCTGTGGATGAAGCCAACACAGAGGAAACAGAACTGATACTTACCACAAATAAGGAGGTTGTTTTTCTTTCCTGCCTTTGATTGATTTTATCATTTGCTTGTGATTTCTTATTACTTTCTCCAGTACAAGGCTAACTAGAGAGCCTCGAAGATAGCAACTGATAAGGAATCATGTTTGAATGAAGAGAATTACTTTGATGTTTTCCACCAGCCCTTGTTTTTTGGAGGACTCTTAAAACAACCATGATTCCAAACCCCTTCTCATGCCCAAATCCTGCAAAGAAATATACCTTTAATTTTGCAGGCAGTTGTTTGTCAGTTCTGCATTCAATGGGCATGCAAAATAGCAGTACAAGTCTTTGCACATTTGGGACCTTGAGGGCTCACAGTTCTATTAACAGCAATAATTAGCACAGACTAATCCACAAGGAAAGTCAAGCTAGGGCTTCGGTTTAATTTCCTTTAACTGTAAAAACAAACAATCAATCACTAAAAATACCCTTTATTACATGAAGATCTCATTCTTTTTCAGGGATCTTCCAGAGCCACTTGCACTCTCCAAAGGCTGCGGTTCCTGGCAGGCAGAACATTGATTTTGAATCCCCTTGGCTTATGCAGGCATGCAATTCATTGGAGAGAATGTAAGAGGTTTCCTAACCTTCACTGGTAGGAAGGTCCCAGTTTCCTTCATCCTAACACATAAATCCATATTCTCTCTTCATCTGACAAGCCTGTGAAGGGTTTATATATCCTTATAGGACTATCCAAGGTTCTACATGTCTCTCATCCTGCTTAGCAATCCCAATTGTACACAACACTTAAAGTTTCAGATCCATCAACCTGTCATCCCTGCTATCCGCATGCAGAGAGGTTTTGGCTTGAGTTTTAAGTTTATGAGCAAGATTAAATCAGTGCTAACATCGGGTTCACATTTAATTCTTTAGAATAGCCATGTTCTTGCGAGATTTTGACCTCAGCAAGACAAGAACTCTGGGAGATGAGCTCCTCTGATGAAGTCTCCGATGTCTGTAATGGGTGGAAATCTCTTAAGACACATCCTAACAATTTATCCCATCTTTTAAATACATGACAGAGCACACAGGGTTCTGGTTGTCTCACTGAAACCTGTAGAAATACACATTAACAAACCTAAAACTCCTACCCCACAAATTGCAGGGAAGTACTCAACATGAGGGAGTCAGGCCCATTCCCAGTTCTAAGGTACCAAAGCTTTCCAGGAGAGCATGATATATTAGTAGGATACAGTACACTTTTCTTTATCGGCTATGAAAGTTTGTATGAGATTTAATATTCCTTTTTATTACTGGTTGTAAAATGTTGTTCAAAAGCTTAATAAAAAGCAAAATCTAAAAAAAAAAGAAAAAAAGAAAAGAAAAGAAAAGAAAAGGTACTTCTGAGCCAAGTTCATCCAAAGTCTAAGAGAGACATCTGGGAGGTTACTGCAAATACTTTACAGCAATATTCATTCATCCAGTTTTAAAGGAATTGGATTCAATTACATTTTCACCTTTTCCATGTTTTCTTCCTGTTAGTGTTCTAGGGAACTGTGTTTTCAGAGGGAGTAACCCCTAATGAAGCCCTGAAGAACTGCCTTAGAAAGTGTTTTAAGTACATTTGCCATGAATATTCAAACTAGATGCCTGCTCCTAAATGTCTTGTTTAACCAGTCAAAGAGAAGTGACACTTCATAGCCTGTCTGGCCAGCCAAAACTAAACAACAGACCTTGAAAGCGTGGCACATGCAAGGAACAAGGAACAGGGAACACATCACTCATTACTCAGGGAGCAGACACACTCAGAGGAGCCACAGGGGCAACTTTTGCCTGCCCCTGCCCTGCTGACGCAAATGGGAATATCATTGCTGACGTCTGTGGAAAGGGATTATACCTTCAGCAGCAAGAGACAAAGAGGCATAATAAATAAATGGTTTATGCCTAATATTTAGCAAAAGCCAAGTTGAGGCATGTGTGGCAAAATCTACAGGCTGCTCATTCAGCCTGAGCAGCCAAAGGCAGCTGGCTATGCAAGCAGGAAACGCTCCCATATGCATCTCTGGCTACAGAACATGGCCCATTTGCCCACATTATAGCTAGCTTGGGGACTCCTACACTGCAGTGGGTGTTTATGTTCTTATTTTAAAGGTGTATCCACTGGTAGAAAGCCCTACCCCTCCTTTACTCAACTCCAAGGAGGAGCCAGGCTCACATAGCTGTGACGCATGCAGCTGAGCAAGTATCCACGCAAGCTTTGTAGCCACATCTGTAACCTTTCAGGGCACTACAGTTTCTTGCCAGATTGTGAAGATGAAGGAAATAATGCACTGCACATGCTCAGGTCTCAGCAGCTGAATGTACACACAACAGGGGATGTCAGTACAAAGGGCCAGATTCTCCAGCTGCTGTGTATCAGCCCAATTCCATGCGAGGGTTCCCCAGTTTTCAATCTGGCCCATGAGAGCTTACAAACAAGGTTCAGATTCATTTCCTGAGCTCAGACTGTTTACCTTTGTGATGGGAATGGGGGTGGGGGGTGGGTGGGTATTGAATTATGCAGAGAAAGAGATTTAAATGTTGTTCAGCTAATGATATACACCTCTATCTCACAGGTTCACATACTTCAGAAGATATTTTTGGATACTATTGCCCAAACCAGTATCTTCACTTTGTGTGGTCTGGGTAGAATATCTGATTTGAAGAAGCTATCGTAAACACAAGAGAAAATATGTAGGAAAAGGTTGTCCTGTTAGGATCAGCCACTTCCCAGCACGGACCAGATAAACCTGAGAAGTCAGCTAGACTATGCTGGCTACAAGGAGGCTCCCTGGAAATTGTCTGACAAACGAACACAGAAATCCCTCCATTCCCTAAACAGTCCTCATGAAGGACTGACTGTTAGGGATGAATGATTTTAGAGAGGGATGGGTAAGAAGGAAAGACACAGGTATTACAAAAGCTGTGCACTATTTTTAAAATCTTTTAAATGGAGAGCATCTACTGCTACCACATCCATCACATTTAGGCTTTCAAAGCACCTAAACTAGGCTGCTGCTCTGATTAGCCCTTTGGGCAAGCCTTCCTCTTTCTGCCCTTTGACTGTACAGACCCCCTTTTGCACCAAAATATGGATAAAAGCTGGCTAACAGCCTGGAAAATATAGCGTCAGCTTAGTTAGTGCTGTATCTCTTCCATCAGCTGGACAGATCAAACAGATATTGCCGGACAACTGATTTCTGTTAGGAAAGATAGTTTAATGCAGGTTTGCATCCCTCCTCCTTTATCCTTAGATAAATGGCATGACAGAAGGGAAAATTGCTTCCTGTCCTCCAAGAAAACCTAATGGGAGGAAAAAAAATCGAATATGTTCATATCATTGCCAATAGCTGTATTAACTTCAGTTGCAGCAATATGTTCTGGATGAAAGGGACAAGAGATAAAAGTAAGCAGAGATATTACCCCTCCATCTCACAGCAGATGGGCAGATTCTTCTCCCAACATGTTCTGCTGAAAGCAGTGGGCATGTCTGCAGCCCAAGTGCACAACCTCGGCAAAAAGTGGGGTTTGATTTGGCTGGCCAAGTCTGGGTGCCTACAGTATTACATATTAATACAGATATTAAGCTCTGAGCAAGCTGAAGAGACTTAGTGGGGTGAGGTGACAGGACACCTCGTCCTAAAACAGACATCTGTACCAGGTTGGATCAAACCCAGAAGTTCCTTGGCTATGAAAGAAGCCGAGACACAACATTCTCATATAAACTTCTACAACAACCGTGCTCAAAGGCAGGTGAGATGAATGCTATGACAGGTATTAATTAGGGATGGAGTTAATGCTCACAGATTAATCTGCAAATTTTGAGCACTGTCATTCGTCTCAATTATATACAAAGATGGAACATCTAAGAAGTATTCCATGTTTTTTATTCCTAAAATAGAAATTAAAAAGAAACTCTTCCCAGACTTTGCTTTACCAGTTTTACTTCTGCTCCCTCTTACTTCTGGCTTGGCCAGAAATAACTTTTTTTTTTCCCTTGTGGTGCCTAATTAACCTCTCTTACGATATCACTGCTTTTGACAATGTCAACCAATGAATGAATATGAATATTCTGACGTTCCAGGTTATTCCCAGAGGTGGCCAAGAAACACAAACAGATACAAAGAATTTAAAAACATAACTGTGACTGTATTCTCAGACACCAGTTCTCTGGCTTACGGCAGAAATAGGCTGATACGCTACACCAGTGTTTTCCAGCATGGAAAACCAGGGCAAAAAGTAGCAACCTGAGCTGCTAGGGTTTTTTTCCCCTGTCTTTAAATTCTAAATGTTCCTATCTGGCATTTCTCACGTCCATTTTCACCATGTCAGCCACCCCCTTGAAGACAGCCAATTTCACTTTTTTGTTCGCAAGAAGCAAAACTGTCTGATTTCACCCCAATTTCATTTCCCCCAAAAGTGAAGAATTAAACCCAGGGGTGATTTGTGTCCAGTGACTTCCTGCTAAAAATGCAAAGTATTCTGCAAGCTTGGACAGCAATTGCTAAAAGCAACGGGCTAGATTCACCTTGGCATTGCTCTATTTCTATGCTGCCATAATAGCACTTTAATCAACAAGCAGAACTGGCATAAAGCACTGATGCATCAGGCCCATCATATAGAGTACACCCACTTAATCAGGTAATCAACTTAATCAGGACACTTCCCAAGGAACCAAATTAAGCCTAATGACACCAAGTGGCAAGGACTGCTGCTTAATTGGGATAGTAATTCTGCTTATGGTAATTGGGATGCCTGCAGGTGATTAAATGGTACTGAGCTAAGAAGAGACAATCTCTGTGATGCTCAGAGCCTGTCAGTGATTTGTCTTTCCTCAAAAGCCTCTGTCAACAGCGGATCAGCAAAACAAAACTTTTATAATCCTCTCGTTTGGGCACTGTTTGAATAGAGCATTTCAAGATGGAAACAGGAACATAGAAGCAAAAGGGGAAAAACCTCTATATATTCCTTAAGTTAGTCCAAATCTGACACTAGGGCTAATACCACAATACCCCACCAAATAACAACAACAACAAATAAA
Organism: Strigops habroptila; assembly: GCF_004027225.2. NCBI lineage: Eukaryota > Metazoa > Chordata > Aves > Psittaciformes > Psittacidae > Strigops > Strigops habroptila. The sequence goes on from NC_044282.2 coordinate 66,862,002, forward strand.
TGAAAACAAAATAAATATATACTGGCAGACCTTTGTCTGGGGGAGACATAACTTTCAGTCATTACAGCTACTCTCTGCCTGCCTTTTCAAACATGCCTGTAGCTGATGTTTCACAGCATAGCAAGAATTCAGGGAAATGGAAGCACTCAGAGATGGGCAAAGTGAGGACTTCATACATATAAGACACAAGTAAGGAGCAAATGAGGGGGTCCCAGAGCTGCTACCCATGAATTTCAATTCTATTTTAGAGCACAGAAATGAATGATTTGCAAAGTACAAAGAAAGAGATGTCTGAAAATCACAATTTAAAAATACTTCTTGTAAAAATGCCTTCTTTTTAACATCTCTGCTATCCAGAGTAGGCATGAGATGTTCTAAAGTTAAAATCTCTCCTTCCCTTTGAAATAGCTGTTGGAAATCGTAAAGTTCTTCTGGAACTAGGCTGCGCATACAACAGCAGCCTCCAGAGTCATCACACCAGCACAGAGGAGCAATGTTTTCAGAGTCCAGACTGAAATGACCATTTTAACATGCTTTTTCCTTTCCAGTGGCCACTTCGGATCATGCAATTAGTCAACATGCAGGGTCTCACAGAGCACTCCATATAGCAAAACACAGGGATGAAATGCAGTTTCTTTTACACAGCTTGTTTATTTGCAAAATGGAGAATGTCTTGGTTTGTTTTGCTTTTCCTCATTCTCTCTCGTAATGTTTGCCTCACCACCAAAACTGCACACAGTTATGGCATGTTTATAACTCTTTTCTTTGCAGTTTTACACCGAGATGCACCCCTGCTACTTCTGCTCACCCACCCAAGGCAGTAGACAATAATGCTCCCTGGCACTGCATACTTGGAGAGCACTCCTGAATCAAGAGCTGCTTGTCCCCACTGCCATCCTGAGCAAAGGACACTCCTTAAGCCCTCTGCCCTCTGAGATGTACCCAAGTAAAGAATAATGTATCTTTTTTTACTTTAGAGTAAAGAAAGGCCAATCCAAACTAAGATTTGCACCCATGTCTCTCCAAAATATGTATGTGAAAAGGGAGAGTTTGGGGTATGAGGTTGGTGGATGAGACCACTATTGTGATCTCATGCACTCACGCGCATTCAGAAACAACAAAGAACTAGGAGCTGGAGGCAATGGCAGTGAGAAGGCAGGGACCCTGCGCTACTTTTGCCTTTGACAGCTGCGATTGCCTCCTCATAACCAGAGTTAACCACCGAGCTGGAGCCAAAGAACCACAAAGGATGCTTTTGGATTGCTTGTAACGTCAGCCCACGTGAATTTGTACGTGTACATGTGTGTTACCTGGTTTTCATGGGAACCCAGGGAAATCCTCATGCTGCATTAATTATATTTGACAATCATCTCAATGCTGGGGCTTGACAGTGTCCCTCATATGCAATACTCCACTTTTCCTTCAGAAAGGCAGATCTGTATCCTACTGCTTGGCTACTTTTTTTCATGGGCTTTGCTATGTCTTTCTTTCATCACACACTTCATGATTTGGTGTGCTCAATATACAGATGTAAGTTTTCAGGTAAGCTGTTCTTTACATGATGCTTAGTACTGAATATTACAAAGGATAACTCAGTCCTACCTCCATGAGCATTTAATCTATGATCTAATGTTCCTGATTCATTGCCTTGTCTTGTTATTAGCTTCATTAGAGGAATGAAACCAGTGGGTGCAGTGTGAGAGTAGAGGAGAAATTCAGATTCCTGTTTGCCTATATCCAGTTGCAGAAATTCTTGAAAAAGGGAAAGGTAAGAGAGTGAAGCCCTAAAAGGTGAATTCTTAAGTCTCTAAACACCTCCAAATGGACAGACCTCTGCCCGTTTGTGCTTTTTAGATTCAGTCTACCCACATGAGGTTCCCCAGTGGACTGCCAACAGGGAACAGCTCTGACATGCTTCCAAAGCTACAGCATTTGTGTTTCCTGCTTCCTACTGAGCACTCCAGCAGGAATTCCCCCTTCATTCCCCGACAGCTCCACCGGCTCCAGGAAGCGACCAGCAATTGCAAAGCTTAATTGCTCTTAAGTAAAAATCCTCCAATATGGTCAGAGAGGCTAAGAGAGCACCACTGCAGTTGTGCTTGTTGGGAGACGCAATTTGCCATGTGAACTCATGGACTTGGCGTTCCCATTCCATTCCCTCCTGCTCTCTGCTTTTGCCTGTTTTGCATCACGTCCAGTGAAGCCAAACTTGCACAGCAGTTGCTGGTAAGCCCAGAGAGATGACCCCCTCCCCCATTAGCACTTACAAATACAGTAAATAAATTCTAATAAATATATCTTCAAATCAAAACCATTTTGAGTTGCTTAACTGAGTGCATATCTAGTCCTTTGTACACATATTTGTACAAAGTGTTGCCTGTAATTTTAAAGATGCTTGCCTCAGGGAGGTTTCGTTTTTCCATTGAAGTCCCCTTGATTTACTGTACGCAATATGTTACAGCTTCCTTATTTGCTCCTTTGGGACAGTTACTGACAGTAAATCTCTATTAAAATATTCTTCCATATGGTTGCATGAAAATTTTATTGCAGTGAGCCTGAGGCTGAAGGTCACAGCTGAGTAGCTGCAGTTAAGTATTGCAGTCTATGGACTCTGAGGTACATCTGTTCTGGGAGCTGGAGCAAAATTAGAATTTTACTGTCAATAGCAGTTCTCCAAAACTAGTTCCATTTGTTTACCGTCGCAGGCCCATAGCAAGGCAATACCCGCCATATATGTGTTACAGGCCGCTGTGGCTACATGATTTAGGTCTTTAGCTCTGATCCAAAAATTACAGAATCTGGAGGTCGCTGGAGAGAGTCCCTAATGTATATTTCATTTACGAGACATGAAAATTTAATTTTCTCTCACGTGACTTGAGAGACTATCGCTTGCTTACACGCTTTTTGGTGTGGGCTTCCCTGCTCATTGAAAGCTTTTTCTGGGCAGTATAGTGCAGAAACTTTATAAATGATACAGAAGTACGATTTTTAATCGACTACTTGCAAGCAAAGGGCCAACTACGGAACACTTTGCTGTTGTCCACACAACCAGGTCGAGAAAAACCCCCACAATGTTGTCATGCCACGTGGTTTGGATGCCATCGATCTGCTGGTACATGGGTTAGGCTCCTGTTCTAGAAATGCCCCGGATTTGTATGACTTGGAAAGCTGCTTGAAAACAACGTTCCACTGTGGAGGACCACAGAGTATCAGGGTGTTAGATTGCTCTAAACATTACATTTAGCAATTGCCGCAAGGGTCAGCCAAATGTTAATCTACTGCTTGTATTTGTTTGAAATAAAAAAGGAAACATCTAGGCATATTTCTAAGCCCATCTTGTTTAGCAATATGACATCTATCAGAATGGCTCCGAGCCAAACCAGGCCTTTCCAATATGCGGCGTAATTTGGAATTTCTAAAAGAGAAATCAAACCTAAAATGCATCTGTGATTTTAACCTACGTTAACAACATTTTTTAAAAGGTTACAGCATCCAGTTTGATGGCATTGTGGAAAACTGCCAGCTGAGAGATCTGAGAAGGTCAGGAACAGGGTGAATTTTTGAGACACTAAAGCCTGTTAGAGAAATGCAGTAATTTGGAGAACAATCAGCAGAGCTCCAGTCCCCCAGAGACCTGGACTGGAGATGCCATAGAAGAGGATCTCACCACTGGTAGCACTTGTCCTGACCTTCTGGGATGGAGGCAATTTTCTGAATGCAGGCACTAGACAGAAGAGCTGGCAGAGGAGGAGGTGGGGAAAACGTGATTTATATGATCTATTCTCAAACTGTAATCTCCAGTGAAACTTGGATCACTGTTGTGAAGCAGTTTCTTGAATAAGGAGATGTGATGACTCTTCAGTATCACCTTGGTATGGGCCGAACTAGCCATTTTCTGAATCAAAAGATAGACACCACTGCATGCATGGCATCAGCCTAAATTCATAATGTTACGGTATATCTGGATGCAAGGATATATTGGAAGCCTACAGGATATTTTTTATGTTGGGATTTTTTTTTTTTACAACAGCTATTTCTAGATTGATGTCCGTGCAAGAATGTACTTTCACTGCAAGAACAGCATCTAAAACCAGGCATGGCATATACAGCAAATGTTAAATAGCTAGAATTTCAATTTCCAATCTTGCTATTAATTGCTGTCTTAAAATCTTATACGAGTTGAGCAACTGCTAGCTCTCCACCTAAATTGCAACACATTTCCACATCCAAAATACACATACGGCACATGGGGAGGTCGTCTCCCTTTTTGGTGGCCAAGCTATAAGGCATGAACAGAGGTTTGGCTTGATGCCTCATCAAACTGAAGAGGAAGATACGTTTAGAACTGGGGATCAGTTCTCTGATAGTATGTGACAGGTCTTGTCATAGGGACAATAACATGCTTCAATCAAAAGCAAGTTTTCAGCTGGGAAGGTGCCGTCTTTAAGCAACTGCCTGGCTACGAGTCACTGGTTCATTAAGCATTTCAAATGATACAGAAATGTATCTTGCAGTGAGAACCTATGATGGTTTTACAGGTAAGAGTTAATGCTAATTAGATGTTTTGTTACTCACAGGCTTAATTAGTTCACTTGAATCTTATTTTTCAAAGTAGGACACTCATAAACTTGCCATAATATTTTACCAAAACAGACATGTACTATGAGGAAGTGAAACAAATTCCCCACTGCTCTCTCCCACGCCCTGACAAGCCGATAAAAATGATATTAGGTGATTAAATATAGAAATAAAAAAAAGGAGGCAGACATAATGATAAACTGTAATGAAGTTAAACAGCTGGCAGACTCCTTGGTGAATTTGCCACCTGATGACTTGTACTAAGATGCAGGCAATGCCCCCAGCTCTCCAATCAGACAGTAACCCCTGGTATTCACACTGAACATCGCCTCCCATTCATTAATTGGCTTGATGGAAACTGGCACTCTGCTATAAGGACAGAAAATATCAATTTCATATATGTGCATCTGAAGAGAGAAAGAAAACATAAAGGAACAACTTACAGTCCTCTAAAAATTCCACAGTAATGCAAGCTTAATGATCTTGAATGAATCCTGGCTGATTTGCAGGTTGGGATTGGACTCTACGAACACCAGTCTCGTCTAAAACACATAAAGGCTTTGCTTCTCTTTAGCTCGAGAGGAATGCATTTCGAGTTTTGATTTTGAAATACAGGAATCGGTATCAGAAAAGATCCCATCTCACTGAGTTCCAGCATAAGGTGAGGAAAAAAATAGTTTCTAAGTTGTATTTTAAGAAAAGGAGGAAACTGACAGGAGAGCCAATGTTATTACCATCTGATCTCCTACTGATGGCCAAAATTCCATTTCCATTTATTGTTTATGAGAATCAACAAGTCCAGAGCTGGAGCCACCCTCACTCTGGTCACTGGCTGTATTCCCATGACTTCACATCACATCAGCACCGCATGCAGAATATGCACAGTGGTCTTGACTCTGCAAAGCCATCTGCACATATGCTGCACATAAGCACCTGTCTTGTCCTAGGACTTCTCAAAGCAAACCACACAGATAAACATTTAGAGCCTCAGATGTGGCTGTTGTCTGTACCTCCAGTGCTGCCCCTGTCCCTACACAGTACAGGCTGCAGTAGCATGTTTAGGCCTCTGTGCAAGTATTCACTGTGCATAAAGTAATTGCAACATGACAGGATCCTTAACGGCTATTAACACAGTGTTACAGAGCAGAATCACCTCATCTTACAGCTATCTCCCCCATCCCCCAGATACAGCTTTCTACTAACTTGCGGTATAACGTTTGCCATGAACTATGAGTAAATTCTGCTCTTTGCAGGATTTTTATAGCTAGCTGAGTACAAAAGTCTCTGCTATCACCTATGCATACGCCTACAGACCCATATTTTTCTCACTTCATCCGCGAGTCTTTTTACACAATGGTGCCACAGTGTGCTAGCCTCAGGGAGGGGAAAAGCCCCATCCCTTTTAAAAATTATCTGCTTTGTTAGTAATTGTCTTTTGCTATTTAAAGTGTGTTTTGATGAAAAGGGATGGCTTCTCCTTCAGTATTCATATTTGCCATATTAACAATGCAACTTCACACAGACCAGCAGAGCAAGGAGCTTTGCTGAGTACCAGCAAACACCAGCTAACAACTTTGTGCCTTTCATTCCCTCTTCAAGTTCCCACCCTCCACAGAAATAATACGGAATATTCTCAGAAAACACAGGTTTGCCTCTCTACAGACTTTTTTTTTTTCTTTAAGACTAAGCCTGCACTTCCCTTTCTAGAGACCTGCAGCTGGGAGTAGAGCTTAGCTCCAGTCAGTTTGTGCAGCAGAACTGGAGTCTGCCCCAACAAGTGGGATACCCCACACTTGAAACAGCTTTGGGTTTCATCTCTGAATTGTTTTCTTTTTTCATTGCTCTGAACTCTTTGTGAATCTTCCCCTTTTGCCTTACATTCCTTATCTGCTTGCCTGTTGCCTAAATATTGTTTCCTTATGTTTTATCTGCATCACTATTTGTTTTTCTTAAAAGTGCCTTTCCCCCAATGTTCTGTTTTAGAATTTCTCCGCTCCTCATTATCGTGCCTCACTGCCTCTAACACCTTTTTTCTGACCCCTGCCCCAGCTCAGCTGTCTTCTCCTTTCCCATTCCTCACTCTCCTTCTCTGCTTGCTCCCCTCTGCCCCTCGTTTCCCCTTGACTGCCCAGGTCACCCCCTCCTCTCCAAACCCGGGCACCCAGCAGGGTTGGCCCCCTTCCCCCTCACCCAGACATCTCCCCATGAGCACAGAATACACACAGCAGCAGAAGGGCCTTATATACGTGTGTACCAAAAGCTTGATGCACATAAATAAAAGTAAGTTGGTGACTAATTTATTTTCTCAGTATCTATTAAACACAGCCTAAACTGCCCTGGACATATTTAGGCTGGAAATTAGAAGAAGGTTTATAACCACGAGAAGAAAGACAGCCTCTCAGTAGGAGTAGTGAGGGCAAGAAACCGAAATGGTTTCAAGATGGAACTAGATAAGTGCTTGAAAGACATCATATGATGTGGTTGCCTTCAACAGCAGGGGATAGGACTTGATGACTTAGGAAGTTCCCTTCAGTCTTAATTCTTATCTTCCTGTGTGGGCCAAATGTCACCCACAGCAGTCTGCGGATGAACCCTACAGAGACAAGGCACAGGAAAGGCAGCCACAGGCCTTTGCCGGCTACAGTCGCGTGCTTGCTTTGCAACCTGAGGTGCAAAGGGAACTCTTGAGTACCGCCATGGAGCACTCTTAAATACGTTTCAAAAGGATGACAAGATGCCCAGGCTGCTCAGGTGTGAACATAAGACACTGTAATGCCCTCTCTGCTTTTCCTCCACAGAGAAGAGGATAGCAGATAGGATCTTTTTTTTCCCCGTTTCTGGAAAGCTGTCTGCCTTTGGTTGGGAAAACTCTGGCTCTGCAGCAATCCGGGGATATTTGCTCCACGTATAAGGTTTCAGAAGAATTGACACACTGAACACCAAAGTAAAGTCAAGTTAAAAAGCAAAATGCAACATCATCCATTGGGTTCAGTCTCAAGCTTGCTTTTATAGCAGCTGCAGAATTAGGGCTCACAGCAACAGCCTGGGCACGAGCTCACAGTTAACTACAACCAAGCCAGAAGAGCTCGAGGAGGTGTCTCCTCTCAGCTGAGCTGTCTCCTGCCAGCAGTCCCCACCACAAGCTCAATATGTTGGCTTAAATCTTTATCAGAAGGTTGATTTTAGCATCTTCAGCAAAAGAAATACAAGCTGATACGTTTTGCCTTGCAGTGGAGGCGGGCTACCAGTGCACACACAGATGCTCACAGCAGCCCAGCTGAAGGGAGCTAACTTGTTAAGCTGTTTTAGTTCACCTGCCCAAAATTGCTGCAAGTGTTAGCAGCTGGGGATGACATGGTCAGCAGTGATGCTTGGAGGGCAAGTAGACATCTGTGAATCTTCTAAGACCTCTATAACACAACCCACAAAGCTCCATCAGACCAGCTTTGCCTGTCATTTATTTGCTCCTTTGCCTGCAGCTCCTTTTGAAGCTTTAAAAGCTTTTGGTTTTGATAGTAAAAGGATATTTGTGCCTTGCCTGTGGAAACGTCAGGCCCTGTATTGTTCAGTCCACAATAAAATATGTCTTTCAGTTTGATTTATTGCTCCCAGTTTACTTTGCCTTAAGTTGGCAGCATTTCCTGGTTTGGATTTTGCTGATGGCCTTACAGTTCCTTTTTCTATATTAGGGCAGCCAGCTTTATGTTTGTTATTCCAACTCCAGGACTATATTCAAAATGACTAGGAGTTGCAGCGTTTGAAATCTGATTATTTACAGCAATGCCTCTACTTGTGAAGGCATTTCCAGTAGAAATTGTCTGAAAGCGGACACATGGACTCAATTGAAGACATGTTGTTAAAGTTACTTGTCAGAGGAATGAATCCTTCTGGCCACTTCGGAGCTTTGAAAGGTTTGCTTCTTTTTTATAGCCAAATTATATTTAGTCAAAAAAAAAAAAAAAAAACCCCAAAAATGCAACACTGCACAAACAGGTCCATGAGCTCCCTATGGCCATGGCTGGCATGGGTTAGAGGCAAACCTGGCCAGCCCACATTCACCTCTTCCCTCCTGATGTCTCCCAAAGTGTCTATCAGGTGCTTGCAAGCCTCCCCCCAGTCCCTATGGATACAGCACTAGACTGGGTGGGTGAGATTTTGTCCTGCTTCCCAAGCAAAATGTGTTGCCCTGTGCACTTTAGTTTCCTACCTGTAATGCAGGAATGAATGAAGACACCAGGCTGCATGCAAGTGCCTTAAGATCTGCAGCCTGGCACTGACAGTTCCAAAGGAGATGAAGCGCCCCGAAATTCCACCTCAAGGCTCTCAAGTCTATCGCTGTATTACCATTACCTTCATAAATACAAAAGCCTAGATAAAATCTAACAAAACACAGCCAACCAGGTCCTTAGAAGAAAATAAGAACTTCAATGGAACAGCTGGCTGGATACAAGTCCAATAAAAATGAGGCATGTGCAAAGTTTCCAGGTTGGTGCAGGAAGATTTTCCTACCAAGACAATATGCGGGCTTAAACCTTCTTGAAAATGCGATGTAAAGTGCACTGAAGGCAGGTTATTTATTTTCTGTCTTTACCGCCTTTGAATTGTTTGTTAAAGCTGTCTCTTTAAAGCACTATTCCCTCTGATTCCTACTAGAGTGAATGGGAATCAACAGGACCGGAGGAAGGGCCCCTGTAGTGGAAACCAAATTTCGAAACAGATTTTCATTAAAACAATCTTCACACTGGCTGGTAAATTCCTGAAGTCATGGGACACAGAGCCAGGAAAAGGCATAAATCCTTGGACACATAGATAGAGTGGCTGAAATTCAAATGGATACCAGAGTTCTCAAAACACTCTCAGCAGACTCGGGACAGAGCCAAACCAGATCTCCAGCCTTTTCACTCCCAGTGTGAATGGATGGCGCGAGTCCTCACAACAGAAGTTCCCAAACTGTCAGAGCACTCATTTGCCAGCAACAACAAACACCAGACCAGACCTATGCAGAAAAAGATTCCCTTCAAATACAGTTAGGCTTTAATAACTGCATTTTTCTTTCCTGAACCAGCACACTTTTCTGTGGACCAAGAAAAAAAGGAGAATCATGGTGGCAGGTGTATCTGCTTCATCTTCCATCCCCTTTTCTCAGCTGGCACATTATAAACTACATGCCTTTAAACATTTGCTTTTGCTTTCTGAATGACACAATAAAGAGAAAATGGATAGAAGTATTTGAGTAATGCAAAAATATATTTCACTTCCACTCACAGATATAAAAACATGCTGCTTCAAGTCACAGAAAGCTGGTTTAACCATGCTGCTAACAAAACCTGCTGTATCTAGATGGGCTTTGAGCAACAGGTTTAGCAGCTTTCCCAAGGTTCTTCCAGTATAGATTTGATCAACAGGCCACAGCAACTCCTTTGAGTTATTTTATATACCACGGACAGTAAATCACTCAGAGCCAACATATCAATGACAAAATTGACCATGATGGCTCCTTTGGAGCACTTACAGTTTATCACACCAGCGGGGTTGTCACACATGCTTGCAAAGCCTAAGAGATAAACATCAGTGTTCTAAAACTTCTTTACTGCACAAGCTGGTGCTCATTTTGAAACAGGGTAACATTCTTTATCTTCATTAATTACCATCCTGTTAAGCATCTGCTTGACAAACTTCAAGGTGCACTCCTCTGCCTGAGAAACTAAGGTGGGATCACCTTTCTTTTTAACAGAGAATACAATCTTCAGAAGGATAAGAAGTGTTTGCCATTGTCAGGATTTATTATTTATTCTGTGGTCACATCTTGGGGTCATGAACAACACACTTCCTTCACTTGCAGTTGAAATCCTATCCTGAAGCATTAATATGCTGCTTTTTCACATTCCATGCTTGCTGCTTAATTTGATTTCAAATGGTGTATGTTACTACGGTTCCACTGAAGTGAATGGAAAAAGTCCAATTTACACCACATATGAAGCTGGCTCCTCGCCACTGAAAAACAGGCAAAATCAAACTTATCCAAAAAATTTTATCACCACACTCTAAGCCCTTGAAGATAAAGTACCTAGTGACAAAACCATAACTGTGTTACTAGGAACAGCATAACACACTGTGTGAAATCTGGACAACGGCATTTCAGGAAAGAACACAGGTCAACATTTTTGGTGTGCAACATTCCTCCCTGATGGAGCAGGTCCAGAGAAGAGAAATGAAGCTGGTGAAGGGCCTAATGAGGAACGGCTGAGGGAACTAGGGTTGTTTAGTCTGAAGAAGAGAAGGCTCAGGAGAGACCTTATCGCTCTCTACAACTACCTGAAAGGAGGTTGTAGTGAGGTGGGGGTCAGTCTCCTCTCCAAGGAACAAGTGATAGGACAAGAGGCAATGGCCTCAAGCTGTGCCAGGAGAGGCTTAGACTGGATATTAGGAAAAATCTCTTCACCAAGAGGCTGGTCAGGCATTGGAACAGGCTGCCCAGGGCAGCGGTGGAATCACAATCTCTGGAAGTGTTCAAAAACCGTGTAGATGAGGCCCTCAGTGATATGGTTTGGTGGTGGTTTCAGCAGTCCTGGGGTAGTGATCGGACTTGATGATCTTAAAGGTCTTTTCCAACCTAGTTGATTTTAGGATTCGATATGAGATTGACTCCTGGATTTCCTTTGGAAAGTAGCTTAATTGACACCGTTCATGAACACTTGCAAATCTTGCCCTGCCAACTTCCACCAGCCCTACCTGTTATGTTTCTGTATCAGGCCATTTCAATCTGTCATCTTAAATGTAAAATTCGATGCCTAACTTTGGGTGCCCACTTTGAAGAAGCTGAATGTAATCTCAAACTCCACAGTCTGAAGCTTGAAACAGATGACTGACAAATGTAAACATGCCATAAATACCATAGTCCATAATCTTGCCTTCTACTTTTATCAGGAATGAGGACAAGGAAAAAGGACCCTGGTATACTCAGTACTAAATTGATATGCATTTATATTAACATAGCAGGAAGCTGAAACTCCAGACCAAGTCGTTGCCTGTCTTAAGTAAAAGCATCGCATCATCAGTTCTGTTTACTCAATCCAAGGCTGCTTTCATTTCTTGCTTGTTTTGCTATATATTTCTATTGAGGGAACACTTTCTCAGCAGCTTTTAGTCACTTCTTAAATGCATTTTATGAGGAGACAAAGTCAAATCACTATTACTTAATTAACACAATTGTGAAGACTTCACTCCAGCTACACAATAGCTCTCCTAATCTTGCTGAAGGATGCATGACTTCATTATTGAGTATATTGTTTCCTATAAACATATAAAACCCCTACAATAACAATCCCATCAGCTGAAATGAAGTTATCTGAGAACAGAATTAAACTCTAAATGACCCTTTGCTCCACTCCATAGACCCCTATTAATAATTCTAATCTAATCAGTGTGGATAAATGTACTGTTGCAGCCTATGCCAGGCACTCTGCCAGGAGGTCCTACTGCAGTCCATCTGATTCATTCCAGCCCTGAGCTTCTCTGGAGAAGATGCATCTTGCACGGAAAGGCCACTGGCTGACTTCCTCTTTTGTTATCTTTTAGTGGCAAAGTCATGTCCTTGTAACTGACAGACACTTTTCTTTGTAAATAACCCTGGAGTGACTGATAGAGCTTTTGCCAGACAAAGCCTGTAAATAGCTAGGCATTATTCATGCCAGGCCTGAGAACACTGTGTCACGGCTGACAAATTTATGGTAGATATGAGCTCACCTCTTCCACAAATATATACTTTCCCAGCAAATTCATCACATGTTTTAATGGCCCCATACTGAATTTGTCAGCTGTCTGTCCCTGCACATTGTTTCCTTTGGATTCCTGTCAAGGATTGTTTGTTAAAATCATCTCCCTCTTCCATCCTTCAGCTGCTAGCCCCAGGAAAGATCAATGATGACACATCTATTGATAATATTTTATATTCAACTATTTGGGTCATAAATCATTTTAACAATGCTGATATGTTTATTGAGTGTCTGCTGGCATTGCAATTATATAGAAAGTGATGTCACTCTAAATCTTGGCTTTGTTGGATTGCTTTTTATTTCTTCCTTCCCACTCTCACCCTACTTCATAATTAAAATATGTCACTTTCTATTTTTGCATTCCCACTTCAGGAGAAGTGACAACTTTGGCATTTTAGAGAAGGTGTGGAGTCCCAGGGCCTCCATCTCCCACTAAAACCAAATACCCAAAAGCATTTCCCAGCAGTACATGAAGAAGTACTTCTTCAAGTCTGCACAGCTCCCTGGTGGAAAGCAGGAATGAATGAGGGAATGGCAGCAGGACACTACTTCTGCTCTCCACTCTGACTCGGCAAATGAAGCAGAGGACCCTTCTCCAAGCCCTTCACAGCTGACTCTGTCATCAAAGGGCACCTCACATAGGAAAGGAGTGAAGATACTGAAACTCTGGGGTGATCAACCCTGCAAGAAGACTCAGGTTGAAAGTCTTGCCCCAAGCCCTGTCCTGCATGCGTAGCTGGCAAGATCTTCTCCAATTCATGCAAACCACTCCACCTGCAGACCTTTATTTCAGATTATTACCAGGAATAATCTGGAAGACTAAAAAAGTTGCTGTCGCTCCTGGTTTTGTAGTTTCCCTCCCCACAGCTGCAGCTCCAAGAACTCCCAACTGTGCTCCTCATTGCACAGAGGGAGCTGACTCTGCTGTTAAGCTCCGTACATTATTTCACCTTTTAATTCATGACCACGACATTATGCAGTTACCACATTTCTACAAAAAGATCTAGGGTTTTGCAATTCATTTATAACTGTTTTCCTTCTTAAGCGAGCTTCTGTTATGTGTACTCAAAGAGAAAGCAAGAGAGCGTTGGCCAGCAGGAAAAGTCATATTTGTTCCTTGAATGCAAAATGTCATCATTCATTAGAGAAGACTCAGAAGCAGAGTTTCTCCCACAAGCAGGCAGCAGGCAGGATTTACACTATTTCATCAACTGGCTGAAACTTCAGTGGCTGCCTTTTTCTTTTTAAGTGCTGTAAACATACAGGAGGAATGATCTTGGTATGTGTGAAAGATTTTTATAAATGCATAAACACGAAGGTGAAAAAAGCCTAAAGCAGTTTTCATTGGGATGCATTGGGATCCTTTAGGTACCAACATACACAGAGCTGATTTTGTCATTAGCAATGGACACATCTCTTCAAATATGTTTCAAATATGCAGCCAACTACCTCTGAGGTGTCCCACCAATTTGAAACTTTTACCATCTGCCTTCACAAACCTGTAAAACTGGACAAGAACTCTGATGAGAATTTCAGGCTGTATAGAAACATATCGAGAATAACTGTTTTTCCTGTGGTATATTGGCACATCAACATGTAGATTTTAACCTTTCTCATGGCTTTCCAGAATGCGCCACTTCTAAGGCCAGATTCGAATTTCATTTATCCCAGTATAATTTCATTGTGTCAAAAGATATTACTTCAGATCTGCACAGACTGAAGCAAGAACACAGCCTGGTCCTTGATTTCAGCTAGTAATGGGCCCAGCAAAGAAGAGCAGATCTGCCAAAAAGGGTGATATTTCGAGCTGTAGTGAAATCTGGACTCTGATCTGGCTTCTGGGTTTGCGAGGGACACAGATACATTTACTACTTAGATTTCAGAACATATCTGATAGTCTTAGGAGAACAAGTACCACAGACAAGCAGAAATTCCTGGTGGGTAATTGCACTTTTGCTTTTGCAAGTTGCCTTGTTCACCCTGTAAATGTTTGAATGACTCTTGGCTGAATCTCAATTTCCTTTTTTAACAAAACCCCCAGACCAGACTACTTTCATATGTTCTCTGGCTTTTTGCAAAACATTTTATGGTTTCAGAACTGAAAGGTATTTTCCTGCTTCCAGTGCTTCCATTTTCCTTAGCACTGAAGGCTGAGATACCTTATATCCTCTTCATTTTTATCTTAATGGAAATTTTGGTAAAGAAAAGGGAAGTCAAGCCTTTTCCACTGGGAATGCAGAAGAAATGCACTACTTACAGGGGGCTTAGCTTAAATTTGACTGAAGTCAAAAAGAAACCCTCTGACTTTTCTGGCCTCCAAACAACTGTACATTCCATTATAATGACTGCAGGCATAAATCAGCCATGAGTTATGCCTGTCAGATAACCCTCTAGATATCTACTTAGCCCCATTTGCATTCAACAACCTAATTTATGTACACACTCTTCAGCACCTTGTGTATATCGAGAGATGACAAAACTTGATACGTAAAATTATAATAATCACGGTTTTCACTCTAAACTGTCTCCTGCTGTCATGTGCAAGCAGAGGCCAAACATTCCTATCTAAGGTAGGCTCCTAGATCTGATTGAGTTGCTAGGCACTGTGAAGATATGGTGGGAACCAGGCAGACCAGGGGTTCAAAATGCCTCAGAAAAGGTCACAGGTCCACCTAACTTGGGGCAGTTAACCACCATGTCCACTTCACAGCTTTTTCCATGACAGTGATTTACTCTAGTGAGACCCCCTTCCTATTCCCATTATAGGGGTACCTGGGATTTAGACACACCTTGTAACCGCAGAAAGTGATATGGGATGAGTCTACACGTACGCAATTGTCAAATGCAATTTATCGGGGTATCAATGCCTAAATATGTGTAGGGATTTGAGACACCTACTGCTTCATCAGGTCTCCTTTAGAAATGGAGCCCTATGTTCAAATGTTCAAATCCATTTGCATCCAGGGGCTCGGTCTGCTCAGAAAGAAGGTGCTGCTTTTCCAAAGGGTCTTTAAAATATTAAAATATAAGAAATCACGTGGATGCCAAAGCTTGGTTCAAACTCCCATCTAGGTACTGCCTTGGCTCCATTCTCACTTAGAGAGATGCTAATCAGGAGCCAGTGTATTCATGCCCATTTAAAATCTGGCTGAGATCAGGAACAGGCCCAGTACACTTATCTAACAAAATAAATTGAAAAGCATGAAGAAAAATGTTAACAATGATGATACATCCTTGCAAGTATATTTGATATGTTATTTGGCTGCCTTTATTGTCAGGGGAACATAAATGTCTTGCTCACCACAGATTCCACAATATTTCAAGCACGAATAGGGTATTGTGTTTGTTTTTTGTATTTTGGGGCAGTATCCTGTATGTAGTCATAGCAAACCTAATTCTCCAAAAGACTGTGAGAAACTTAATTTCCCCAGAAATTGTTTATATCCATTTTAGCTTATTCTGCTAAACTTTTCTGTACCAGTTGGGGTTTAGATGTTGCTAATGCTTTTGCATTTTAAAACATAGGAGTGACTGGGAGGAGGGGATTCATTCCCACATTCACTTAGCAATAAACTGAAGCATGTGCACTAGTATGATACTTCTGCCAATTCCATTATTTTATATACAAAATGTCATTATGTTCCAAAGTATTATCATTTCCTTTTTTCCCAGACAGTGACTGTCTGTAACACGCTGTTTTGGAAGGGTTCCCTCCCAGATTCTGGGTTTTCCTTCACTTACAGAACTGTTTCTCACCACAAAAACACTGAAGAAAGGAAAAAAACCAGCAGAGTGTTGGAAATCCAGGCATATAAAATCCAAGGGCACTGGTCACCTATTAGCTTTAGCTTAATTACTGATCTTCACTTGTACATTTTCCCAGGAACTACACTTCAGAGGAACTGGCTATCTTTACACACTGGGTTATCTTATGGATCTCAACAACCGCCTATGAATGGGCTTTTCCAACAGGACGCAAGCTGTGTTTGATTTAACTCGATGTATATTTATGTGACAGAACCTAACCAAGTTGGACTTTGTGCCATAACCATAATGTTTGCACAGTTACACCTGGGGAGGAAAGCCCTCCCACTAGAGTACTGACAGGATGCCAGTGGCAAGAAAGTTTACATAATAAAATCATGGTTTAAAGGATTTATACATCTGTCAGTAGAACAGTGATGACATTCCTCATTTACAAGCACAGTACACAGCTTCAGCTGCGAGTAAAAGATTAAGGATAAGGCCAAATATGAGCCCCTGTAGACAGATAACAATGTGTATTATTCCCTGTTCCCTCCTCCAGCAAGGATCCCAAAGGGCACTTTGCTGAGAACCTGTCTTCTACGTGGCCTTCTGGATGTAGATGTGAGTTGAGCAACCTGGTTTAGTGGAAGGTGCCCCTGTCCATGGCAGAGGGGTTGGAATTAGATGGTCTTTAAGGTCCCTTCCGACCTGAACCATTCTATGATTCTATCCAGCATGGCCAGATGTGAGCTAGTTCACACAGAAACAGCAACTGCGGAGTGGTGTTTACTATGGTGCTGGGCCTGTAAGCACCACGAAACACTCCTTAGTGCAGTCAATGGCTTCCATACAGATTCTGGACTTCTGCTTACCCCCTTGCTCTCTCCCTCCCTTGATGGCCAAGATTTGCAGCCCTGGGGAGCAAGAGGAAGGCAACGGCAACAGGAAGGCACAATTTATCTCTACCTTGGCACCAACATCAAAAAACCCCGCAGTTTTCAAAAAAGCATAGAGCAAGAACAGCCCACACTGACCCCAGTGCCTGAACATGGATCCAAGAGCAATGCTGACAGCTCCTGGTTTTGAAACTCTTAGCTAGAACCAATGCCCCTTCCTTCATCAAGCTGCTATCAGACCCCTATGGCTAGAGTGCAGGAACTGGCACACGGATTGTAAGGAGTACGATTTTCTTCTTCTCTCCCAGCTGCCAAAGAGAGAGCCAGAAGCAAAGCTACTTGGAGGGGCAGAGGATGGAGAGTGGGAGATACAGACAGAAAGAAGTCAAGGAAAGGCTGTTCGGTTTTCTTAATGAATGTGCCAAGCAATAAAAAAGGGATGTAGGAAGGCGCTGTGACTCACTTGACTGGCCAAGCTCCTCTGAATCACCACCACCTTGGGGAGGTGAAAATTAGCACTGCAGGAGCTCAGGGAAAACCCACCTGGCAACCCAGCTCACTTTTTAAATAGTAAAGTAAAAGCGCCCGGTGCTTTCAAACCTCCATAGCCAAAAGAAGGATGGGGAGGGGAGATAGACTCCAGGAACAGGAGCAACAGAGCGCAGCGATGGTGAAGGGGAGAGTGCCGAGATGAGGCTGCGGACTTTCTTTCTTTAATGGATCCCTTCCTTGTTCACCCCGAGCAAGGCAGCTGGCACGTGGTATCTGGGAGTGCAGATGGATCAGCAATGTCAGACGTGCAGCTGTGCATATTTAACACACAGGGATCTTATTATCTATTTGCTGGCTAGCCAGCAGCAGGCTGATTTTGGAGGTGATTGCTCACAGTTGTAGAGAGAGAAAAATAGAGTAGTCCACAGTCATTAATCTTACACAACAGGCTACACAGTGTTAGAGCCAGAAGTGCTACTCTCCTGCATCTGTCCCTCCCACTAGCCTTAAATCACTGCTTCTCAACTCCTCTCCATTACCGAGAAGAAAATTGGCTGGGTTGGAATTAGATACCACAGCAGCACAAGCAGCCCTGCTGCACGAAACGGCTGCTACAAATTTTTACTGGTTTCAGGTCTCTAACAAGCCTTTGGTCCTACTATTGACCAGCCAGTGGGGAAAAAGAAGGAAAATGGAGAGTTTTGATGCTGGTCACTGCAATTTTCAGGTTGGGAATCAATTTCAGGCTCACAATAAGGCCCTCTTTTGCAGAGCTCTTTTCCAGTATGACTTGATTGGCACCAGAGGCAGAGCTACGCTGCACGCACAATCATTCACCCCTCAGTAAACAAAGTCATAATGTTCTAGGTTTTTGTTTAGCAATGCCCCTAAAACACACGTCTGATCTGATGCATGGGAAACTGTCCTACTTGTAGTTCATTTTAAAGTTCAGCTCATCTTTGAAAGCTTTGCTGAACCACAGCCTAAGCACTTGTATGAGCCTGTGATCACGCTCCAGTTTCTCCTTCCCCCTTATGTTGGAGAGAAAATGGGATATATCTCAAAATAAGCAACTGGCAGCAATGTTCTCAAGGAGGAGAAACTATATGAAGAAGCTGAAGTCTGTGTGTGTAATCCACCGAGTAAGAAGTAATGCGAGAGATCTCCAGGGTTCTCTATAGGAGTAACAGCCAGTCGAAATAAACTCATGAACAGTTAAGTTCTGCCTCCCAGTACCAAATAGTAAAATCAACTCAATTGAGGAAGTTCAGCTGATTTCCTCGCAATCAAGCCTGTACACTTTGAAGTGTGTTTTAGAAGATACAGCTTCTAAATTACCTGCTTTCTGAGAAGACCATGTTTGTCTGAATGGTAACCGACCATGTCAGTTTTGCCGTAAACATCTACACATGCACAGATGATATGTTTTAAAATAAAGAGTGCTGAAATGTAAGATATTTGACTTCACTGTGTCAGATGATCATGGTTTTCTTTCCTTACTGTGCAAGTGGATATAGAAAAAACAACTCTACGAGGAAACAGCAGCAGGGATGGCAAAAGAAGCAGGTATCGTAATGTGGTCACAGTCCTGAAAATACTCAGGGTGTTTTCCAATATCACTGAAACGTAGAAAACTGCCATACCTAGGCGGAAACCCCCAGGTTTTTAATTGTAAACCTGTTCTATTACAAGCAATGCAAAAGCCAAAGCCTGATCTACCAGCAAACACTTACAATCCTAACTCTAAAATAAAAATTACTACACAGAGAAATGGAGTGAGAGACTTTGTGCCTGTGAAGAGAGAAGGCTTTAAGCCATGTTCATCTGTGGAACAACAGAACTTTTGTGATTTCCCTCAACTGCCTACAAAACACCCACCTGCCTTATCAAGGCTGAAACTGAGCATCCCTGGAAAGGCAGAAGGAAGAGTGACAATAGCTGACAGATATTAGGAAGGTGCTTTACTGAACGAACAACTAACTTGAAAATAGCAAAAATAAAACCACAAGGAGTTTGTATGGAAACTGAACCAAAAAGAAAGATGACAAGGATTTGGAGGGATTGAAGCAGCCCCTGACAATGGCAGTCTTTTCCTGGACTTCAGGAAAAGCTGGCCTCATTGAAAAAGACGTGATTAAATAACTCTGACTTTAATGAAAGAGATTATGTTTCACTAGGAAGGAGCAGAGTCTCTGAAAGACTCCTTATCAGCCTATACTGCACAATGAAGAAGAGGTCAGATTCAAGTGGTACATTAGTCAAATAATACCATCTGAACATTTACTTTCAGCTCACTCTTTTTGATGAAGGCCACGGCCAATAACTACTAATGGATAAGAGAGGTTTATTTGATGGGGACCTGACATTCATTACAGCAGATGCTGGCATGGTTAACTGATCAGAAGGATAGTAAGTGAAAGAGTTACACTGAAAATAATGCCGTTAAGAGAGTGATGTAAATGTGCTATTGGTCAGCATAATTTCATAATTAGGTCACTTAGGGAGCCTTTTGGGTCATTGCTGGTGGAACAGCAGCCAAAACTACCAAATACGCCTGCTGTGACAGATGCCCAAGTTACTGTTGTGTGTGAACACTACAGGTGCTTGGGAAGAAACAAACCTTACAGCCTATAAATATTTTAGCCATGGCAGATGAATAATAAATTGGTGAGAACAACATAGTGACATAAACTCATGTGAAACTATACCACACACTGTGAACAATATGGCCAACTGCATTAAAGCAGGACATTTTAAAAAACATCCTTAAGAGCTGGTCATCTGTCTTCTTGATCCCATTTCACAGCTACGCAATATCTGGCCTAGATACACACGATGAAACAAGTAAAATCAGAAATGCCGGCTTTCTGTATGAAGTAAAAGTAGAATTTTATTCCTATACTTTGTTCATCAGCTGCTAAAGTTGCAGGGAGTGAATAAGGCAGCGCTGTGCACCAGAGTTGATACAGGTAAGGGAATAACAGCGATGGAAGATGCACACCAGCAAGAGTAACCATGTTCAAGTACGAAGCAGAAAATAAAAAGTCTGTATCATCCAAATCTTTTCAACTTCTTCCAAAGAAATAAGCTCACAAGTAGTATTCTTGTACCAAAACAAAAAAAATTTCAAAATGCCCAAGAACTTTCATGCTCAGACTTGGAGCATGCAGATAAAATGGAACTTAAACCTGAACCAACCCAGTCTGTTTCTATATTATGAAACCAAATCATTATTCATGAAGTCCTGGCAAAAACAAATCACCCCTGATTTTCCTGTTAAAAGGAATTTCAGAGCCCCAGGGCCTGGGTAAAATAGATCTGAAATCTATATCATTCTTCTCATCACAACTTCTTCCAAAGCTAAACCTGAACATCCACATTATTACAACAGCCACCACTAATGCTATTAGAAATAAAGAACATACTGACTCTGAAATGATGATGAGACCTAACCACATGCCGTGGGTAACAAATAATCTTCCTCCCCAGTTGAAAAAAGCCTCCATTCTGTCAAACTGATCTCCTATCAATTTTTGGCTGCACCAAAAATCGTACTGAAATTAGTCAGCGCCTTTCCACTGCCTTTGCTTGGCTTTGGGTCAACCTTGTCCTGACCAAAACCGAATTCACAGAAATGACCTACAGGCACATGACAAAGATGTCAAGCAGAGGAACATAATTATAGGCACTTTTCAGAAATCACTAGTTAGGCCAAATGCCTATTTCCCCCAGCTCTCAGATTTACACTGATTTACACTGGAATATTATTTAATCAGATCAGCACCAAATGACTCATCGTATTTTGTCATTTTAATGATTCTTTATATTTCTGCAGTTTGATGGGTTAATCATTGCCTATCACAGTTTATGGCCTCTATCTTCTTTATTGTGTTTTGCCTCCCATCAGCTATCCAAGGTGATGTGAACTTTGTGCTATTGACTTTTCTCACTCCTCTGGGGAGGTTGTCATGGAGAATTAAGCTATTGACAAATCAACAGCCAACACACTGAACTCCTTCCTGCACATCATCGTTAGGAATGTGGGAACCAGCCAACTTTCGGGTTGTGCAGAACCAAGATGTTCCACCACATAAAAGAAACCCCTAAAACCTATGTGTCAGACTTTTCCCTCACTTAAGGCTCTGCAAATCTGGAGTAAAAGAAGGATTTCATCCTGTAGCTTAACAAAGACTTTTTATTTTATTAAAAGTTCAGGCAGCAGAATTAAATGAATGAATTTCAGATTTCTTCCAATAATTTGAACCTTCTCGATAGACACAGATTTTTTTTCCAGAAGCTGCTGTCTTCATTAGGTGCGACTGAGCAAATGAACTAGGCAGAGATAATTAATACAGTGCTAACTGCAAGAAGTGATGAATAACAATTATTTTTCAAACACACTTAATAAATGTTAATTTGCTCCTTTTTCTTATTATTATTCCAAAGTGTGAGAACTATTCTTATCATCTAGATAATTAGTCTGTCAGAAATATCTAACTCGTGAGTCACTACAGTATCGCTCCTTCATACAGAACCTCCCATTATTATATAAAAGATACAAATTGATATACAAGATTTCCGTATGACTAGAAGGTAAAAACCAATGACTTATTTACTGATGTGATAGCTGAAATGGAGATCTATTCTGGTTCAGATTTCAAAGGTTGCCCTCCCCTCCTTGTTGGCCTGATTTGCTAACAGCTTTTGTGGATAGGGAATTCAATGGCAGGTTCAGTTTTAGTTTGTTGCACTGTGGATTTGTCCAGGGGCAAATATTATTCCCAAGCATGCCTCTGCTTAACTGAAAATAGGTCTCATAATGTACCATTAAATATACCTCCCTGTGCTCCTCCTCAAATGTTTTCTCAAATTTTAATGAAAATGTAATTTCAGAAATGTTTTCTTCCCAAAGCTGTTCCACTGCCAAGCAGTAAAAATAAGTCCAGCTTCTTGTTGTTGCTGTGGTTGTTGTCAGAGTGGACGATAAGCCAAGGAACTTGCACTATATGTTCTATTTCCATTCCCCAATGGAGAGCTTTAGATAAGCTCCTCCAACCAGGGTTAAGGAGACAGTGCCAGGAAATGTTGTGGGAGCTGGAGGGAGTACTGGACAGTCTAGAAAAGCAAAGGAAAAAGCTCCAAATTCAAAAGTGAAGCTTTGCAGATCCAAGTCAACTCCCTATTTTTTCAATGGCATAATCTACTGCTTAAGTTCAGGCTTGCAGTATGAAAGTATTCAGTTCTCTATTCAAGTCTCTGTAGCGCTGCTTATGTCAGAACTCACGCTTTTTCTTGCTTTTAGTTAGCTGCAATCTTACACTGTCTCTTGTTTCACGTCAACTGATAAATCAGTCAAACCATCAGATCGCTTTTTTTTTTAATGAACCAAAATTACTTTTTGACAGCTGTGCTCCATCCCCTCTTCTGCAGATTGCAAACAGGTTTAAATTATTACTGTTACAATAATGCAAATCCAGTAGGAGTCAAACCTCTGAGACCTTGCATCGGCCAGCTCTACTAATTAATCTATATGGTGCCACGCAGTGAAATCTTAAAGCTTGCCATGGTTGTGACCTCTATGGAAAGAATATTACTTTTAGAGTAGGTTTGACTTTAGACGCGGAAAATTAGCTGTCTAAATACAAGGCAAGTCAAGCTGGTAATCTGCACTCCCAAGAACAGTCTATGCAACGAGAAAAGGCCCTTCCAGAGAAAAACTTCTATGTCTGAGGTAAGCTGGTGACCCACCAGGTCTGGTATATGTCCAAGGGGATTATTATTATAGAATCATAGAATGATTAGGATTGGAAAGGACCTTAAGATCATGTAGTTCAACCCCCCTGCCATGGGCAAGGACACCTTCCACTAGACCAGGTTGCTCCAAGCCCCATCCAAGCTGGCCTTGAACACTGACAGGGATGGGGCATCCACAACTTCCTCGGGCAACCTGTTCCAGTGCCTCACCACTCTCACAGTAAAGAATTTCTTCCTTATATCTAACCTAAATCTCTCCTGTTTATTATTACTGTTGTTGTTATTACTGGTATTTATTTATTTATTTTAACTCAGCAGCTCCTCCAGAAGTCCTACTAGACTCAGTGGCTACCATTGTCCGAGAACCCAGCATCAGACATCGAAGCAATCAAGGCACAAGCACACAGCATAATAAACTTGGCAACACCAACCTGTAATTTTCCTCTTTTCAGAAGATAAAATAGTCTCTTTTTAATAAGCAGCTCACTAACCCTAGTCTTGCTCTCCATCCGTTTTGTAGTTATTTCTCCATCCTCTTCATTCCTCCTCTGTTCACCAAATCCACTCTTCCTTTGCCAGTGATTATCTCCTGCACAAATACCATCTCTGAATATTTTGTCAAGACCAAAATGATTCAGATGCTCTGAAACATGTTTGAAGAAGTTCTTAGATGAATAAAGTAAATTAATAAACAAAGAGTCTGAGTAGGGAAAGGAAATAAAACTAATAAGCTGCATGACAAACACTGCCCTGACCTCTCTGAGTACATCCCTTTGCTCAGACTGATCTATAAGAAGCCCCATGGAATTATCAGGGGAATGTTTTCCTGGGATTTTTTGTATCAGTCCCTCACCCTGCCTCCATTTCTGCTTTTTCATACTCTTATCTCTCCAAGGCAATGCCCATATGCTCCTAAGCTTGCCCAAAACAGACAGCAAAGTGGAACTCCAAATTTATGGAAAGCCTTTGGAAGAAAAGACTCTTGAAATCTCCGTAAGAAAGTCCAATGTTTTGACATTGGCTTTACTCCTGGAACCAGGGTGAAAAATACCGGAATATCTTCTTGGACATAACTCTGACTTTATTACGTGAACAGGAGTCTCAAGACTCTCTGTGAAAATACAGCTGCAAAAAGAGACCCCCACAGAAGCCAAGGGGGTGCAATGCAGGAGAGAAGAGAACATGAATAACCGAAAGCAACAACTGCTGGGAAGTCAAAACAACCAACCGCCTCTTTTGACTCTGAAATCTCTCCTGATGTCCAAGGGTTCAAGCAGAGCCACTAGCAAGTGCTAATCTGACCTGAAAAGAAACAGACCACCGGACATAAAGAACAATAAAACAAAATCAGTTTTCCTTCAGATTCTTAACTGAGATTTTTAAAACAGAAAACACTGTTTTCTGATACATCAGCCCACTAGATAAAGAAATACCTCATTTCACAAAATCCCACAATATGAAGTTACATCTATATATAGCTTATGTACAATTTATATTCAGTATCGCCAAAACTGGCTGCCCTGGGGGAGGAATGCTGATGTATGGATCCATGCAGGATCCAGGGGAAGGGAGATGGAGACCCTCTCCCACCCACTCCGGATGACGAATTGTGGAAGTTTCCAAGTTTACTAAAAGCTCTCCTTCAAAGAAACACGTGAGGCCCTATCTCACATCCAACTGACAGTCTTCAACTGACTTCTCTGGGAGTTGGTCAGCCCCAGATTTGTGCTTATTTAAATGAGCATGCACACAAAGGAAGTATTCAACTGTTTTCTTTCATGTATGGAATAATATGCGGGAAAAGACCACCATTACCAAATGGATTCATCTGTCCCTTTCAGTTACTAGTCAGCGAAAATCTAAAGCCTTCATCTTTACCCCTTTGACCTACCCTGCGGGCTTGTCCCTGTCTCAGCATTTGGAGAAGAAGGGACCCCGATTAAGAGGTATGTTGGGACATTGGTCAACACAGAGCCAAGGCTCTCATTTCCTCCTGCATTAATATCTCACTAGTGTTAATTGCGGTTATGGGTGAATAGGCAATACTGGAGAACAGAGGATGTGAGTGCTTTGCCATTACTGATTACCTCACATCACACATTCAAAACGAATTTGTTTGTCCCTGCAGTCCTTGGGGGGAAAAAAAAGCCTGTTGTTACTGACAGCTGCTCTTCAAAGGTCAAGGATTACAATAGTTGGAGCACTGCAGGTCAGGGCTGATGTGAACCGCACTGAGAAACTCTTCTTGCCCTCCCTGCTGCTCAGCTGTAACAAATGCTATCTGTCCCTCTCTCTTTATAAGCTTTGAAGTCACATAAAAATAAAAAAGAAAGAAAAAAATAAAGCAAATAAAAAATATTTACAATGTAATCTCTTCTCTGCACACACCTCTTCCAATCAGGCAGCTATGAAAGCTGTCCTCCTGGCAAGATAAACTATCATTTTTTAACAAGGTAGATGGATGCCTTCATACATTTTTAAGCTTGGGACAGGATATATTTTGTGGTTTATTTATAATGACATCAATTACACTTGCTCCTAGGTAATAATTCACTCCTTTATAATTATTTATGAGGTGATTTTTACTTTTTTGAAAGTTTTATGTTTATTGATGTGTTTGGTTAACGAACACTTAAATGACATGGTCAGTTGCTTTGCAGGATGCTGGAGAACAGCAAAATCAATATGTTCTGCACCTGAGAACAATCTTCTTAGTTTTGTAGTAATGATTCCCTGAGCAAGGTCCCAGGAGCCTGAGAGATAATTGCAATTCCACATAGTCAACAGTCTGCTCAGATCTATATAATCACTGTCTTTAGCTGCTTCATTTTGTTTGGTTTTGTTGTGTGTGATCTTTGCCATTAACATCTCTCTCTCTGTGATCTCAGTTGGCTGGTTTTTGCCTCGCAACCCCTCCTTTAGCTTTCATTTTAGAGCCTCACCTCTGTTGAATTCAGACCCCTGTGCCGAGCAGAAAAAGAGGTTAGTTAAGGAGCTGCTTTCTGCCACTCAATTTATCTTTGTTGATTGCTACCTTTAGAGAATGAAAGTTCATAGTGCTCTGGATAAACATTAAAAAAAAAAAGACATAATAAGGCTTAGTATCCCCAGCTGAAGATAATTGATCTCCTCAGTTGCTTTAATATGCAGAGTACAGAACACAGACAAGTGTTAATGGAATAATATATTCTATGGCCCCTCTGTGCTGGGCGGCAGACAGCACTCTGCACAGTGAGGGATGGTAAGCAGGGTTAGCTCCTCCAGTTCAGAAGCTGGCAAAGAAATTTGTCTTCAGGTTGCAAGGCGTTTATAGATGCAAAGGAGAATATATGATGGTATTTCAAACTCCAAAGTGGCTTATGCTCTAGCTGTGGCACAAAGTGTTTTTCAGAAGGACAGGATCAATGGCTTAGGACCTTTTTAAAGCGGTAATTGTAGCTTTAGCATATTTGTGAAATGCCTTACCCAGCAAATGCACTAAGGTAATTAATCAGGTGTATTTGTAAATTAGGTTTGAATGCAGAGCACATAAACCAAGACAGAGATTAAGAGAGTAAACCAGTCAGGAAAGCATAACAGACTTAATCCATGATCTCTTAGAGTGTGGTCCCGCCCCGGCCCCAGCCCCATCGCTGTCTACTTGTGGTCTACCAGGCCTCTTTCAATACTCTGCAGCGGGTCCCTAAAGACCTATCAGACAGTGAAATGTATGGTGTTTTCACACAAATGAGAGTGTGTTGTTCCGCAAGATCTATGAGGATCTGGCACCGATCTAAAGCAGTAGGGAATCATTCACTGTCTTCCTGGGTTGCCACAAGCATGAGAAAAATAAAAGCCTTTACAGGGTGCTACAACTTTCAGAATGAGGTTTCCTCTCCACGACATTCATGTACAGTTTGTTCATCAGCTCATGCAGACAGTAATCTGCCACGCTGTTAGGATCAAGTGGTTTTGAAACACAACCTGATCCAGTCTACACCATCCTATACTATAGCTAAAAGACTACAACGAAGAGCTTGGCTACAGTAAGCACCCTGTTGCAGGGTGACTAGCATGGCTTTCAAGCACAAAGATGCTTTCAGAGCAAAGAGAATATCTGAGGAGAGAAATGATTTAGTAGAAAGAATAACTCATGATCAGACTATTTAAATTTGGAGCTCAAGCAGAGGCACCCAAAAGAAGGTAGATTTCCACATATTGAGCACCTGAGAGGTGAAAACCAGATGTCTCAGCTAGACACCTAAATTATCAGGTATTCTCAGCAGTCACTTCTGAAAATGCAGCTCTGAGTCCTTCAGTTAATACAAAACAGGCCAAACATCTTCCAAATGGACCAGTGAAACCACCCAAACATACTATTTGGAAAGTTATTAGCTGGTAGCTGACAAAACCAATTCTCCCCCTCCATTTACAAAAATGAAAATTGGCATCATTCTTCTGAGTTTCAAAATAGACCAGTAGTAATGTTAACATGAATAAATCAACTGGGAAGATGTTTGTAAATCTTGATCAGCCAAAGAGATATAGTTACCTGCTATAAAGGAAGATAGCTGATTTTTCTACTTCCATTAACTGTTGCCAAATCTCATAAACAGAGAATAAATCCTTTCAGTCACTGAATATGAATATTCTCCTGGGAAAATCTAGCTGGCATCCAACTTGATTTACGTGCTTTAAAAAAAGCATTTGTTTTATAAGCCTAGGACAAGCCTTAAAATATAAGTTCATGTGTAAAAAATATTACGGCTCAGGACCCATTTCAGCAAAAAAAATTACATCCTCTTCTCAGCTGCCAACCATTCCCCATGCTGAGAGCAAAGGCACGTGAACTCGGGGTCACGGCATCTGCTTGGAGGAATCTGTTAAACTTAGGTATTGAAACAATGACCTCTAGCATCATGGCCCCTCTCCAGACAGCTACTGTGGCTCCTCATCATTGCACTGAAATTAGAAGTCTGGAGCCTCAATATTCATTGGATCTGAGCCTACGTGACTTTTCCACCGCCAGAAAAAAGAATCTTCCCAAACCACTCAAAAGCACTGCTTTGCATCTGTGTCATTCAGGTGAAATGCAACTTCTGCCAACCCACACTTCATAGATACTCCTAACATCCATCTTCTAACCCTATTCTAACAGGTAGAACCTCACCTGAATGTTCCACACCTGTCCTTAACGAGTAAACTTCAATTCCTAATAAACATCAGCATTACTGGCAAATTTAGGCCAACTACAAAACAAACTGCTCTCCATGGAGTATTTCTGAAGTCTGAGAGGAAAAATATATCTCACAGCCACTCATTACTTTTCAGCATCTTTCCTCATTTTAGATGTCCTAACCAAATCATTAAAGAACACACTTTTTTTTTCATAGCAAGGCCAAATTATTAAGCAAAACATGATTACAAAGTCGACAACAGGCCTGTTGTTTGGCTGGGGAGGTTGGAGATCTGCGAGCTCTGGGCAGTGGCAGGGAGTGAGGTCATGCCAAGAAAGATTTAAGGGAAACAGTGGATATTAAACTGATTATTTCTTTGTGGTTTGTGTCTATGCCTGATTATTTGGTCTAGTAACCTCCTCAGAAACATGTTTTAAAGATTTTTCTGTAGGCATACATACAAACACACACACACAAAATACACACTTGTTCACTCTATATGAATGTCCCATGCCATTTTATTTTCGGTCTTGGGGAAATTGAGAGAACATTGTGAAGCGTGTTCTCAGTTCTACTCTGCAGAGGTCCGAACTAAAATTACGACTGAAAAGCAAATGCAGTGACCTTTAAAGGAATCGAGAAGAAGCTATTTCCAGTACATTACTAAATGCTATATTTTAAAGGTTCCAACCTTATTTGCTACAAGTGTATAATATCAGGAAAACCTTGTGAGTGAAGGTTCTGCATTCATCACGTAGCCCAAGTCACTTACAGAAGAGATGGGGAAAGTTATTACTTTCCCCCTTGCAGACATTAAAGTTCAACCCCCTTTCCTGTAGTGTTTTGCAGCATTAAATAAGGTTCAGGGATCACTTTAGGAATTACAGGCTTCCCAACTTAACAAAAATATAGTTTCCTGCAAGCAGCCATAGATGTATCATCGAACGGGGAGAGTAATTTATGAGATACACATGTCCTACACAGCTCAAACAAGCTAAGAGGAACTGGGTACTGTTATCTGGTATCACCACAGCATAAACTTTATTGAACAAAATACTCTCTATGAGAATTATAATAGAAATTGATTTACAAGATACAATTTAAAAGTAGAAGACAGGACAACAAAAGACATGTCACAAACTCTTGGGAGGCCACCCTTAAGCCTGGAGTTTAATTGCATCAAGTAAGTTATAAGGGGTGTGTGATGGTGTGTTTGTGTAGTGCTTTATTTAATGTCTCACAGTCAACAGAGACTTTGTGTTTTGATTCTTAGAAAATCATAAAGTGAAATGTTAACTTTGCTTTACTTATTATTATTATTTATTGATTTACATTGTACCTTTTGTATGTATAATGGTATTCTACACCAAATAAATCAGGAAGTGTAATTTGTTTCATCACAGCAAATAAATAATGAAAGCAGGCAGAACCAGAAATGTCAATAAAATGCAAAAGTGGTTAGAAAACAAGCGTGGGGTTTACCTGATTTTTATGAATTTGTCTGGAATTAGCTGTATGGGATATCGTGGTGTCAAGCATTTCACCAGCTAAGTTCCTAACAAGAAAATACAACATACCAGGTAACAGACAAATAGAAGAGGTGGAAAATGCAAATACTACAGAACAGAGCTACAATGTGGCTTACACAACAGAACATGAACTGAGTCAGGAAACAACACTAAGAAAAATATGCAAGATCTGAAATTCCTTAAAAGCACTGTAACATTTATAATCAAGAAATATCTAATACAGTCTGCTACCATTCAGACTTCATCCCTGCTGAGTCCCTGGCCTGTAAGCTAGAGCACAGGCTTAGCCACGACCTTACAATTAAGCACATAGTTTATAGAATTACTGCTAGATTTTACATGTGATAACGAGAAAAAGTTGAAGACAAGCTTCAAAAATACTGCACTATTTTTTTACATTTAATTTTTGGCCATCAAAAAATACCTCAATTTGTTTCAGTATAACAGGATTGTGCCCTTAAAAGAGTTACAGGCCCTGCATGTGCTTTAAAGCACTACAGGAAATCACAGGCACAGATATGGTACTTGACCTTTAGTGGTGCATTGAAACCACTAAAATATATGTTAGGCTACAAAATGCTGAGATCTTCTACTGTGAAACAAAACAGATATTGATTTTTCCTATACACCTTTTAGTACGACAGTAAGTCAAACGTAGTTGGTGCCAGATGATTCTGGTTGTTTGAGATATCACGCAACATGTTCAGTAAAAGTCAAGAGTAGTGAGATTTTAGCACTTTTGCAGCTTCGTTTTCTGAATTAAATTAACCAAAACTGTGGGTTAAAGAATGTACCAGCAATACCTCCCTATACTTTACACGAAGTGAAGTTCTGCAGAAACCTACACGTGGCCCCCAATACTCCAAGTTCAGAGGAAGGTGAGAGGAAGAACTTTCGTGGCACGGCTGTGAGACAACATTTGGATGAACATGGTTGGATTTCTGAGCTAACCACTAGGTAGGAACCAAAGGACGACCTGTAATGGAGGAGTTCATGTCTCATCAAAAACCAATTGCAAACTTCACCTGACATGATCCTAAAAAAACCTGAGGATTTGATCATTAACAGTTTTTAAAGTTATTTGAATTAGCTAACCCTTCCCTACAGCAACACATTTTTGACTCTTTAAGAATAAATGCTTCTCAAAAAGCCTTGATATTCTAATGAGAAACTATTTCATACATCAGATATATTTCTACAACCCAGAACACAGTGTTGTTTTTTACAGATGGATAAGTGAGCAAGGATGGATTAGTCTTTGAGACTTTCGATATAAGTCTGCAAAGCTGCTTCTCCCATCCCACTGCAGGTCCAAGAGGCTGAAGGCACACAGTACTCTCCAGTATATGCTTTACGCTCTCCTACTGTATAATCCTACTCTAAATACAAAGATCTCAGTGACTTCACTACCAGTTGCTGTGGAAATGCCTGTGAGATCACAGAGGTCTCAAGGAAAACAGCAGGAACTGCCAGATTAAAAGTGGTTTTCAATCTATCCACAGAGCTCTATACATTTAAAATTTGTAATTAAAATCCACAGACAACAGGTCTCCTATTCTTAGAGACCTTTCACAGGGCACTGCATGGTCTAAGGATACTTGTGGATTCAGGGCCAGTCCTTGTTTCTATGCGTGTGTTTTAGTACTAGTAAGAGAGACTATGTTCCACAAAGGTGTATCAATCCAACTCATAAGTGAGCTACCACTCTACCTTCTTTGAATACCTGAGCACCAGGCAGAAGGAAGATCCTTAACTGACACACTCCAGGCTGTTTTGTAAAGGCATCTCCCTGTTGCCTATCAAAGTCCTTGAATTGTTGCTTCTTCTCCACTCCAAGATGGAGCTTTTCAGGACTACCAAGGCTGTGCTATCAGGCAGCTGGAGGGGCTCCTGTTCTCCAAACAAGGGGAGCAACATCAGCATTGATGACCCAACCTTGCCATCCTTGTATACTCAAAATCTAGTCCTATAGCTATACCGATGCTATGTCACAGCGGCAATCTGAGCAGCAAGGGTAGAACTGCACACTAGCAAAAACATAGGTCTTCAGCTGAATCCAACAGGAGTCTGTGCACAGCAAGTGTGTAGAGTCAGCACTGCTGAACATTATTAGCAACTGCAGCTGGATTTCTCTCGGCTAAATCTGCCTTGTCTGCAAATGACCACCAGAACATGAAAAAAACAGACAACTTGCCATACCTTAAGTGAAAAAATATGAGTGAATAAATCCCGAGCATAAGACTTTGTGCCTAATTAGTTAAATCCCCTTAAGACATTAAAAAAAAAAAAAAAAAAATGCTAAAAGGGCTCTCAGTAATTTGTAATAAGATGCTTAGATAATGTGCTCACTATCAAGGGAAGTTTCCAGTTTCACTGTACTCCACTTTTTAACATCTTGGCAAAGACCTTTTTCTCCCTCTCATGCTAAAGACCTCCCATTGACATTGTAACGTTAGACTGGGAGCAGCTGGTGACTATTTCTGATGAATGGCAGGTGAGAGCGTTTTTCACGCCAAACCTACACGCACGCAAAAGTGAATTCCCCATCCTCCTTTCCTTCATTTAGCAGTTTTAAAGAAGCCTTAGATAAGGTTGTTTGGGAACATTCGGCATTCACCTTACACGAGCAGGTTGGTTACAGGCATGGAGGGGAAAGCAAAGAGAGGAAAAGCTCTGAGAAGAGCTGCCTGTCCTTTGGCTGGGTATCAATACATTCCTGCCCTACACAGCACTTTTAGCAGGCGCCGATGCCCAACAAACCTGAGCATGGTAGGCCTCAAACATGAAAAGAAATCTCTTTTGGAGGTGTTTCAGAATGAAGCAGGCTTTCTCCGTAAAATAAAAAAGCACAATCAGTTGAAAGACTAATCAAAATACTAGCATTTCTCTCCATGTCTGGTTGTCGAAGTATTTTCTTGTTTTAATTCTATTTTTGCCTTTTTAATATTTAATATACTTGATTTAGATCTAGTTTGGACTTGAAACTTTCAGAATAAAAAATTTAAAATACTTTGGGGTTTTTTTTCAATAATTTTTTGCATTAATAACTTTAGTTCTTTTGAAACTGTATTTTTTCATCCCTGCAAATAAACCAATTGAATAACAACTGTTGCTCACTCCCTATCTATGAACACGAAACAACTGAGAAAACTCCATGTCAAACTTTACATGCAAACCTTTCATCAATGGGCAGATTTAAACCATGTAAGTTTAAAGCAGAGGTGGATAATATTGTGAAGATGCCAACCGAAGATGCTTGTACATGAAGAATGCAAACACCAAAAATGCTGAGTAGCCTCAATTGACTCAGTTGTTACAGAAATCAAGGGCATTGAGAAACAACCAGCACTACCCCCCCTTTTTTTTAAAGTTCATCAAAATACATTTTTACATTGCTTCAGCTTTTCTTTTTGTGCCAAGTTCCAGCAATAAACCTGCTTTATTAAACTGACATTTTGCAAGTAGTTAGTCCTGAAAATTGACTAAGCCCTTTTGGTATTAGAAAAATCATTCTGGAGGCAGCTGAAATATTAAATGAAACAAAAAAAATAGCTAATGGAACGGCAGGAAATCTGATTAATTCCTTTTTTTCACAGAGCAATGCTGATGAAGCAAGATAGCCATTTTATTCAGCAATGAGGTAATTTGTTTGGCAAAAATAGAAACTACCTGAATCTGGGCTGAAAACCTAAACTGTGCTTTAGCTTAATCTCAGAAATATTATTTAAGTTCACTTGAATTATGTTTTTGTATTCCCACTCTAATTATGATAGACTGGCACCCATAGTAAATTCAGAGTGACCAAGAGGTGGATGGGAAACTTGAAGAAGAGCGATGTTCTGCCTGAAGCAAAGAGGGTGATTCATTTGGAAGGAGGTTTTCTGAGAAATCAACATTCCAGCTTGGTTATCTGGCACTTTGGGGCAATTAGATTGGATATTTGAAACTGCAGCCGAGGCACCGGCCCTGTGAATTAATTTATTATTCTCTCTTTAGCTAACTAAGCTCACCCTGAGAACCAGGGTTTCTGAGTGAATTTGGAAGTGGGATTTAAAAAGAGTTGTGTTTTTATTTTGGCCAGTACAACCTCATGAAGTTCAACAAGGCAGAGTGCAAGGTCCTGCACCTGGGTCAGGATAAATACATAAGCACAAACACAGGCTGGGTGGAGAATGGATTGAGAGCAGCCCTGAAGCGAGACTTGGGGGTGTTGGTTGACAAGAAGCTCAATATGACCAAGCAGCATGTGCTCGCAGCCCAGAAACCAACCGTGTCCTGGGCTGCATCACCAGCAGCGTGACCAGCAGGTTAAGGGAGGGCATTCTCCCCCTCTGCTCCACTCTCAGAGCACCCCATTCCAGCTCTGGGGTGCCCAACACAAGAGGGACATGGACCTGTTAGCACGAGTCCAGAGGAGGCCACGGAGATGATGAGAGGGCTGGAGCAGCTCTGCTCTGGAGACAGGCTGAGAGAGCTGGGCTTGTTCAGCCTGGAGAAGGCCCTGGGGAGACCTTACAGCAGCATTATAGTACCTACAACACATCTGGAGAGGGACTTTTACAAGGGCATGTAGTGACAGGACAAGGGGGAATGGCTTTTAAAACAAAAAAAAAGGCTTCTCCCCTTTAAAGAGAGGGGAGATTTAGGTTAAACATTAGGAAGAAGTTATTCACTGTGAGTGTGGTGCGACCCTGGCACAGGTTGCCCGGAAAAGCTGTGGCTGCCCCATCCCTGGCAGTGTTCAAGGCCAGGTTGGACAGGGCTTGGAGCAACCTGGTCTAGTGGAAGGTGTCCTTGGCCATGGCAGGGGGGTTGGAATTAGATGATCTTTAAGGTCCCTTCCAACCCAAACCATTCTATGATTAAATATGTATATTATATGGACATAACATTTGTAGAAAGACTGAGAACATCATACATGCAAATTCACATAAACATTGTGAAGATTTTTCTTTTTATGAAAAATTAGAAGGGTGTAGTTGCACACTCAAAGCCAAGCTGCCCTCCCTCTGTTTATCTTTACTGAGCCTAGAGGAAATCTGCAGTAATGAAAATCTTACATAAAACCTTACTTAAGTGCTTGTATTTTCAAGGGATGAAAGCAGACTTTATGTGTATATTATTTTGTGGATTCAAATGCAACTCTGTTTTTGCAAAAACTCTTATTGCCACAAGTTTGGTAATTCCAAGGTTAAAGAAGACAATTTCAGAATATTAGTTCATCTGATAATGTTTAAACTCTTGCCTGTTACTATAAGGCTTTGGTTTTGTTTCTGCGGTAAAACAGGTCTATTTTTCACGATGTTTCTTTCCAACCTGCTTGAAGGAAAAGTGACAACCATTACTGTTGCCTAATAAAGCCAAGCCCATGCTCTGAGCAGAAATACATCAGGCAGGGACTAGCTTGCAATTCGTTCTCAGGACAGAAAGAACATGATGGTTGTGAATGAAAAATAAGATTATTCCAAACGGAACACAAACTAGAAGTGGGAGCAAACCCAACCAATTCAGAGCATCACTGCAAGCTTACTCTTATTACAGATGATTGTTTCACCTTATAAACCAGGTTTTCATTATGTTTCTGATAAAGCTACATTTGGAAAAGGACTGTTTTCTTGCCCTGCTTTGAGAGGATTTTGCTTACTGGTTGGGTTGTGCAGCACCATTACATGTATTTCACCAATGAGTGAATCTAATAAAGCAAGCTGCAGAACAATATACTGAAATCACATGTGCCTTCTGCTCTTTAAATCACAGTAGTTAAAACACAATAAAACAACAAAACACCCCAACTCTCTCAGCTTTGCAGGCTGGTACAGCCCCAAATCATTAATTTCTCCAAGTGGGAGCTTAGTCTAGTTTCTACAGTGTCATTGTATGTTGCAGTCCATGTCCACATCCAAGAATGTACACTGATCTGGAAACTCTTTATTTAATACATGTTGCCACACTGCCCTTGACCTCAGAAGGACTTTGAAGTTTTCTGGCTGGAGATGAAAGTTACAGTATGTGTGGCAGACAGGGCTGTAGTGTAAGAAAGAATTGCTAACTCAACAACTTGTTAAAACACATATTTCCAGAACTTCTTTTTTTATTATTTATTTTTTTTAAACTAATAAACACACTACTTCCAGAATTTCAGTCCTCTTGTTCAGATTGATTAGATGAGAGATGAATTTGAACAGACAGATAGATTAAATCAAGAGTTATGGGTAAATTATTTCCAGTCCTCCAAATCTGGCCTGATGGTATCCATTTCCTAGTCCTCCTTCAGGATTTCTGCTGGAGTGTGGCCTATAAAGCTTCGATCCCCGTGCGCATCACCAGGTTATGAGTGGCAATTAGATGCAATCTGAAGATATCTTTGCAGAGAGGGCTTTGGAAGCCATAAGAGGAGACCAGATTCAGAAGCTACGTGCTCGCAATGTTACTTTCCAGAAGAATAAAGGACTTGCACGGGCGTTTGATATAGTGTGACCAAATCTGTGTGAAAGACAACAGGGATGAAACTCCCTGAGATTATTGTTTGCCTCCCTGTCATATGTTTATGCTGTTCGGACCCAAAGCAGACATCTGTTGGACAGCTTAGTCAGGTTGTAAAAAGGCCAGATGTAATTAAAGTGTGTACTCGTATCTTGCCAATCAAAAGGAAGCAAAAAAAGAGCACAAAACCAGAACACCAGATCACAGTTTTCTCTTTCTCACAAAGGATCACATTTTCATGAGCAGAAACCTAATGCTTCAACCTGGGCAAAGATTCCCGCATAGGCAGGCAGGCTTTTAGAGGGAATCCCTGCCAGATCTCTTTTTGGACCTCGAGAAGTGTACTGCATTTTCTTACCAGCTAAAATCAGAATCAGCTCTTGATGTCTGTGTGCCTGCAGAATACGAAATTTGCACAAATACAAAAGGAGACAGGACAGTCTTTTATTTCATGAGAGCCATGGATGAACAAGGGTTGACACTGTCGATATCGAGTATCTAATATTGAATTATTCTGACTTCAGACAAGTAGTCACAAGCAAAAAAAGAGTTAAGACCAGCTTGTGAATCAAAGAGCTTGGGAGGTCAGGGAGGGAAGCACAATCTCGTTTTTATGTCCAGATTGGATAAACTAGAAGTTATGGGCATAAACCACCATCTGAGAGATTCAGGCTGGAGACAAGCAATGAGTTTCTGATCATAAGAGTACAGAACTGAATTAGACCTGGGAAGAACAGCACGTGATGAAGTCTTCAGCATTAGGGATTTGTAAGAACAATTTCAACAAGCATCTATCCAGAAACATAAAATCAGTCCTGCTCTGAGCAGAGGACTGGATTAGGTGATCTGGTCATTTAGGTGACTTTTATCCCCAAGATCCTAAACCCCATGTCGAATCAAAGTGCTTGCTTTGCCTGCACCTCTGGGAAATCTATTCTGTGACAATTATAAACCTTTTCCCAGGAAATCAGTATCTTTTAGGTTCACAGCAAGAAGAGTTCAGCACTACCAGAAGATTGTAATACCCTGTAAGCAACAAAATGCTGTAAAACTGCAAAGCAAGAGAAACAGAATGTCATCTTAAGGACTCCCCGACCAAACAGAAAAGCTCAGCAAACTTCAAGTTAAGAAAAATCATTTGGCCATCTTGCTAAAATGTGTTATGATTTATGGTATTCAGGGGCAGGAAACACCAGGGAAAGAAGCAGTACGCAATCTTCCCCCCTCAGTCATGAATGGGTTTGTAAACTACAATTATTTACTGCAATGATATCATACTACACCAAAACAACTCTGCACTGTTGCAGGTTTATGAAGTGTTTGCAAAACAGATTTTCAGTCCCTGAAGTACTGGCAGACATATGGGCTGTTCGATTCTCCACACCATGATGCCGGTATCATTCTGTGGAATCAAGGAGCAGGACTAAACCCATCCTTCAGCAGATTCCAAGAACATTCTAAGTGCATGTTAGCAACCTTTTTTTTTCCCCAATTTATTTCTGAAACACTGTTCTCAACCTGTTCCTGGTCCAAACTCTTCCTTATTGCTAGGAACCTCTTCTAATCACTATTTTACCTAGTGTTTCCTATTAATTAGCCCTAGACAGCTCCTCACCAGTACCTTATGTAGACGTGTGGTTTTTTCAAGGCTAGGTCTCTGCTCTGACCATGTAAAGGAGACACAGCTGGAATTTAGGCCACCTGCATATGGCTGCTTTCTGCTGGGTTACTCACATTCATGTAATTAAGGAGGAAAAAGCCCTTTCACAGACATGCATGTATTCAATGACTATTAAGAGAAGTCCTACTGGCATAAGTAGATTGAATGATATGCTTAAAATTACAAGCAGGACAAACTACTGAAGACTTCCTTTCCTGCTAAAGGGCTCTGTTCACTGTACAGGTGCTGACAGATTGTTTGATGAGATTTTTGAGTTCAAGAGATGAACAAAAGTAAATATTAAAACCAAAAGAGAAAGAACTATTTTCATCCTGTTCTTTTGTACTTCAAAAAGTGGGAGTTCTGTTTCCCTCTTCCCACTTGCTCTGTCTCAGTTAATACGCTTTAGGTCATTTAGAGGTGGTTAAACAACCTTGAAGTGCTAGTGAACTGATCCAAAAAGTAATTTTTCACACCTAATTAATATGAATGCTTAAGAAGGGGAGGGTTTTTTTACTTTGGATTATTAAAAGCAGACGTGTTGGATCAGAGATGGACTTACAGTCACCGAGGGAGGACACACTGCATCCACATTAGCCACAAAACTTTAGGTATATAAGTCTAGGCTACTCATTAGCACTGCCCCTAGCCAGCAGAGGGATAATTATCTTCAGGGTATGATTCAGCCCATCCTAAAATAACTGTCAAGGACAATACAGATGAATCATTCCATGGAAGTGATCACTTCTCACCCACCACATATAGACAGAGCTTATATCATTCAGTTAAAAATAACGAATTCCTAGATGCTTAATTTATGTTAGAGAAGAAAAATTTCCCCAGAAATTCAAAAGTCAACCCCAAATCAAAGCCAATCTTTTGAATTGGATCTCCTCTTTTTTCTTTTGGGATCAAAGCTGCCAGACTAATCTTGCATTAACATTTCTTCTGCGAGACCTTCTTATGTTACAGGTCCAGAAACTGAACACCCTACCAAAACATTCTTGCCATTTTTTTCAGCTCTTCCAAAAAAGTTGCAAGACTTTCTTGACAAACTGTCGTCTTGATAGTTTCCTACTTTTAGGAAGGGAGAGACGAGCTACATAACTATCCATAAATTTATCTCAGCTCAACTCCAGAGTTATTTTAGTCCTGGCCATCCATTTAGCTGTGGGAAAGTTTGCAAACTATATGGCTGATTAAGCTTTAGCACCACTCCCAAGTAATATTATGACACTAAACATTCTTTTGTCTATTTACGTATCCTGGCTTCCCCTCATGATAAAGTGACTTTTTTTTTTTTTCCTTTTTAACCAAAGGTGCTATTTAACTTCTTAGGATTTGAGTTTCTTTTCCCAGTCTGTCTCGTTTGGTCGTACAGCAAATTCAGTGTGATATTTTGATATCACCAAATTTTTCCTGTCCAGACGTGCTATGTTTGTGCTTTCTAGTCACACATACACTTTCTTTTGGAGCCTTTCTATCATCTGGTTTAGGCAAGAACTGTCATCTAAATGGGCATTGCTTTGAATTCAGAATTCCACATAAACCGTGGGAATAGACAACAGACCTAATGGGGTAGTTATGGTTAAAACGGCAAATTTCATACCTTGTCATAGACTAATGGAAGATGAAAACAAACACAAACAAAGTCATCCTGATTGCTCTAAGTGGCCTTTTTGCTGCCATCTAACAAATGTTAACAGTGCAGCACAAGGCATTTCACTGAGAGCTGCAATTTCAAGCTCTAAAACTCAGAAACCATTATGACATTTTAGAGGTTTGGGCTTTGAAAACTGATTTTCACATTTTATTTGCCTGGATGCATGGTGATGAAAGATCTGATAATATCTCCATGACCTCAGCCTACCACATTTCA
Source organism: Strigops habroptila (assembly GCF_004027225.2). Taxonomy (NCBI): domain Eukaryota; kingdom Metazoa; phylum Chordata; class Aves; order Psittaciformes; family Psittacidae; genus Strigops; species Strigops habroptila. Next base: position 66,901,951 of record NC_044282.2, read on the forward strand.
CAGCAAAATGCATCAGCACTGCATTTTCATGGTAGACAAAGAACCAAATGTTTCTTATGGGCTTTATGACACCACGACAGAAGCATAGATTTGAGTATATGATTTATGATTTTCTATAGCTTAGTTGAACCAGATAAAATATTTCTTTAGAAGACAAGAATGTTTAGTCAATCTTAATATTCTTTATAGACTTAGTTTCATCTCACAGCCCTTTTTCATTCAGTCCCTTCTCAGATATGACTACATTTTTTGGAAATTACAGTAACCTATACTGAATACGGAACAGTACAGGGTCTTAATAGAAGAATTAAGCAATCCATCACCATCTCCTTAAGCTTATACTCTGTATTCAGGCTCTTAATCCTGGCATTCCTGTGGCTTCTCCAAAATGTTGGAACATTTCCAAGAAAGTCTCCATTCTTCCCCCACCCTGGCACAGTACAGTGGCCTCATTCCTCTCTACTGTACACAGGACAATCTGGTAAGTCAGTTTCTAAATCAGTTATATTGGTCATAAAATATGCCAGTTTTGCAGATAGAAACTGGATACAAATTGCTTTACTGATATGTATTATATAGACAAATATCCCAAGTCAGACGTCAAAGGCTCAGCTACTTGTCTTATGAAAACAAATCTTGTCCTTCCTATTTCTCAAGTGTAAATCAACCCAAAATAATATAGCGGTTAATAATCCTTCCTGAATTCCGTTACAGAAGACCATTATGGTTTACACATCATCATAATTATTTATGCTGAAGGAAAATTAAAATATAGACAAGCAATTAGCACTCAGAAGAACAGCATCTGAGCGAGGAACAGACCTTAGACCCACTTAGCCCACAGTCTAATCTTTAACTAATTGGCTGCACTCCCTCAGTTAAATCTTATATAAAAGCCTTAAACACTGAGGCAGACAATCCTATTTTAATAGTTATCAAAATCTTCTGAACTTTGTAGTTCATTTATTGCCAGCTTACAACATTTTTGGATTTGCATACCTCCAAAATCCACAGTCACTTGGCTCTCCTATAACCCTATGAAATTCAGAAGTGAGTTTAATCTCATCATCTCATCCTCTAAACTCCTTCCATAACAGCATGAGAGAGTTTTCTGAGGATGTTTCACCCCATACTAGAATAGGTGTCAGAGGTGAAATGCACATTCTAGCAGTTCTTGTTCTCCACCATTAGCTGAGCGGTGAACAGGCCCTTCCACTGAGCAGACTTGGACACAACTTCAAAAGGCTCCAGTCTAGTAAAACAGCCTGTGCAAATCAAGGACAACAAGCCTACGTTCTCAAGAAATGGTCTGGCCCACCAAGCTGAATATAAATCCTCCATGTAATTCTACAGAGAAAAAAAAAAAAAAAAATCTTCATTATATCAGATTTTAGGGTCACATTTCAAAGACATTGAGGAATTTCTGGAAATGTAGAGAAAGGAACTCTTGCTCCATGTGTGTGATTTAGTGACTTAAATTTGCTTCCACTTGGAAAAATGCCTCTTCTATCTTCTCACGTCATATTGAAACCACCTTACTCCACAAACCTTGAAACACGTAGGTTTTTTAGGCTTGCTCCTATCACTGGGTAGGGTAGGGAAAAGATTATTTGATTCTGTACAGACAAATACAATAAAAGACAACAGCAGGAAACTTTATTGTTGGCTTCCCGAATGGTGTCTGCTACTTTAAAAAAGGAAAAAAACCTTACGCATGTATTAAGCCCATCTTTATCGCACAACCACTACGCAGAGTATCTGTGGTAAGATTCATATCTGAGGAACAGGCAATTTAAGCTAACTTCTGCAGGTTAGGTTGCAGAAAGCAGAGCTACGTGTTAAGCCTGGACTTGTACCAGAGCTACATTTTATCCACCAAAAAAAAAATCACCTCCTACAAATAGTTTTGGTTCTCAACACTTAGTCATGCTAGTTAGAAAATCTGGTGTCCATCTTTGCAGAGTGCCTTGAAAGCCACAGGAAGGCATGGTTGGTGGTCATGCTTCATTTTTACTTGGCCCAGAGACATGGAGTGAGCTGGTTTCTAGTCTATTAAAAGTAGCTTTAAAGTCATGACGAACACAAATCTCAGTACAAATGACTCTGTGCATACCTAGATCTGATCCTGGTATGTGACAAATACACATCACTCACATCCACTTCAAGGAATAGAAATATATCTTTCCATCACAGTAAGAAAATCTTAACATAATTTTTTTTTCACTGCCCTAAAAGAAGTACTAATCTTTGACTAGCTATCTAAAGATTTAAAAAAAACCCAACCAACTGCATCAATAATGTATATTGATCACTACCAAATATACGCTCATATACAAGACCTATAATCTCGCATGCTTAAATAGAGAAGTAGGACCTAAACAGATAGTATAGTTTGCCCATTACATCGAGTACACAAGAAACTCATTTCTTTAGAGTGAAAAAATACCCTGATAACATAGAATATTTCTCACCAGCCAGCCTCTTGTAGAATGAAGTATTTAAATAACAGAAGTACCATATGGAAAAAATACATTAAAATAACCTATCAGGGGACAGCTCAGTTTTTGTTCAGTAATTATGTATTCAGTATTGCTCCCCGAAATGAATGGATATATTCTATTATGCATAAAGTCTACAAAGAATTAGGCAGTCTTAACTATCCTTTCTCCAGCTCTTAGGCACTTGTGGTCCATGAAATCGTTACAGAATCATAGAATGGTTTGGGTTGGAAGGGACCTTAAAGCCCCTGTAAGGTGCCTGCACAGGCAGGGACACCTTCCATCAGACCAGGTTGCTCCAAGCCCCATCTAACCTGGCCTTGAACAGTTCCAGGGATAAGGCAGCCACAGCTTCTCTGGGCATCTTGGTAAGATCTTCTCTTAGTCCAATCACACAACAATCTCTTTTTTTTTTTTTTTTAATGTATTTGTATGTTCTTTGTAAAACTCCCTTTCTCCTCTTATTCCCAAAGAACTACCTCGGTGGTGACCCCCTGATTTCTACGGGGCAGGTTGTGTCTTTCCTAGCCCCTGCGGTATCTTCACCCTGTGTGCTCAGAGATTCCTTCACAGGAGCATCATAACAGAACAGCCCAGAATAAAGATTTCATATCCAAAAGGTAGACATCATCTCTACTCAGCAACCTCCCCCTCTGCCTTCTTTCTTTCACCTGCACAGGCTACTCTCACCTATGAATTCTCATCTCAAACGCACTGCTGTCCTGCTCTGTGGCCTCGACTGCCTTTGCAGTGCACACCACATTGTAAGATTTAGCCCAAACATAGGCTAGATTGGGGTGGAAAAGCAAAGGCAAAACCATTTAGTTTTTCTCCTCAAATCCGCATTTACTTCAGTCCTTAGTGCTTACCGCAGAGGAGTAGCTACACAATCCCAGGGACAGGGGATGCAGTACAAGAAGAGAACGCAGCCTACCACTTCAGATTTCTGCTCCTGCCTACACACAGTCACTGAGTAGGAGGAAAATCTCAGAGCCTTTATCCAACAGCCAGTCCTGGCTCTGCTGAATTTGACAGCAAAGTTTCCACTGCCCTCACCAGGGTCAGGATTCATGCTGTGACACTGCACTTACGGGCACTGTTACTGCCAAAGTCACATTATACACACATGTGTACGCACATGTAAAACACAAGCACTCTGCAAAGCATAAAACATTTTTCTATAAACCACTAGAAAAGTTCCACCCACCCTCTGCCCATTCCAGCCACAGGTCACTGCTGGTTTTTTCACTGCATTAACTCCAAGCATTTAAAATAAAGAACATTTCAATATGTTTTTCTGACAGGTAAGAAATTAACTGCATACCAGGAGCTATTGAATTCAGCGTTAATAGTATCAATAAACATTTCTGATTAAATTACGAAATTGATTTTATAATTTTGACCATTATGTTTTTACATCAATATCATCATATGACAGCAAATGTAGTTACTGCTTCCTTATTGATCTTAGACATGGCACTCCAAAGTACTCATTTGACTATATTACAAAATCAAACTTGATTTCCTGTAGTACTGTAGTAACTTTTGGTCATGACTTGATATGAAGAACCAATAACAAATGGATTATCCAGTTATTAAAAGGTAAGCTTTGTTCTCAGAAGCTCAGGCGCAGTTCTGCTGCACGCTTTTAGCAGTTTCAGGGCAAGTTTCAGGACTTAGGGATGTTGTTATTCTATGTCAAATAATAATCCCTCCTTTTTCTCTTGATGAGTCATCTATCAGGTTTCTCGTGAGCAATCTAAACACTATTTATTAACAAGAAGGAACAAAGTGCTATTTATAATGCTCATTCAAGCAATCCAACAAAAACTCAAGAGTTTCTGTAGCTTGGGAGCATTACTCTTGATCTCACCCTCCCCTCTGTCAGGATAATAGTTATGTGTTGGGCCGCTCCATCTCCCCATAAGGTTTAATGTTCTGTTAAGAGAATGCATAATTCAAAAGGACCACTGTTGCTCCGATACATGCATAATAGTAAATCAAAGGTGTAATGTGCTGGATATTTATGTCTCAGGGTTAAGAACAAGTCTGATCAGATTAAAGAAATATCAGTACTGGGCTTTTTGGCTGCTGTAAATTTTTCCACAGGCCCTCCCATGTCTGAACGTTTCTAGGCTGAAGGACTATGAGGCATCTTCATTGATATAAACTGCCGTCATGAAAGAGGAGCAGCGAGTTGAGACCTTAAGCTGTTTTGTCAGATTGCACTTTTGTAATGGATCTGTGGGTCCACTGCTATGTTATCCAAAGGTGTCTTTTCCAAACAGTCATGTTTCTTCCTCCCTAATTATAGGGGCATCTGTTTCAAAATGTAACTAATCCCTCTAGGTTGTGGGCTGAGGAAAGGGGCGGCAGGGGTCAGAGGGAACTTGTGCTCTTATCCCTCTTGCAAGATTATTCCTAATATTCATGATTCCCTAATATTCCTGAAAGCATTCAGGCCATTGACAAATATTTGCCCTGACAAGCCCATGGAGAACTCGATAACACTCCTGTCTGTCTCAGATAAACCATTCTCTGGAAGAAGACATCAGCAGAGCACAGTAACTTGTTTTGCCTTGCTTTGATTAAAAAAAAAAATACAATTGGTACGCTGCTTAAAAAAATATTGGCAATTTAATGCCCAGGGGATTGAGTGATTTATATAGTGCTGGTTAAATCAGTCACAGCACAGACAGGCAACGCGCAGACTTCGTGCAGTGATTATGGCCCCTGTAACTGCTGCTATACCAAAGCCAGAACATACGATAAAGTAACCTACACTATGGTCTGATGGTGGCACTGGGGCATCATTATTTTGTTCCTTTAGTTTATGCTGATGCTCCTTTTATTTCCTATCCTACCCTGTACAAGGTCCCATGGTGTATTTAAGCAGAAAGTGCCTCAGTAGGTCACCCATCAAAATGAGGGTGCGGCAAACCAGGGATTTTGATGCACTGGAGTTTTCTGCCCTGCATGAGAGATTCTGATGTGGCCTTTCAGCTCTGAGCCCTCTCACCAGGACAGCTTCCCCAAAACTTTAGAACACATAGCCCAAGTCTCTCACTTGCCTGACATTGTCTCAGAAATCCCTTCTTGGCTTTCCATCACTGACCACTTTTCCAAAACAACACCTTTACCTTGCAAAAGCTTTGACACTTCACTCAGGATTCTGTTTGGAAGTGTAAAAATACCTTATATCCAGTAGACACTTTGGGCTGGAATCAAGGCAATAGCTCTTCTGGAGTCTATAATAAAGGTTTCTGATTTATCACCAGTTTAGGATGTAGCCTCACTTGCTGGTCCATGAGTCTTTATTGAGCCACCTGCATCCTGCACCGGAGCTCTAAGGTCAACAGCCTGACATGTGAAATCTCACTGAGGTCTCCTGATCTTATGTAAGATAGTGAGCACCCTAAATTTACCACCACAATATGGCAAAAGGGGATAAGGATGCTCAAGGTACAAGCAGCAATTCAGCACCAAGCTCTCATAGCAAGTGAAGGAAAGCTTTAGCCTACACAGAGGTGATGAGAACAGCTCTGTAGGACGTGTGGTGGCTTTTCAGCCTTCTTTGGGAAATATGAAAAACCAAGTATTTCCCTTCCCACTAACTCCTGGAACACTTTGCCTGCTATAGGTGAAGATAACAGCATGCTTTTAGAAAGGTGCTCCTTTTAAAATTTACCATATTTATTCTTACAAGTACTTACACTGATGAAACAAGGAAGGGTGAGTATCCTTGCTCTACAGAAGCACTCGACTTGTGTCGTAAGTAAAGATGTGAGTCATCTCACTTCATGTTAGGTAACTAAAAGCTGAGCATCTCATCTCAGGTAGTCATACATGCTCCTTTGCACTGTTGGAGAGAAATGTCTTCAGAAGGTAAACCACTCCATACGCAAGTGACTGCATTAACAGGATGAATCACCGAAGAAATAAGGAATTTTAGTGACTCACTTAAACTAAATTCTAGACAGCTAAAATTAGGTGAGGTTAATCATATCCTAAATAATTTGCCTAATCTCACAAAAAAATAAACAGCCTGCAGCAGAATGGGAGACAAGAATCTCTTTTCTCCAGTCTCACATCGATAGTTGAACCATCAGGACATTTCTTCCTTGCTGCTGAGCCACTCTGCCTTGGAGTCTATTCAACATTTATCACCAAGGGAACGATTCCAGCGGCTCAGTGGGCAAAGCGATAAAATCGGCAATTTCAGCTCAGATCTGGGTTCTGGGTTCGTCACTCACTTTCCATTTTCAAACCAGTTTTTCCCCAAGAAGAGCCAAAAGGCCTCACTGACTTCACAAGTTGGGACATTCGTACCTCACAGTCCTCTGTTCTTGGGCCAGGAGATGCTTGTATTGCCACTAGCCACAATTTATCAAATCACAGATGAAATACTTTCATCTTCAGCTTCCATTCCCCCCACTTCGGCAGTCTTCCCAAGCACACAACTAAGTTAAGTACTCACATACCTAAAAGAACATAAAATAGATTTGGGGAGAGACTGGGCACAAGCTCTGAATACTTCAATTTCCAGGACCTATGAACAGAAGCTTCATTATTGCACATCCACTGGTACGCCTCCAATGCAGAAGAAGGGGAAAAAAAGTCTAAAGTTCTCTTCCCAGGTTAGCTGAGGTTAAACAGGTGTTTTTGGTAAGGATTGCAGTTACATTTTGATTACACTAGCCCACATTCTTACATCACATAATGCAATATGATATACCCGAATGGATCCTTCAGTGCCAAACTGGGGCCCCCAGCTTGATGTTGTTCTAATTGTGTTTTTCATTAATCCCTGTGACCTCTGCAAAGCATCACCAACCAAATACGGCCTCTCAGAGCTGAGCATTGGGTTTTCTCCTAGGGGTATTTTTTGTATCTCCTTTTTAACTTCTCTATGGAGCGAAGTAAAGGCAAAAAGGAGTTTTCAAATTCAGCTGTGTGCATGAGATTTGTCTGAACTAAAATATATCTAAGCAACGAGTTTATTGCAGTTGGATAGTGTGTCTTCTGTAGTAACCTGATCTAGCCTCCAAAAGGAAAACTGTTAACTTCTTCAGAGGGCTTTGGACCCAGCCTCTGCTACAGGAATGCACCCACGAGGCAATGTATGCTGATTTCTAAAGAACTAATATTAAAGGGGAGGCTGAGGGGAGAGGCCAATTCTTGATCTCATCCTGGAGCCACTCCACACACTTCAAATATGGCCAAATTCTGTCTCCAACCACACCCTGGCAACCTCATTTCCTTTATTAGGCTTGCAATGGCTCTATCCGGGTGGAGAATGTCACCCAGGGGATCTCATTCTTTCCTGGCAGGAGCCCATCACCTCAGGAATTGGGCTCTCCAGGGCCTTGGACTCAGAGGGAGTAGGAGATTTCTCTGGAATTACATCAGGGAACACTGGTGGTCACTGGAGCATCCTTACATTTTGTGTGGAGGAATAACATATTTCATTAAAAAATACAGGTCTGAAGTAGAGTGCGAACAGGAGAGATTTCAACTTGGAGAAGCTTCACTGGCAATACAGGGTGCAGCACTACTACTACGCAGCTCGCCTGCTTCATAGCTCTGTAGGTGTATTTTCACACACTCTGGAAAGCGTTTGACAGATGTTCATTATTATGCACAGCAATAACTGGTGTATATTAAAATGAGCTGCTCAAGAGGGGAGGAGAGAAACGATGCACCTGTTTATGCACCTTCCCATCTACTGCTGTTTCCTTGCTGAAAAACAACCATTAATTTATGCTCATCTGCATAAAAGGAAAAGGCTTTGAAGAAGATTTTTCTATGGCAGCAAGGGCAGCTGACAGGGCCTATCTCCCAGGTACACACTTTTAAATTCACCTCTGAATTATTCTGCAACCAGTTGGAAGTACTACAGCAATAACCGAGGCACACAGGATGTATTTTCTGCAGTCTGCTCACTCCTTTCCTAATGATTGCAAAGTCCCAATACAGTTTTTCCAGTACCTCCTTCACAGTGTCCTTTCTTACCCCTGACAAAGAGCTGTTACATACAGGCGTAGCCTTTTCCTTCCTCAGTCATTTTCTGATTCCCAGCTCCTCTCTTTTGCTTCTGCACATGTTCAGGACTGCTTCGGAGTCACCCATCTGATCATTCTGTCTCATTTCAGAATGCAATGTGTGCAGTGAAACCCAAGCCACTGAAAAAACAGAGGGAATTTACCATTAATTTCCATGCTCTTGGGTTTTCTCCTTTGTCATTTCTATTTTTGAGGCAGGAGCACGAGGAAGAAGTTCCATCCCAACTCTGACATCAACGACAGAAGACAATGAGTTACTCCTGGGAGAAAAGCTAGACTTCAGTGCAGCCCCATTTGTGCAGCACAAATCATCGAATCACAGAATGGTTTGGGTTGGAAAGGACCTTGAAGCTCATCTAGTTCCAAACCCTCTGCCATGGGCAGGGACACCTTCCACTAGACTAGGTTGCTCCAAGCCCCGTCCAACCTGGCCTTGAACACTGCCAGGGATGGGGCAGCCACAGCTTCTCTGGGCAACCTGTGCCAGCACCTCAGCATCCTCATAGTGAAGAATTTTTTCCTAAAATCTAATCTAATGCATGTCCTAATATCTACTCTAAAAGCATTGCAGGAGTTTACACAGACCCCACTGAAATGACAGGGGGAAGGAGTAGTGGCTACACTGCTGTATCTTGGTCCCTGGGAGCTGCTCTAACCAAGGCCATGACAGAAAACCATGCTCTTGCTCAATGATGGCTTGCAATTTCCCTGCCTTCCACCCGTAAAGCTGGTGAACCAGCCCTTGCCAGGAGATTCCCCAGGGCTCCGAAAGGTGACTAGACCCATGGAAAAATCATCAACAGAGAAATGAGGTGGTGCAGCAGGTCATCAGGATGGAAAACTAGGTAATAGCCTCAGCCAAACTGACTAAGAGGATTATTTAAGAGCTACAGGCAGCTTCAACAAACAGCTTTGCTTTGGTAAAGGCAAAGCACGGAACCAGCTTCCTTCCTACCCCTATGGCAACAGGAGACCATGCATCACAGCCATCACACCCACTGTCCTGTGCCCTGCTGTCTGGTCAAACCACTGTCTGACAGATTGGCACATCTGCTGCTGATGTAGATCAACAGATGTAGATGCTACACAATCTTGAAACACAGTATAAAAATTGTATTTATATAGGCTTTTCACATTTCCCTGATCTTCCTTTTTTCTGCTATACGAACCAGGGATAGGCAACGAAGGAAATCCCACATCAGTAGCTTGAACACAAACCTCTAATATGTGTAGGACTACTTAAGGAGTAAGGCTCAGGAAGGGTGTCAGAGTAGGACTCAATCTGGATTTATTATTTCATCCTGTTTCCAGATACTTTTCTATTTCATCCACAACAGATTATTCCTGACACTTTTAGAGGGCCCCTGGCCCATTTGCTTATTGGTCTGATCTTTACTAGCAATGAAACTAGAAGTCTTTGCTTACTCGACTTCTGGAGAGTTAAGAGGATACCCTTTTATATTATTCACTGAAATTGCTTCTTGGCTAAAATATTCTCCTGTCAGTGTTTTTCATGTGTTCAGCAACATCTGCAGGATGTGGAAAGAACAGAAACAAACCAGATGTTGCAAAAGGTAGTGACACTGAGAAAGATAATTATTACAGTATCTTGTTCATTTTTTTGTCCATCTTATGCCTTCATACATCAATAACTTTTACTGCTGAAACAGAGACTGACTCATCTAAGTTCCCTCTAAACAGATTTACAGTCATTTGTAAAAATTGACATATACCCCCCATTAAAGCCAAATTTCCTTTAGCAATTTCAGAGGAAAATAGATTAAGGGAATGTGGATATTTATCTCAGCCATCAACATTTATTCATTTAGGTAATTATCACTTCATTATGCTGTCAAAGAGAGCATGCGGGGAAATTCACCACTGATGAACCAAACGCCACGGAAGTCCTCCACTTCTTGTGCGAGACTGGGGTGCCAGCTCATGCCCTGGCCAAACATTTGTCACAGTGATGTGACAAGGGCTGCGGGTCCAAAACGGTACAAGCGGAGTCTCCTGTGCAGGCGAACAACCACAGCCTGATCCAACAGCGCCCCCAAAAGCAAACCCATGCACAACCGGACACCCCAACACCCTCCCAGCACCACAGCCTACAGCCCTGCCTTGGTCTGCTCCACAAAGTAGCTATTTTATTATAAAAGCTATTTACTCGATTTAAATAAGGGGAAAAAAAAGAAATAAAAAGCATTACAGCCTTATGAATGCCTGCTCCGGTGCAAAAATTGGGACAGTCTCTGTTTAATGGGGAAAATTTTCCAGTTATTTTAACTCAGACTTCAGGAATTTCGTAAGGGGATCAGAAGACCTGCAAGCTCTGCCAAATTCTGAGGGAACAAAGTATAACTAGATTAATATATAAATCTTATTAACTAAAATGTAGCTGAATACAGTCATTTGTTATCAAAGTCTTTTGATTGTTTAACAAATTGCAACATTTTGGTCTCACGGGCTCCCTGCCAAGTTGAGGCCTAATTAAGGTGGTTGAAAATGAATAGTGTTCTAATTAGTTTAATTACAATATGATGAATTATCAAACTAATTTTTAAAAACAATGTGCAATTAGCCTTTTGGCATTCAACCCCCATCTTCTGAAACAGGAAATGAAGCAGAACGTACTTGGTTTTATCAGAGGCTGAACCACCCCAACCCAGGAGTGCCCGAGGATGCAGGGAGACATGTCACTCCCCTCCTCCTGTTATAGAATCACAGAATCAGCTAGGTTGGAAAAGACCTTTAAGATCATCAAGTCCAATCTCTACATCAGGACTGCTGAGACCACCACTAAACCATGTCACTGAGGGCCTCATCTACACCGTTTCTGAACACTTCCAGGGATGGTGATTTCACCACTTCCCTGGGCAGCCTGTTCCAATTCCTGAATACCCTCTCTGTGAAGAAATTTTTCCTAATATCTAATCTAAGCCTACCCTGGCACAGCTTGAGGCTGTTCCCTCTTGTCGTATCACTTGTTACTTGGGAGAAGAGACCGACCCCCACCTCGCTAAAACCTCCTTTCAGGTAGTTGCAGAGAGCAGTAAGATTCCCCTCGAAGCCTTCTCTTCTCCAGACTTTAATGTCACCCCACTTCATGCTTTGGGCATTGACTCCTTTGGTGACATCTGTGGAAAGCATGTTGTTCAGTCCAAGACTGGACAAATGCTCCTTTTTAGAGCCTCAATCCAGAGCTTTCCCTATTCCTTTACTTAATCCTTCCCTTAATTGGCATTGCATGGGAAATCCCAAAGCATTACATGTGTGGCCATACTGAGGGGTTTTATTCCTATCTTTCACAGCAGCAAACAAGCAAATTCATTTGCCCATGAACCATGAAGGCATGCAAGTTCCCACCTACAGCACACAGAGAAGTATTATGGCTGTAACCATCTAATCTATGCTGCATAATGCCAATTGCGCAAACACTATTTCCCATTTTCTGAGTATGCTGCTTTTACATTTGTGCCCCAAAGGCTATTTTCTGCCTCTGGCTACCAATCCCACTGCGTCACTCCTCCAGGTAGCAAACCTTTCCAGAAATACACTTGCACCTGCATAACCTCAGTAATGTTGCACCCTTGGAAGTGAAAGCACCATCTGGTCCTACTGTAGAGAGGTTCATTACTGAAGGAGTGGCCAAAGGTCGCCACCTTTCATTAGCACTCCCAGGTATATAAGTAGAGTTTGGCTCAATTACAGCATAGCTCACTGCTGAGCGATAGAAGAGGATGTATTAAAAATATAGGCACCCACTGAATGGAAGGAAGGAGCAAAGAAGTCCACTTTAATGACATGAATCCTTTAACAAATAATCAGGTTAAAAATGATCCACTTGGTATTTTGATGAGAATGGATTTTCTCATCCTGCGAACCAGAAAGAAAATGTGGCAGTAAAATAGCTTTTGGCATGACTTAATTATCCCCAGAAAGACTTAGGAGCCTGCTCCAGCAAAGCACTTAAATGCATACCGAACTTTAAGCACACGGGCATTCTCAAGGGACTATTCATATATCTAGAGATAAGCATGTGCTTAAGTGCTCTGGCAAGACACAGATCAAATTGAAGTCTCTCATCAGGGTCTGGAGTCACAGCTAACGCATCTGGCAAGCGCGACAGCGTTTGAGATGTCCTGTCCACCTGGGTGCTTATAAAGTCCCTGTCGTCCAGACTGAGTGTTTCACAATAAATGAAAATAATCAATCACAGTTTCCTCACTTCCTGACTGGCATGTAGAAAGAGGATTTAAATAGGTGCATGTATCTGCAGATTAAATCAGTTTACTGGAGGGAACCAAAATGAGGAGATGAAGTTGCCATATGTTTCTGCTTGTGCTGAAGGTAGTAGTCATGCTTGTTTTTCCTGGAAATCTGTTCCACAAGCTTACTCTGGCTATTGCCAGAGCCTTCATTTATTTGTCAGCAGTGGCAAGGATCCAGCAGATGAGCCTCTTGTAAGAAAAAAGGACTGCAGAGAGCGCTGACCTCTCAAGTAACTATGGTCAAACCTACCAAAGGCTTCCACACACAGGGGAGGTGTTCAGCTGAAATCTGCATGCTGAGGAGCCACTCCAGGCTGTCTAAGGGCATATTGCCACAAGGACTTGGTGATGCTTTTTGGCAGAACACATTGCTAAGGTCCTAGTCTTAAGAACTAGGCAGTGCTGCTTCAATCAGCAGGCTGCTGTGATCTCGCTGCTGGCTCCCAGGACTGACTGTCTCTTTGCCAGTCACAGCTGTGGGCATCCAGCACCATGAGGGTGCCCAGTAGAGCTGGAGATTGCGGATCAGCCCAAAGGCCCATGCTTTGAAGACAGAGCATTAACAGTTATCTGAATAATTCCTCTCCTCTTTTACCTGATTCTTAAGGGAAATCGAGAGCTGGCTCCAGCTTTCCCAGTTAATTTTTGCAAGACTACAGCTGTAGGGAGGGCTGCTTCTTACAGGACCCTAAAAGAGCACCCTCTGGCTTGAGGAGGACAGGGAGGCTGCAAGCCAGGCTGAGTCCCTCTGTTCACTACCAGCAATGTGTTTGGTGAGACAAGTGTTTGAAACAGGTACGTTGCCAGCCGTGCAAGCTTATCAGAGCTGAAGAAAACACTAACAGCAACAACAAAAAAATCATTTCTGGCAATAAAAAGGTTAACACAAACCAGTAGGTATAAGGATAACTTGAACCCATCATTAAAGAAATTCAGTTATTTAGTCAATTTTACTTATTTACAGGCTAGAAGATTAATGAGCTCAAATACAAACTGAGACAGTAATTAGGTTTCAAAAACATACTATAACACAATCAATCATTGCTTGGGAGTATAATGACATTAGGGTAGAGCCCTCTTTCAGCTGAAGTTATTAGCATGTGATTGGTGAAGACTGGACTTGAAGAGAGAGTCTACCCCAGGGTCCTGTAATAAAATGAAAGAGGAATCTTAAATAAGGAGAAACTATGTCTTTGACCCTTTGTCCTTTGCCTGTAGATGTAGAGATACTGTATTCGGGATTTAGGGCTCTGTAACAGGACTTTGGGGAATGATGGCATTTCAAAAGACAGTTGGTATTTTACTTTAAACAAGACTTTACTTGAGACCTAATACGACACAGACGGTATGTATGTGTCCTCTAATCTGGTCTTTGAGGCTATTAGCAGCTCCTTCCAAAGCATTTCAGATCTTTTCTCCACGTCTTTGCAAATACATCAACTCAGAGAAGGAATTCAAAATGTTGCAGAACACAAAGAGGGAGAAAGGATGAAAGTTTCATGTAAAGAAAGGAAAACCAGAAACTATACAAAAGCAAAGTTCCCAATTATTGGTGCTAAAGCATTTTTCGCTGGGGAAATAGATAAACGGTTTTTATATATTTCAATTGCAAGGAATCTGGGTAAATGTTCCTTAAACTCAGTGTCAGTTGGGTTCACAAGGAAAGAGAGGATACAGCTTTTAAGATTTAAGTCAAATTATAAAGTCAGGTTTTTATGCATATATCAGCTTAATGGAGCTCCCGCAGAAATCAGTGGTAACTTTCCCACTGCTTTGAGTAAAAGAAAAGTTACACCAGTGTGTACAATTCTTCAAATTCCACCTAAGTACCTAAAATCAGACACTTCAAGCAAAGGTTTTCAAAAGAGGCTATCGCATTTTCTCACATGCTCTAAAATGTCTTTGAAAATCATATCCCAAAACAATATTTGAGCTGCTAAAGAGAAATGGCCTAATTTTCAGAAATACTGAGTACTTCCAGACTTCAATAATTTCAGTATTCATCAGCTCTTAAAACCAGACTACTTCCTTTGACGTACCTATATATAGGGTTAAGTACCTAATTCTAAGTGCCCAAGTTTGAAAAATGGCAGCCTTAACCCCACACACACACATCTCGTGCGTGTCCAAGTAAATACACACTCCCACAAATAACTTATGCATCACCACCACATCTAAAATTAAATCTTCATAATTTCCTTCACCTCCAGGGCTCAATGGCACAGCCTCTGCATTTTGTTACTAGCGTCATTCTCTACAGACATCTAGTTGCTATTATTTATTCACTGTGGTATTCTCAATTCCCTAATGAACAATTGAAATGGATTGCAATAAGGACGTGACACACAGGAATAAGAAGCTGAAATGTATTTCCTGGCTTCAACCTCCTAACCTGAGGGAAGGTTATGATGGTTGACATGGCTGGGGTCAACAGCAATCGGTTCTAGTGGTTACTGTCACGTAGATACTATGAATACTTTTGACAGCATTTCAGAGCAATCCTAGTGGTTGATAAATCAAATGCACAGGAGCCTTAACTCAAAATGTATTGTAAATAATCTCAAAATGGGAAAAAGGGGGGAAAAAAAACCAACACAAAAGCAAAACTATATTTCAAAGCAAGAGTGTGAAAACATAACAACATGCAACTCAAGTCAATACAATCAATCCTGATAACAAGAGCAGTCAATGCAATTACATTTTATAAAATCAAGCATCCTCCTACTACAAAAACCAGGAAAGGAAGGAAATGAACCAACATCCCCCTCTCTATCAGCATGTGACAATTACAGTTTCACCAAACACTGCGAAACAAGGAGCAGAGTGAGTGTAAGATCCCAAAACCTTGGCAAAGGAGCCAGCACCATGCAAAAATCTTCAGTCAGAAGGATGAGCTTTTGCCTCACTGCTCTTCTGACCCTTTACAAGTAAATTCATTTTCACCCATGGATATAAAGATTTAATTCTTCCAGCAACATTCATCTGAATCTAAGCTGCTCCAGTCCCCTACCCCTCATGAGAGAACTACAATACTATATACATATATATACACACACATACATATACGCTAACTACTATATGGAATACATGACATTAAACCAAGCTTTATGATTACGACTGCCCAGGTAACGTGACTTGTGAGCTATCCTTTACCTTTCCATATCAAATTAGGGTGCAAAAAATACTGGACAGAAAACCTGACCATGTCATTTGCCCATCTGAAAATTCTTTTCAGTTGACAAAAAGTGAATTTAAGGAGTTTGCAAAAATCCATTAATAGCACCAGTTTGGTATTAAAAACCTTTAACATGTTCAACCTCCCATCTTGTCCTTTTCCCTACAGAAGGCAGCACATGCCCTGCCCATGGGAAGCCTGAAGCATAAGGTGCTCAATACAGTAAATTCCCAGGTGGGACTTTCAAGTTTTACATTAATTAGGCTCCCTGCCCTTTCTTACCAAAACACTCCTGCTGACCTCAGCCTTGTGAAAGAGACTGAATGAAGAGAGACAGAGCTGAGAGCAGGCAAAGGAGCCTTTCTGATGACACTCCTTAACTAAGAAGCCAGTTTTAGGTTAAGAGTATTTGATCCTCTTGTGATAAATGTTTGAAATTGGACTGCAACAAGGAAGGTGGTGTGGTCATGGAGAGTGACATTAGAGATTTCCACCACCTAACTGTGAGTATATATCTGTGGGGTGTTTAGACCTTAACCTATCTCCAGGGGAGCCTTTTTCCTCCAGAAACAACACAAGAACTTTGGCTGCTCGACACGATACCCAAGGTTGGTGCCCACGGTCAGCACACACGACTCTTCCTCGAAGGATACACTGCAATGTGTGTGTGTCTGACTGAAGGAGAAAACATCTTTTCAGCAGGTCCTGAATGGTATTCCCTGCCATCAGGCTTTGTACACACTTACCCTTATCACCATCTCCCCAGCATCTGTTTGGACATCTGTCCAAAACAGAGATGCCATTAATTTCATGCACGGTTGCAAACTGGTTTTATCCATAGCATTCCTATGCAAGAGGTGGTTGATCATCATTGTCTGTAAATGATGAAAGAGAATGACAGGCTTACAAAACTAAACCAGAAATTACTACTATGGTTTGTATTATCCTAAGCAACACACTGCAAACATACTTCCAGCAAATCATCTATTTTCCATCTAGCTAGTACAAAAGAATTGTAGGTACAATTACTGCTGTGACACTACGCACTTGCATTTGGGTGAGAGAAAACGCATAGTTTTGCTGCATGTTTCTTTTTCCTCTTATGGAACACATCGAGTCTGAACACCCCTTTCTCTTGGAAGAGAAAGCTGCAGTTGTTATTTCCTGGTATTTCCAGCTTAGCAGCTACATATCTGCAGTTTTTTCATCACCAGTGTTTTACATGTGTATGACCAGCCTCAAGCAGTCTCACGATGACAAAAGTATTTGTGGATCCTTGATTTGTTACCTGCATACTTTCCTTGTAGCATTTTCTCACCAGTTTTAAAGTGTCTCAGGAAATCTCCATGGGATTCCACGGATCAGATAACATGAAAGAGTCTGTAAACCTGACATACGTTGAATTGTGGACTACTACACACAAAACAGTAATCCCTAGGCGTTTACTGGATCATCCATAAAGCTGCATACTCAGTCTTGGAGACAGTTATGACATGATCTTACTTAATTTATTGAGAAAAAGAAAAAATGAAAGAAAGCAATTGCAAAGATAAGAGAAGGAAACAAATCTGGAATACACCTCGCCATGTCATTATTTAGTATTTACCAAAATAATACTGAGGATTTAGTAAAGAAAGTTGTTCTTAGAGAGAAGCTTCGACTTTGGCACAGTTTAATGGCTTTCAAAATTAGGAATACTGCTCACCAATTAGGAAAAAAGGAGATTAGCTAAATAAGAAATTTTAAGTTCTTCAGCTGGGCAAGCAATGCTTGAGTACACTTCCAGAGAAGCTGATGAGAAAGCTGAGCAGCAACGCATGATCTATGCAGCCCATGTCACGAGGTGGGAAATTAGCCAACACACTGAGCAAGTCTAGCACACCACCACCGCTACTATGGGGCAATGCAGTGAACCATCTGCTACTGCTGTGAGGGACTTTGACCCAGAAGAGAACTGGAATCAGTATGGGGGTCTTCCAGTCTGAGCTCAGGGGGCCCTTGAGAAACATCTGAGTCTACCTCTGAACCTGCCTGGCTTTACAAAAGAACAGATCATAAACCAAATGATCACAGGGACAGACCTAACAACCAGGTCTTCCAAGACCAACTTCCGTGAACAAAAGTCCCAGTAAGTTTTGGCAATTCAAACCTGTCGTGGTTGCTACAGCTGGGTTCAGCTTCATGGTCTCAGCAAGACCTTCAAAAATGATGACAGTTTGAGATTGAGCCAAGCTTCTTGTCAGCGGTTCATACTTCAAGGCATTTGTATTTATAATTCTTGTTACGTAACACAACAGATCCTAGCATGACAAATCCTAGAAAACTGTTACGCTGGGGTCTTCGTTTTCAGGATTTGCACCAGAGCTTAACTAAATTAGAAAGTATTTGTATGGCATCTCTGTTTGAGCTGCTGGTTGATGTTTTACATTTTAATGTTTTAAGTAAAGTTTATTATGACAAGTCAGTGAAAGTGCTTTTAGTAGGTCAATAAATCACGGACCTATCGTATCACTGGGTGACAGCTATGCAAAGCATAGAAAGAAATCTGATATTATTCCAACAAAATAGCAACTACAGCTACTTCCAGCTTAGTTGCAAAGACACATCAGCCTGTTCATTGTGAATTGAAGAGGTAAATAATTACATTTTGGGGAAGGAAAGCAAGGCCGTTGTAGATTTTTATCTGTCTGGTATTTCTAAAACTCTCTTGTGGGGAAAAACAAAAAAGAAATTATTTGTTCAATCTAAAATGGTCCTCTGCATGCCCACCATAGAGTCTGTTCTATAATTACCCAATGTGGAGGAGTGGTGAAGGGGCTGTGGAGAAATACAAAGCAGATGAAAAAAAGAGGATAAAAAAGATTTCTGAGAGATTTAATTCAGTTTTGGCATCTCTCCAACCATATGGAAATTGAAGGGATGTTAAAAAAAAAAATCTAAGACAGGATGCACGGGACAAGGGTGGGAAGTTTCTCTCATTATTACTGTCAGGAAGGGGGGAAAAAAAGCTTTTGCTATACAAGATAGCAGAACACCTGTGAGATCAGGGGGTGTGCTTTGACTTCAGTAAGAAAGCAATAACAACCCAATCACACTTTGAAATCATTTATACTTGATCAGACACATACAAGAAGTCTCTCAGACATAGAATCATAGAATCAACTAGGTTGGAAAAGACCTTTAAGATCATCAACCATTACCCCAGGACTGCAGAGGCAGGGTTTGAAGAAAAATTTGCAGGGAAAAACTTTTCTTAAACTTTTTTGTTCCACAGTGTTTTCCACTGCCTGGGATAGCTTCTGACAGCAACAGCAGCTGCTTATTGCCTGGTGTAACCATTGCTCTATGTCGAGCCTTGGGTCTGAACCCCATGGCTGCAGCGCAACAGCTATTACATCACAGAAGGACCCAGGACTGGAAGGCATCAGGGGAGACCCACGTTGGAACCAAGTTAAAATCTAGTTAGTTTAACTAATCTAGTTAAAATTAGACTAGAGAATCTACTGTCATGTTTTCTTCAAATGTAAAGGGCAAAACCATGTGCATTCATTCTGGATGCCATTACTTTTCTGACCAAATTAAGGGATTTAACATATATAAACCTTTTTGTGAGAGGATTGTTACACTTAAAACCTGCTCAAATACCCATGGATTCCCCTGCCATCAGGGCTAACCACTGGATCTGTTATGCACCACAATGGTATTTCACATACGATTTGTAAAATCTGAGAAAACTTGGAAAAAGCATTTTAATTCGCTTTTGCCTTATCTCAGGGTCTGAGCCTCTCAATCATTTGCAGCTTGTGTCCTCTTCTAAGGCAGAGAAATATAACCCAGTACAGTGACTCAGAGAAGGTACGATGGAGCCTGTGAAGAAAGGCAAAAGATAACTACATATGAAATCTACATCTTCAGAGACACCCATACTTCATACTGCAACCTTCTCAGTCTGTGAACGAGATCCATTTCAAGTCATACAAGCCAGCATCTGGACAGCTTCACCTGCTCAGCAAGACCTGGGACAAAGCTCAAAATGAAAATGACATCTGCAGAGGTATGTCACAGGGGATAAGCCAATACTCTTCCCATAAAGTTTCAGCAGGCAGGTGACATCAGCTTTGGGGAATATTACATATGGGGCATGTGCAAACACAGGCAGTCTAGGTACGCTTGTGAACGATTGCTAGTGATGCTTGCTTAGCACACAGGGAGAAATGGCAAGCTTAATCAACGAAAGAATTGGAAAACTCGCTACAGAAGTGGCTCCTTTACTGCCCCAATAAAGACTGGGTCACTGAACTGGTACTCCACAGACTTACGTTATAGTGCCAGATCTGAGCCATCTTGGGCAGATCACTTTTTTCCTGCCTCTCTCTGCTGCCTTGGATAACCCTGCCCTTTCATAGTATAAGATCATAAAGGTAAATTATCATATGTATTCAATCTTAAAGATATTGACTGTCTTATGTGGAGGGTAAGACTATAGTACAGTATCCCTGATAACTCTTTGCACCCCTGTTGTATCTTCAGTCTTTTCTGTGGGGTCAAAATCCTCCTCTTCCAGGTACTGTTTATGGAAAAAAAAAAGGGACATTTCTAGTCTTAAAGAGACTTTCTCAGTATCCAAGGCACAGAAGATAATAGATTATCACACACCTTCCTTTGCACATTAAATCACTGTTCAAATGACTTGCAAATTCAGGTCTGAATGAAAATGCTGCTAAATAACACTATCTGTAATGTGATGAGGTTTACAACTAATGACTAAGCAGAAAAACTAAGCCTGAAAACTTCTAAGAAAATAATAGATGGGTGATCTTAACTTTTGTTTTACCAAGTAAGACAAAAGAAATGAGGAATGGTAGACAGAAAAAGACAAATGTACGCTGTTAATCTCAAATATGTACAGTACTACTGAAAAAGGCGCTTACAATGAATCACATCATTCAATGGGATTAATTGTAATTAAGAAAAAGAACATAATTCTGCATAAAATATAGGGTCCAGGAGTGGAGTGTAAAGATCAGAGGGCAAAGTCAGTGTAAAATATGATAAGAGAGGCAAAGATGGAGAATTGAACAGAGCAAGATCACAGCAGGGGTTAAGATAAATAAGACATTTTTAAAGTACATACAGAAGGACAGGGCAGTGAAGGAGACAGAAGGGCATCTTAAAAATGGCAAAGGTAATTTATTGACACAAGTAGTAAGGGCATTGTTGGGGGGGGGGGGAAGGAAAAAAAGAAATGAATTCTTCGCCTGAGTGTGCAGAGAGGAGAGGGGACAGATGCCAGAAAGAGACATAAATTTCCCCAGAGGAGAAAGAAATGCTTAAGGAAATCAAGATCATACCAATGCCGGTGATCAAGAAAGCAGAATGTTGGAAAACGGGGAAAAAAAAAGGCAGGAACAAACTCGATGTATCCCAAAATCTAAGGGAGAGGAAAAGAAACACTGCAGAGACGCTTAGAACCTGGAAAGCACTTGGCGGGAAACAGTATGCGCCGGCAGAAATCCGACACTCTGCTACCATATGGTTAAAGCTAAATTCAGGTTGTGGATGCCACCCAGCAAGCTGGTATTTTTGCTTCAAAGACCTTTTGGCAGTAAAGGAAATTTTACTAGCAATAAAAAGGCCAGTCGTCTTTGCTTCCTTCTTCCTTGCTCGGTTTCCTTTCCACCACCTGCTTTTTGCACTGTTAGCCTGTGACAGAAAGGGTGCTTGCGAGGGAATATTCCCGAGGAGCTGTGTGGCCACCGCACTTCCCCACAGCATCTCTCAAATCCCCTGTTGTGGCTGCAGTACTTGGTACCGCTCCCAGTATGCATTTCTACCTTGAAACTGAAGATTTTAAACAGTTCTAGAAAACAGAAGCCTTGCCAAAGACATAGGGAACCCACATTAAGTTGCAAAATCAGTGACCTAAGTCTTTAAAAGCTACAGACCCTAAAGGACTAGGCCCTACACACACAGCTTAGCTTTAAACACATGACTATTGCATTGATGCCAGTAGAATTGCTCGTGAATATCCGCGTACATGTGCTACTGCTCTAGTGAAGAAGCAGTAATTAAATTGGCCCTATAGCATGTATACAAATGGAAATGGCAAACAGAGCAGTAGAAGGACTAATGTTGGAGGGAGATGGTGTCAATGACATGCACTTAAGCAAAGAGACTCAGGCTCTAAAAGAATTTGTGGGGAATTTGGCTACACTAAGAATAGACAGTACTTGGAGTAGCAATGGGGCAGCTGCTATTCGTAGAAGTTTAGAATGGCTATTCTAAACTTAGTGTGCAAGTATCCAAAGGTGGTAAATACTGAAGGATATGCACAGATGCTACCAGGAAAAAAAAAATTGCAGACTGAAGGGCACGCTCAAGCAAGGTGCTGAGTGCAAGTTCCTCAAAGGAGGTACACTGATCTATACCAGTTGAAATCCAGCCCCTACAAACATCCTTCCACTCCTAGCAATGAGATTTCAGAGCTCATGTTCATGCAGGAACATTTTTTCACTATGCAGGATTACATGGGCAGGGCCTAACCCCACTGATACGAAGGGCAGACCTCTGAACAACTCCCAGTGTTGGTATGGTCTTTCGATGAACACAGCCAGTCTCACCATCTACAGCACTTCCCCCAGTTACCACTGAGCAACTGGCTTTACTCTGCTGGGGATGGCTTTGATAACATTCCAAATCAGTGCATTTACATGTGAAAGTAAATGGATTGATACCAAGAGCAGTTGGATACATCAGATATACACAGTGCAGGTGTGGGGAGGACAACAGGGAGAATTCAGATACATGGTGTGAAACTTCAGTGATCAGTGGCCAGGGGCTGTGCTCTGTGCTCTTCGGGTGAAACTCTGCCTGGCAATCACTCAGCGACCTTTGCAGACGATAATGACATGCCTAAAATAAATAGAAGTGCAGCTGAGAAATTTAGGACAAGACAGAAATAAGAGCAGAAGCTGTAACTCTTTGGAAGATTTATAGTTTATGACCGTTCCATGGCATGAGTTCAACTGTGACCTCTCAGCTGGCAGCTGTCTTTATGCTGCTTTCTCCTTCCACCTGCCTAGTGAGAAAACAGCCACCGTCTCTGTGAGCATGGATAAATCTGTCATACTGACTTACACAATGAACTCTCTGGAGGGAGACTGTAGTAGTCTAGAGAATAAATCTAGCCCTCAGAAACAGTAGCAAGGTTGTCCAAGTTTACAGCATCTCCTT
The DNA here is from genome assembly GCF_004027225.2 of Strigops habroptila. Classification (NCBI taxonomy): domain Eukaryota; kingdom Metazoa; phylum Chordata; class Aves; order Psittaciformes; family Psittacidae; genus Strigops; species Strigops habroptila. The sequence goes on from NC_044282.2 coordinate 66,925,190, forward strand.
TTAACCCCTTTGGTGTGGACCTTAGTGGCTATAATTATAACTGGCACTATGTGACACGCTGAAGCTGGGAATCCTCTGAAACATGATGAATGTCTCGCTCAGGACAAGTCAGAGTCAGACACAAAAAGCACCTGGGACAGGCCAAGGATGCAATATGCAGCTCTCATCTGACATGGCAGCCCTGGGCTTTAAAGCCTTTCCCAAGGACATGCAGGTGGGCAAAATGATTTTACAAGAGAAAAATATCTTCACTGAAGTAGTTAGATCACAAGGACAAAGCACTGAATTAGATCATTAGACTTTAAGGCCAAAAAGGCATTATTAGTGCAGATGGATTAACGGGCTCCTACCCTTGTGATGGGAATATGGCAGACATTAAATTGATGCTGAATCTAACCCACGCCAGAAAGACATCATCTCCTAATAAAATCCCTTTAAGGCAAAGCACCCTGATATGCTCCAGCACAGTTCTTTAACCAAACCAAATGGCTGATTGTGACTGGGGATTATAGTTTGTAAAAGAAGCTAATGTTACTTTAAAATGAAGAGTTTAAAAAACAAATATAAAAGACTGCTTTTTGTTCATGGTTAATATTAAGAATTCATATCTAAATAGCTTTATAAGGGCTTTGGACTGTGACCCATCCCTGTTTTGATTGACTGTAAATTCTAATAGGTAGTCGGAGAATTGCCCATCACTGTAGCTTATCTTGCACACCTCCTGCAGATGTGCTTGGACACCTTTCAAACATATTTACAACACGCCTATGACGTCTATTGAGCCACACAGAATTAGGACCTTAGTACAAAGGCAAGGGAACTACAGTATCACACAACATTACAGCCAGGACCAATGCCAACATCACAAAATCCCCTCCGGGCAAGCCCCTTATTCTCGCCAGACCTTAGTTTTACTAAAGCAGTTTTTTCTCCTGGAGCTCTAGTTTGCATGAGCTTGATATGGACTCATGAACAAGGAAAGCCATCTTGAGACCTCTGCAAAACCACATTCAACTTCACCATACGCTGGCTTTGCTGTGGAGGCAACAGTAAATGGTAGAACAAGCGGGTGAAGCGAGGCTCCCGCACCCACCTTCCCTACTGGAAAGGCTGCTTTTCTGCAAGGCTTATTTTTCTTTTCCTTCCAGGCCCTGTAGAGTGCACTGCGACTGCTCATGTTATTCTCCTCCCTCTATCACTCTCCTCCTCATCCCTGTTTCAGGTAGGATCTACAGAGTCAAAGTCCTCTGTTCCTCAAACCTTAACACACACCCTAGACATAGCTTTCTTCTATTGTGCCATAGCTGTTTCCACCCTTTTCCCTGTGATTCTTAGATTCCAGTAGTCCACAATATTTGCCATTCCTTAACTAACAGAGATGAAACTTCATTGTGTAAAAGTAATATTATTTGTCTGGAACTTATGAAATGACAAGGCTTTCCATTCTCATGGCAATAACACTCAAACATTCTGGCCTCTAAATCTCCATCAGTAGCAATAGAATCTCCCTCTGTCCTTATCCATATTCCCGCTTTGTACCCAAAACCTTCAAAGAACAGGGAGGCCCTTGATGGGTTGCAAAATAGCACTGACCAAAAGAGGGCCCAGGTTTCCAAGAGGGTTTCATGAAAAATTGAATGCCAAAACCAATAATCAGAGGCACTTGGTAGGAGTCACCTTTCAGTTACATTGAGAAGCTCTTTTGGCACTGAGGCAGCCTGCAAGCAAGGAATTGGACTGGGAACTTTCAAAGTGCTTTTCTAAGGACACAAAAAAGAGCTGTCAAGAACTTCTGTACAGGTGTCCCTGTCCAAGTCTCACAGTAACATTACGATGACTGCATGAAGAAACCATGCAATGTGCTATTCAGACTGCTAAAGCCAGATGCTCAAAGGTACTGACCACCCTCATCTTCCCATGGCCTGAAGGCAGCAGGGGGTACATAGACACCTTTATTACCATTCAGGACTGATCACTGAGCAAACAACCTTTCATATGCTTTTCTCTTTAAACGTGCATTTCCCTATTGCTTAATTATCTGATTCTGAAAGCATTTTGTTAGAAGCTGTGTGAGGCACGTTCCAGTAACTAGATGTAGTGCAGTTTCCAAGATTTAGTTCATAAAAGCACTGTGGTAATCTTAATATCCCAGATACTGTTGACAGTACAGTAGTGCAAAGTAGCTGAACTGTCTGCTGGTTAAGGGAATGATCAGGTGGCACTTGACAGAGAGAGGAAAGAGGGAGAACAAGCTAGGAGGGAAACTGCGGTACCTTGTTGCTTTCCTGGCAGAGATTTTGTTCTCAGGCCTTTCACTCCTACATTTATCATCCTTCTCTTTCTGTGCCTTATTTCCCATAACATGACTTGTATCCTCACAGGATCTCACATCTTGCTTAAGAGTTTATTCCCCCATGGCATTAGGTACTATTACACAGCAAAAAGCTTATGCCACTTTCTTATACACCTAAGGCAACAAGATCTCTGCAAGCATTTGTTTTGATCCCCCTAACTGATGTTCCTCCTCAGACTGCTAAAATCCCTTTCCAAGCATACCTCTCTTCAGGAATAGGATTTTCCATTCCCTTCCCCTCTCTTCTGCACAAAGTAAAGGGGAGCCCCTGTCAAGACTGAACTGATAGAACTCGAACACAACAGAGGATGTGAGGGTAACAGGTGAGTCAACACATCCGATGTCTTCACTGAAACAGTGACACAAACCATCAAAGTGGATCTGAGCACAGAAGTCACTCAAGACCATATTTAACTAAGCACAAAATTAACTCCTTCAACAAAATATTCTCATGCACATGCATCCTTACAGATTAATTTTTAAAAAAATCACTTGTTAGAGGCTAGATTCTAACCTGAACCACAACAATTTATACTCATAATCTCCGCTACTCATCTTCTCCACACGTTGTGTGCCAGAGCACAATTTGCTTGTATTACCAGCAAGGTTCCTTTCAGTACACTGGTCACCGTCCACCCACCGTGGTGGTATGTGAAGTGGTGGATTGAGAGAGAGCACAGAGAGTCACAGTAGACGGTGCTACAACTGCAGCAAGCTGTTTTCTTCTTCCTTGCCATTTATGTTTGAAAATGGGATATTATTGCTGGGCCTGCATGTGGAAACTCAAAAAAAAAAAGTCCAGGGAATAGCAATAAGGAATGTTGTTTGCTCAGCAAGATTTGGGAAGAAGGGAAATGATCTATTTTGTGAATTGAAATTATCCCCTTAATGAATTTGGCTCACTATTTCTAGTAAAAAAAAAAATACTCATGCTTTATTTTTGTTTAAAAAAAAAAGTGTCAGCTCTCCAAAAATACTGAACAGCTGTCCTGAAATAGCAGATTTCCCTCTGTTTTTTTTATGATTCAGTCCATTCCACAGTTTTGCAGTGAGAACTGCAGACAGTTCTATTTTGCTTGCAAGAAATATGCACAATATGGCATGTGCCTCAATCTTCTGTGATTAATGTATAAAAACAGTCAGAACATATTTATATGATGGCTTGTAGAATTATAGAGATTGATCTTGGTTTCACTCATGGCCAATGACTAAGGAGCACTTTAATCTGCTACAGGTGAAAAGGTAATGCAAACACTCTTGTGTTTATTTAGGACAGCTATTGGGAATATTTCATGCCATATTTCAAATACAAATACTCTTTGGCTGTCTCCAAGTCAAGGAAATATAAAGTCATTAGTATATGGTTTTCTACAATCTATTGTAAATATTAAAATTACACAGGTCATTTGACCCAAATTGAGATTTCTGCCTAGTTTCTTCACAATCTTGGCTTCCACAGGACTGTAAGAGGAAGCAGTCTCCACCATGGCATCACAGTGCTGCAAAGCTCACTCCATAATGAAGTGGGAATGGTATTTCAAGACATCTTTGGCAAAGGCTTCAAAAGCCACCTAAAGACAGAGTGAAAGTCTGCTGTCATCTGAGTCAATGTTGGCTTGGGTTCATTTTCATAGCAACAAAGGAGGTCTACAAGGATCTAAGAGGTGAGGTGTCCCATGCAAACCCATGCATAGAGCAACTCTTTGGTAGAGTCACAATTTACCTCATGTATTTCCTCTCAGGAGGTTTGCATGTCTTCTGAAAGCCAAACTTACAAGTCTAACACTACCTAATGTACTTCTTGTGCTTCACATGCCAACAAATGAATCTCCATCCCAAGCCCCCCTTACAAAAATATCTTAATTTGATTCACATGTTTAGATAAAACACTAATTCAAGGAACATTTCAACAATGAATAATGGGATAAAACTCCAGAAGCAGCAAAGTGCCTATGCATCAAGTAGCATTCAGATCTCATTTCTCCCGCTTCTCACCCATCCTAACCACAGCACCTTCCCAAAATCCCCATCTGCTTAATCTCTTCCATTGCTGAGTGCCTGGAAGGCCTTAGGTTTAGTAGCTTTTTACAGTTCATCCCTGCTCTGTAAAACAATAGAGAGACACTGGGGAAAAAATGGAAACAAAATTAAACAGGAGAGATCAGAACAACCCCAAACACATTCTGGGTCAAACAAACATCTGATACAGGGGCTACATCTTCACTGAAGTCAGTTAGATTTTCACACCTGCGGTCTTCAAGGTGAATTTGGCTCATGATACAGCCTGAGATAACTCATTGCCTGAAGCCTAGAGTACTTTAGCTCAGCCTTTCAGTGATGAAGAAACCACATACAACTGCAGAGCTACTTTTCATCTACTCTGAATATTCAAGTGACCCAAGTAGTCAGTCAGTCATGAACAGCAACATATGAAGCCTTGGGCAGTTGTAGTCTAGCAGACTGAAAATATTGGATAGAAGTTACATCCAGTAGCACAGGGTTACTCTTAAAAAATGAACTCCAGCTATTCATTCAGATGACAACTCACTTCAGTCTAAGGTTAGTTATAAAAAAGCAACCAGATACTAAATGCACTGGAGACCTGGGTGCAGCACCTGGCTCTAATAAATAGCTCTTTGGAGTGTAAATAGCATAAAGTCCTATCTAACTTTAGGCACCTGAGTTAGGAGCTTCACTTCATACCCAGTGAAGACAGGTAAGACTCCTGACGTAGTGTGGCCCTTTAGCAAAAAGCTACTTCTCTACCTTGACTGCAGTGGCAATTTTATCCATTTCTAACATTGGGGGACAAATACAACCCCACTATGGCACAGCTCTTTCTCTTGCCCACCTTGCAGCTCTTTAGTACATGGGGAGATGCCAACAACGTTTATTTGCATCATCTGACACATGGGGAACTTGCATCTTGATGCAGTTTGTGAGCAGTGATAGGTGTGTCACTACAATGCACACTGTCCTGCCCAAGCTTCACTGGGGGTGGATTAAAAGTATAAATGTGGCACAGGGTTGTACAACCACCGAGACCAATCCAGTCTACATTATCAGTGACTTAAAACATACACTGATGTTTGCTGGTTAATCTTAAGTAGCAGATAGAGATAGAGGCAGATAGCACTAAGCTGAATGCCACCGCTTCATACTCCATATGATATTGTCTGTGCAGAGAGGGCAGAGATGTGGACATCCTTGAAGCTTTCCTCATTCTTGGAAAGGTATTCCTGCTGCAAGGAACTGGGGCGGGCTGGACAGACAGCACATGCAGAGAAGCTTATGGAGTCACCACCTCCAGAAAAACATTGATTCACTGCCTTTCACAAACTCTAAACCCTTATAGAAAAAAAATAAAAAGTACCCTTTAACACTGTTTCACATGGGACTCCTCACCCAAGTTTCCACACCACCACCCTACTTTGCCATGGAACAGCATGCTTCTAGGCATTCAAACACGGCGTTAGTATGCAGAGGGGTTAGAGGGAACAAAGTCAGATCAAAATATCATTTCATCCCTTGGGTCCAGGAGCTATTGGCTGTGAATGTAAAGGAATTATCACACAGGAGCTTACTTCTACAGGCAGCCTGGCAGGAATGCATTCCCATTCAGTTAAAGATCCTTCACAGGGAGCAATAGAAATGCTCTGTTCCTTCAATATCTTTTCATTCCTTTTCAAGCATTTATACAAGTATTTAGGGGCTTAACCAGAAATGAAAGTAATTCATTTTAGGTTATGTGTATTAAGAGGCTCTGGGACTCCTCTACCTGTCTGACTGTGCTAAAGATTTTGTTAGCTGACTCTTTTTTACTAACCTCTGGTAACTCCCAGTAAATCCCAGGACTGGATTATTGTGTCCACCTGAAACAAATTCTCTTTTCACACTGGGAAGCATTCAAAGCATTTGAAGATGTATGGGATTCATTTGGCATATTTATTGAAGAATTTAGTTGTAATTGCTTATAAACATCTGTTGCTTTTTAGCTCAGTAAGTGTAAATAACAGAAATATGATGGCATGTGCATGTCGGATGCCGTCTCTTGGAAAAAACGAAGTTACATTTCTCTTACCCAGCACTTGATCACCAAAAAGAAAGGGGAAAAAAAAGTACAACATACTGCTTGGGGAAGCAGAGTTGATTAATGGGCTAGCCTGTTAAACCATCTGCTCTTGAGGACCCAGCTTTGAATCCCAGTGCCCCTCGCTGGGTCAGCACTTTTTCTGGTGTTGAGAAGCGACATTAACTCTGCCAGCCTTTCTTTTTAGGACGGAAGGAAGAGTACATGGAATTTCAGTAGCCCTGGAAAAGCAGAAATACCTTCCCAGATTCTGAACACCAATGTTAGCAAAGTTTAGTAAAAAGAAGAAAGAAAAACAACAGGTAATGCTACCACTCAAGAGGACTAAGCTAAAAATGTCTCCCTGGAGCAGAGAATAATCTCTTCATCCTTGGAATGTCATAAAATTAAAGGAGCAAAAAAAAGGACCTGGGACTTCTCTGTGGCACACTGAATAAATGCACTTCCTGAGATAATCTTTGATAGTGTCCCTATCAGCTTGTCACTTGGTCAAAAGGTAATGCTGGCCTAGCAATAAAGGCTATAATAATGCTTCAAAACCTTTGAACTAGATATCACAAAAGCTGGGGGCAGTCAAAATGCCAAATAAAGTTAACTAAGCACAAGAGTGGAGGCCAGAGACAGATGCTGTGAGCTGAATGTCAGATCAAGGGATGAGATCAACAAGGTGCTTTAAGAGGCATTTCCTGGTTAACTCAGGAATCTCCAGCAACCTTTGTAGTCTTTCATCCAAGCCTTATTAAAAGAACAGAGCATGGGGTTTATAAGGAACACAGAGATGCAAATGCACGTTCATTTGAACTCATCAGATCTCACTGGAATTGTTTTGGGTAGCTGCCCTCCCCGGTGCAATGTTTCAATTAAAGTTATCATAAATAGGATACAATGAAATGAGAGATTTCAGCTCTGAAAAGCTGACATAACATTTTGTTTCTTGTTTCTAGTGCCAAGTGCCTTACTCCATAGAAATTACTAATAACTCCTCTCTCTCCCACCTCTCACAAAACTTATTAACAATCTTTTTCATCAATAGTAACAATTAATTAGTAGTTTACTGGTATTTTGTGCATGAATAGTATGTGGAAAATGAATGATAATTGTACAAAATAGTGTTCACTGCAACACAGACATTACCTTCACAGTTAAATATGGCCTACATGAAAACTGTGGCAATTCAAAGCTATGGCAACAAAACCCCAGCAACTATAAGCAATGGTGGAACAGCTGTCTAGGATATGTTGCACCTTAAGCATTGGCACAGGACAGGAAAGACTTGAGGATGCCAGTAGGATTGCTAGCCCAAAAATCTTAGACTCGGCAAGAAATGTCCCTTTGGCGCCCAGTGCCAATGTGTTACTGCAGCATTTCCTCTAGCAGCCACCTGGGAACAGTACTTCCAAGGTGCTGGTGATGTCCTAGCAATTTTAAATACACTTGCCTTTCAACTCCAGTTTCAACTTGGTGAGTCTGGGCTGTGTTTAGACCCTTAGTATACATACCTGCCTTACATCACCACGCTTACTTCAACAGCAGGCTGCAGAGGGAGCCGGGAACTGGCAACCTGGAAGACCAGGCAACCTGAATGGCTTTTTCCTTTCATGGACATAAATATACATGTGTTTGTATGTAAACACATTATGATTTTTCATACTTGTTACTGACATGCTGCTATCCTGTACAATAGAGAAGGTGGAATGCAGATATTGTGTTATACAGATACATGTGTTAACATGGTACATATGCCCAACAGATATTATGATGACTCTGTGGCAAATAAGGAAACGTTCTCCCAGATGGAAAACACCAAAAGTGGCAATTTCTTAATTTATTTTTTTTTTCCAAGTTGAATGCAGTTATCAAGTCCTCTTGCCATGCCTTTCACAACACAGACACAATCGTGATCCAGTGTTTTCAGACTCGAATGATTAGCCATATGTGTTTCACTGAATATGCTGAGCCAGATACCACTGCCAGCGCTCACCGAACCCCCCCAGCTGCATGTGAATAACACAAGAGAAAATCTGCCTCTGATTACTGAAAAAGATGCTGTATTTTTCCTCACAACTGATAGTTTGTGCTGCTGGCAGCGTAACACCTAACACTGGTTTATGGTACATCTCTCCCCTAGTTCCTCTACCCTTGAAGACATTATAGGAGAAATAACGAAACTATGCTGTTCTCACCTCTCATCTTTCACATGTCTGTGTGTGGTGTTGCTTCTTCTAACACGCATTGATCACTGTTCCCACAGCAGCCCGTGTATCAGCATCGTTAGGTGAGTTATAAGTGAAACCCGAGCCCTGTTGTGCTGTGCTTTGTAGAAATACACTTCAAGAGAGTTCCAAGTACCTACCAATTCTAACAGAGAAGATAAAAAATGGCTGGAAGGAGAAACAAAGTACAGATGAGACCAAATGACACATGCAAGAGTTAGAGGAAAGGAGTCCGATTCATCCTGCCCAGCACATTAATCTGAGGGTACTGTGCTTTCCTCCATTTATCTTTCAAAACCGCAACAGAAGACAAGCTTGAGCAGCAAATTTTTTCACATTGAGCAGACAGGAGATGTTAGCAACAGGCAGTAATGGGTGGCTTCTGACTGAAACAGTCAGTAACATCAATATTTATTATACAGCTATGTGTACTGATTGTGCAGTAAAATGATCTGAAGTAATATATGCTATAATAATAATTGAAATCCGTTCAGAAAAAGAGCATTGACATGCAGAGAAGGAAAAAATCGCAAAGGACTGTATCCATTTATTAAATTAGTTCATGTGGGCATCCAATTACTGAGCAAATAGGAATAGCTACTACAAAGCACTACACATCTTGCATGAGCAAAACAAAAAGAATCTGAAATACTCCACACTTTTGAAATACTCCATGACAGCTCGCTGGGGTTTGCCAGTCTACAGCAGCTGAGAACTTGGCTGTAGCACTCTGCAGTTCAAACTCTGTAAGATGCCCTGTGTCCTCACTCCCTCATTCACCTTTTCTTAGGAATGACGAATGAATTTCTACATTCAGCGTTACCACACGACACATCAATGCAAACACTGTGCTGCGCTTTCACCAGGAGGGTATGACCATTTACAGAGTAGAAACCATTAAGTCAGAAGAGATTTGGATAAAATAAGACTGCACTTACTTCCAAATCCAAACGGATGCGGCACCTCTTTATTTCCCTCTCTCCTCTTTCTTTAAATGTGGGTTAAGAAAAAAATTAGTCTGCTTTGGGATTTTCTTTGTTTTTACCATCTCTGGTGAAATTGGATTTATTTAACTAAACTGGCCGCATATTTAAGTCTCTAAGTTTACAAATTATCCGCACAGTCTTCCCAGGCCCCATTTTGCCTAATTGCTGGCAAAAATTCCAGCCATAGACTGCTTATACAGCAGATTTCCCACTCCTTTGCCAGATGACTGATTCCTTTTTGCTTTTAACAGGGTAATGATAATGTTCAGTATTGAATTAGTAATGAAGTTCCAGTTAAAGACTGTGAAACTGGTTGGATTTGCAAATACTTTTAGGAGTATTCAGCTACATGGTACCTGGTGCTGGACAAAGCCAAATATTGGCAAGGAACCAAAGCCATTCATTTACAAATCTGTTTGCAAATCTGATTTTGGTTACTCTTGTAACCCTTGCCTATGCGCTGACCTCAAACATTTACTGCCTTCCAGGAAAAGCAGTAGTGATATACCTTGGGAAAGACCCTAGTTCTGACCCAGTCTGAACCAGGAAGCAGCAGAATTGTCCTGATGAATAATTTCCAGGCTGACCACAAGCTAAAAAAAGTAGGGTTTTATAAGTTCTAGATAAACATTTAGAATTTTGCAGAGCCTCACACTGCTATGCTGGTAGTCATACAGCTCTGCAACACACACACCTCTAGCCTGTACCCTCCAGGTACATCTGACTGGGACCAAGAGCATTCACATGAGGAATAAGAGAGAAGTTGGCGACCTGCCTCAGAAACCCGCAAAAATATAAACAGGTTCAACTAACATTTAATTTTGTCCCTACACCTATGTCCAAAGACCATATCTCTTTGCAGCAAGCCTGTAACAATGGTATAGAATAACCCGATTTACCAATTGTGCTCGGAGACATACCAGGAGCTGTAGAGATGACCATTATAAGCAGTGCTGAGCTTAAATGCCTTTCTTCTCTGTACTCTGCACATCTGGTTTCATGCCCAGATGGCATGAGTACAAAAAAAATTTGGCCTGGGCCAGTCAGATACATCCTGTGGAATTAACAAGATCCATTTCAACCTGTTTACTCAAGTTACTTCTATCAGTTAACACAAACAACAAGGAAAACAAATATCGACATTTTTACAATTTCTTCAAATAGCTACACTGAGAACTAGGGGGTTTTCCCATAACACTGCTGGGCTTTTCTGTCCCAGAGAGATGGTTTCAGCACTTACCCTGACACCAGTTAAACCCAGTACGTCTGTAATAGCAAATGAAAGCACCTCCTGGAATGGCCTTTTTTACACTTCTTTTAGTTTCTATTCTTTTCTCTTTGGTCTAAGAGCAGCTTTGCTAGGCTTGCTAAGACTGCTGTAAACAACACTTAAGAAAAAGCAACATTAAACAGCCGAAGGCAGATAAAAATTGGCCACGAGTAAGTCCACAGTCTATCTGTGTCTCCATGTAGCATGGAGTTGTAGGTAAGAGTCAGGATCAAACAGAGAAGTAGCTCCCCTGACTTCATTGTCCTTCTTTGTCTTTGCGTGTTTTTCTTGTCCTGTCCTCAAGGCAGAGGGGGAATTAGGCTCTGAGACAGCAGCAACAATAATAGCTCCAACACAACCCTCCTGTCTCTGGAAAGGACAACTTATCGCTATTATCTCCCCATCAGGGAAAAACCTTAGTCTCCACCACTAAAAGGAAAGGGACAAGAGGCTGTTGCAATAAAACATTTACTGAATAACTGACTTTATAAATGTTTAAATGTTGTTCACTTTATTTACTGTATTTTCTAGTATGATAAAAAGATAGCTAGCTAATGATTTTTTGTTGAAATCTAGAGTAAAGTATGGTCTTTACATTCAAAATGCATGGGTTTGTTCTCCCTTTTATTATCCACTGGCAGCATCAAATTAAGGTTTAAACTTTTGTTCCTGGACCATTTTTCCCACCAAGAGTAAGAAGACAACCCTTAAATCCCACTAGCAAGCACCCATTAGTGAAGCCAACCTAATTCAAAAGTTCCTGTTCATATTAATTGTCTCATGTCAGAGAAATTCCCATTTCCAGGAAACTTTTGCTTCAATAACTGCTCCAGCACTCGGTATAACACAATATCACCAACAGGTGAGTTTGCCCAGGTGCCTGCAGGTGGTAAGAGGAAGGGGTTGTGCCATGAACGTACATGGGAGGAAGCTCTCAGCCTGCATTCCCGTGCCAGCTCCAAGCCCAGTGCCCACCCACAGCTGTACCCATGGATTAGGAAGCCTTGCGCCATGCTGCCGAGTAGAAGCTGCTCTACAACACTTACTGGTGACCCCACTGGTGCCACTGTGTTTCACACGCATTGCAACAGAGACACTCCAGACCCTACTGGACTTTGTGACGGGGTCAAGAGACATCTCAGTATTTGAGATTTCAGTCACTATATTAAAAAAAAGAGAGAGAAGAGAAGGGGTGGGATGAAAGCAGAATCCAGATGGAGAAAGGGAGCGCTGTCTGGTTTGCTTTTGGTTTAAAAGGGCTTTTTTTTTCCCCCCTGAACTGAAACTGGTTGCATTTAGCTTGCAGCCCTATTTGTATGGTGCAGATGCACTAATGATTAATGATGTGCCAAGTGGTTCAGAGAAATTCAATTCAGACCCACAGATACTTGTCAGTCCCCAAGGAACGAGAGCATTTTTTAAAACTGACCCACTAATTACCCATGAAAAGATTCAGGTAGTAGAGCACACTTGACCTTATTCTCAATGGCAGCAGCAGGTCTGATTCCAGGGAGTTTCTTTTAGTTCTTCAGTTTTCCTGCCTCACAATTTGAAAGGCCAAAGTCAGCTTCTGCTCCTCGATAGTCTCCTAAATTTTCCAGATGATATTTCACACAATGATGTGTCATTTCACGTTGTATCAATCACACTACAGTATGTCACTTAATATAGCATAAGGCAATATGATTGACACAATCTGAGATGACTTGTCACAACACAACACGTCAACTGGGACATTTGTATGTTTTGGGTTTATGTGTACACACACACACGGCGCCTTCAAAGGGAGGGGGGTTGAAGGAGGACACTCTCCCCCCTTTAAAAGTTTTCACAACACTTTCCATTGCAGTGATTGATAAGCATCTGTTAAATATACAGAAAGTTCTTCAGTTCTCTCTCTAGGCTACCTCTAATAATAAACTACCAGAGCTTGAGTTTATTCCAACCTCTATTTATAATGGACACCTTCTCCTGACATGTAAAGTGCCCTGTTCACAAATACAGCCTTACTGTTAGGGAGTGGCATAATACAAAAACTCATTACAATTAACCACTTGTCCCTTGGTGGCATCTGATGCTAATTCAGCTCCCAAACAATTAATTTGGAGTAACCTCACAAAGCAATCCCTGAGCAACAGTAATTGGCTAATTCCTCTCTACTTATGGTTATGCTCATTATATTACAGACAACTTTAAATCACGCTGTCATCACTAGTTCATGCTGTCACCGAGGCAATTCAGAAGGATGAGTTACTATACCCGCGACCACTCGTAACCCGTCTGCGGAAGGAAAGGTCTGCCCAGGATCTCTGGGAAGGTGGGAAATCCCAAGCTGCGTTCTCCAGGGGTTTGAGAACGCAAGCGCAGCTGCAAGGAAAGCTGCAGAAATTACAGGACTTTAATTCCTACTGAAGAACCCCGGCTTCTTAATGAAATTTTAAGGAAGGTATGTTTGCCATAAGATCTCCAGGCAGTATGGCTGGTAGAGAAGCCCTGACTGGGCACTTTTGAGTCATGTTATCATATTAAGCACAGAATCATGGAGTGGTTTGGGTTGGAAGGGACCTTAAGGATCATCTAATTCCAACTCCCCTACCATGGACAAGGACACCTTCCACTAGAGCAGGTTGCTCCAAGCCCCTGTGTCCAACCTGGCCTTGAACACTGCCAGGGATGGGGCAGCCACAGCTTCCCTGGGCACCCTGTGCCAGCGCCTCAGCACCCTCACAGTGAAGAACCTCTTCCTAGTATCTAATCTAAATCTCCCCTCTATCAGTTTAAAGCCATTCCTCCTTGTCCTGTCACTACATGTGGTTGTAAAAAGTCCCTCTCCAGCTTTCTTATAGGCCCCCTATAGGCACTAGAAGCTGCTCTAAGGTCTCCTCAGAGACTCCTCCAGGCTGAACAACCCCAACTCTCTCAGCTTGTCTTCATAGGAGAGGTGCTCCAGCGCTCTGATCATCTTTGTGGCCTCCTCTGGACTCACTCCAAAAGCTCCACATCCTTCTTATGTTGGGGTCTCCACAGCTGAACACATTACTGCAGGTGGGGTCTCACAAGGGCAGAGTAGAGAAGGAGAATCACCACTTCCCCGGGCCTACTGGTGACACTTCTTTTGATGCAGCCCAGGATTCTCTGTGTTCTTAGAGCTTGGCTATATGGCAAGGCACAGACACCTACCAGCTAACCAGGCCATGAACAAGGAGTTCAGACATGTTTGTGCCTACCTGCAGGTTTCATGTTTTTCTGCTCCATGCCTCAATTCTCCATTTAGCAAACTGAGCTTGTACTTCACAGGAGAGTTTTGAAGCTAAAACTCACAAATGGCTGAAAGATGCACTGGGACTGTTGAAAAGTAAAGTACAGAAGGATTTCATGAGCCTGTTAAAGTAAACTGGATCTTTCTTGGACTGCTGCCACATTTTTCATCTGGGGAAATAACTTAGAGTGGCAACTGTACAGCCAGATGTTACAAACCCAATATTTTTAGTTCTTTTTTGTGGCACAGTGTGGTGCTACATAGAAATATCCAAACATACTCTAAATATGTCAACTCAAGTAACAGGAATGGTATGTTCTGTCCAAGACAACTCTGTCATCAGTCAAAAGTCGCAGCAAAAACTATGTGATTGACTTAGCATCTCCAGCAAAGAGATGAGACAATTCTGCCATGGCATATGGTGTATCCTGACCTGACAAGCAGATGTAGTGAAGTCAGAAGTGCAGGTATCTGCATATATGCCATCTCAGATCACATCTGAACAGCGGAGCCTGGCCAGAAATGCAATATCCCGTATTTGTTCTGACGTTACAGAACTACAGAGGGTGAACAAGGAAAATAGTAATTACGCCAGATTCATAAGAAACTTGTCCCCCCAGAAAAAGAATCTTCAAAGACTAAATGCTTCTATTTTCCCCAATATGTTCACCAGAGTTTTCGGTAACATGGAGGTTCAATTTGTATCACCCATATGGTGAGCTGGTTTTTAAAATTCAACATGCAAAGACATTCAGAAGCAATCAGTAATTTCTAAGCAACTGTAAATCAAGAAATGCACTGTTCTGTCATTAGTATTTCTTCCAAGTACCATAGTTCTTCCTGCTTCTCAACCTGCATTTACAGATGGGGTAGAATCTCAGTGGCACAGAAAGAGCAAGAAAACTGTACAGATGAGACTGAACAGGCATCATGTTTCAGTTGCAGTATTCCTAATCTGGGGAATCAGAGACCTCAGTAGCAGAGACTGTAAAATAGGAGAAGAGACTACATCCTTGGGTAGTGTACTGTCACAACTCTCAATGTCCTGCTCAACATGTTTAGTATATCACAAATACCAGCTACAAAAAACCCCTGTATGGACCAGTAGGACATGGGATTTTTTCCTAGCTGAAGGATAATCAAAAGTTCAAAGGCAGAGAGATCAGTACTGAGAATTTCCCTTCTTCTCCCAAAAACACAACCCTAATCAGCAGCCCTTTCCAGGGGATGGCACTCACTGCTCCTGATCTTGCCCCATCCCACATCACCTGGTCCTTGGCTCAGAGAGGCATTTTGCCACCCAGAGAAACCCATCTGAGCAAGGCACAAGATTGAACCCACAAGTCATTCACAGCACGGAGACGTGACCATGAGGTGGATGCTGCTTCCACAAGGAAATGCTCATCTCCTTCCTTGTGCAGAGCCAAAGCTCTCAGATTTACACAATCCCTGTACATTGCTTATTGCTGGACTACTCTATGGTTTAGGGAAAGAAAAATAATTTTCAGTAGTTTATCTGAATTGCAAAAACACAAGATGGAAAAAAAATAAGAGGAAAAGCCACTGTAGATTGAGAAGGACACGTGAACACCTGTATAAAGAACACAACGCAGCTAGAGCTGTACTGTTCTCCCTTCCCATCTCCAAGCTAATGCAGGTATAGTAAGTCCACTCTCCCTTATGGTGCAGATTCATGAGAAAGTCTTCAATTGACCAACTTATGTTTTTAAAGGCTGTATCAGTTTCCTGAGGCAATTCAATACAAGGCACTGGGTGGCAGAGAAGGACAGCATGGAACAGACACAAGCTGGCAGGATTGGGAACAGCCTGGCTACCTGCAACAGCCATTATGTCTGAACATGCAACCACACATGCCATTCTGTTAGGTGCATGTTACATTTCTTTTGGTGGTTAAAGCAGTGCCTGGACATTCAGTGATCTTTTGCAGCAGCACTTGTCTGAGATAACTTGTTTCCACATGGCTGTTACAGAGCTAGCCAGAGAATTTAGCAGGTTAAAAATAACCATGCAAATAAAAACAACAGTAGCACCCTGGCCCCAATACTTGAGTTAAATACAATCTAAACTGCTATCACTACCAGGAAAATACTGCATAGAGTCTCAGTTGCAGGGACAGCACCTGAGCCAAAATCCCTCCGGAGCTCCTAGTCAGTATGATCTGAAAGTTTCATCATGAAAAGCACTGAAGAAACATCACCTTCCCCTCATATTGCGTGAATTGAGAAGGCTTAATCCCCACAGAATACATCTACAGTATAAAACAATACTAATCCTTGTTGCTGCACATAATCTACATACAAATTTAGGACAATACAAGATGATACACAAACGAACCCCACCTTTTTCTGGCTTCTATGTTATCAGTGACATAATTCCCATTTATTTCAGTGGGGAACATGGCTGGGATTGGCCTTTCAAATACATCACCCAGCCGATGCACAACCAGCACTGAGCACAAAGCCCACTGGTTGCCCAATTTCTGTATTAGCCCCCCAAATCAGCTTTCGCAGTGCATTTACCCAGTGCTGGAACAAGTTTGTTTGGTAGGTTGTTCCAAATCTTCTCCCTGACAAAGTTTCAGCTCACTGGGCTGAACGGCCAGTGACTTATTAAGGGACATTAAGTTCTGGATTTGAAAACCCTGGAGCCAGAAAGCCTACGGCAGAGCCAACTCCAGACCCAACGCGACCGTCATGTGAAACTTGATTTGAACTTGGAGGGAACGCCTTCCTCCATCCACAAGGATTTGCAACCTTTGAGTTTCTACTTTGCAATTCTCATCAGAACAAGCCCCAAGTCTCCAAGCAATCTTTGGTCAACATAGTCAAGTTTCACACCAGTTTCTCATTAAAATATCACACAGAACTTCTAATTTGGTGTGACTTCAATGCTCATGGTTACTTGAAACTGATCTCATGAACATCAAAAGTAGGTCAAAGCTCCTTCAGCAAAGAGTATTTAGAAAAGCAAGAGTAATGCCGCAGTTTGAATTGGGTTTGAGTTGTTAATAGCCTCTTTGCAAGTGCTTGCAGGTTGGATTGCCAGTATCTCACATGGTTTTAGCTGAACTTAAGTGTGGCTCATTATTATATCCATAAGTGTAGCTAATATCACACATGGTCACAAGCTCTGCAGTGGCTTTGGTAAAATTACAAACTGGGATTCAACCTTCCATGAATTTTTCTAGTTCTCTGTATTAAAATGCCAACATCACTCCTTCGTATAGTTTAATTATACACCTTCAGTCTGGCATAGATAATGAGTACATGTATTGCTGTTGATGAGTTGGAATTATCACCACAATTTTGTTTATATAATTTGATGGAATAATGGAACAGTAAATTCTTCCCCTGGTAAATGTACTAAGGGACAGCTCCTGATGGGGCTCTGAAGGAAGGAAAAGGCTTGTCTGCCAGTAGGAGCAGAATATGTTCCGCAGACAGCTTGCTGCCATGGAAAACTGACTTGAATTGAAACAGTTAACTAGAGTGATCAAAGTCATTCAGAAGAGACCTGCCTGGAACAATTCTCAGCAAAGTATTTTTTTGATCAAAATGTGCTGGTTTTGTCAAAGCAGGAACATTTCACAGCAATATCTATTTCAGTGGAGTTTTCAAAAGGAGATCTCTGAGGCCTGGGCTAGACCACTCTGTTTCTGGGAAGGAAAGAAATCGTAAACCTGAATTCTTTCACAAAACTCCCTCCTGTGAAACGCCCAGGAGCCCTTGCCTCTGTTCTAACAATGAAGAAAAACAAATACTTTAAAACCTCAACAGTTGTTGTCATTGCCTGGCTGGCCCCACACTGAAAAGCTATTGCTGACTCTGACTGCTAGCTCTAGGTAGTACAAAACTTGTGGTGTGTAAGTTAGGGCCACCCAACGATGTGACATCTGTATCTGTAACACAAATTTCAGTGAGACCTTGAAGATCAGACTGTGCACAGAGTGAGAAAGATACAACATCTTCTTTTTTAAAATGTAAAATGTTGTTACTCATTTCCTTGTTGACAGCAGCCCAACACAAGCAAATCAAGCAGGTGTGGTAAAAGAGCTGTGGAACTGCCACAAAAGGCAGCTCTATTGATGCAGATCAGCTGTGAGGAGTAAAGATGTGTTAAAAACACCCAAAACCGAAAAAGCTAAATCTAACAAATACTGTATCTTTTAGTTCACTTTGTACTGGTACTTTATTCACTTTTTTTGAAGTGAACAAGAGTTGACACAAAGGACCTTGAAGGTTTAACACAGAAAGAAATGTTTGCACCACTAAAAACAAAAAAACTCAAAACCCAAACCCCAAAAAACCCAGAAAAAATGTGGTTTTGTGGGATTTTTTCCCCCCACTAACACTTGCAGTGAACTTTCTCTTAATAAGGTCATCAAGGGAACTTCCAAGAAAGTCTCAGCACCCACTTCTTACCTCCTCTCACTGCCTCACTGCTTTAATTTCTATCATGCCTTTCTCAGCCTCTCCCACCTCACTGAGGAGCTCATCAATCCTCCAGCACTCTCCACTGACCTTTCCAGCATTGCCCCAGCTGTCTCTGGAGCTCAGTTCTCAGGCTTCACTGCTGCAAGCTTCCCAAGCTACAGCATGAGCAGTCACAGGGCATGATCTCATCTGCCATGTTTCATCACAAAACAACAAGTATTAACACTTGCATAAGCTTTTATCCATTAAGCTTCTGCACAAATGTACCCTGCAAGAGTGGAGCATCAACAAGGCAAAGAGCAGCAAATACAAGAGCTGACAATGTACCCAGCACAGAACAGAGCCCTCAAATCCTTCTGCAGAAAAAAAAAGTCCAGGAAATTTCAAAGCGTGAACTGTACTTGTTTGCCTCACGTTGCATTCACTAAACCTGGACTTTTTCAGGCCACTAGAGACGCATGTTTTGGGGCACACGCTCTCTTCACCGACAAAGCTCTGTTGTTGACTGCAAGGAGAATAATCACAGAAACCCAACAGATCATAACTCCCATGATAGGGCATGAAGTGGGGGTGGGAGGGAGAAGCAATTTTCTCATCTTAACCTTGTCCCAACCCTTTAAGGGCTTAATAAGATCATAACCAACACCTTGAATTATATCCTGAAATAAACAGGTAGCCAGAGCAGAGCACAAAGCTCAAGATTTATGGTCTAATAGTAGGTGACCTTCAAAAGAAAGGTTGCTACAGGCTGTACTCGCTGAAGTCCTTTGCAAGAGCAGCCCCAAGGACTGAGTGCTAACCCTGCGGTGATGAAGGCATGGAGCACATGCATCACTGGGAAGCCATTTTCACTTCCAGAACAACCATAAATGAAAGAAATAGTATCATGAGGATTGGAACTAATGAAGTCTGGTTTCTTTCTTATTTGGTTCTTGTGGCTGGTTGACTTCTAAGATGGCACAAGACTCTGAAGGTTTTCTGGCAGTAGGAGTATTATGAGATTCCTTCCTGTGTGGATTCTCTGGCGTTGAGTAACTTGTGAACTCACGGCAAAACCACGCTTTCAATAAAGGCTCTAACAGTGTGTCTCTACCCTATCCAGTTTCTTCTTCTCCTCAACACTGGAGGAACTTAGTGACCTTTGAGCTTAAACTCTTATTTCACATGCGTTTAAGAATGAACAACACTACCCTGTTACATGAAATAAGGGGAGCACATGCACAGATATACAAAGATTGCAGATAACCTTCATTCTCCTTCGAAGCCAAACCTAAGCTGACAGTTGCCTAAGCGGGCAAGATTTATTCTCAGAGGCAGTGAGGGGATGTTTTCTGAAGAGAGTGACAAGTTCATCATTTGACCTCTAGTGAGTGACCAAGACACATCACACCTGAATACAGCTGACAGATTGTGGAAATATCATGAGCCAAAGGCAATGCATAAAATCGTGTTACAATAACCAAGCAGGGGGTTTAGTTGTCCATACAGAACTGAAGGACCTGTCTCAGGCCAGTAAGCAGATGCTAAAGTTTCATTACTTTATCTGCTTGCAACAACCCATCTTAGCAAACAGGACCATAAAGTAACTTCCCAACCCCTTTAAAGCCAAAAGCTCCTCCACATGAGGGGAGAAATAAGGAGTGGGGTGGGCAGGCAGGGCAGAGCAAAGAATTGGTGGTGTTCAGTTCCGTGACAAAGAACATGCTTCTAATTTCCAGTCCACCGGTATGATAGGTTTACCGAATACTCTTTACAAGGAAGGTTAGATCCAGATTAGAAAACCCTGGGCCAGACCAATTCCCTCGATACTGCTGAGTAGTATAAATCAGTGGCGGTTCCCACTTCAGCAGTGCCCGTTTCCTGAGCTCAACCACAAACCTCTTGGTCCAGTTCTGCTTACAGATTTTATGCAGAGCTAGGATACACATTGCTCAATCCTGCTTTTCCTCCACCCTAAGTCATCTGCAGATGTATCGGTCCCAAAGGCCACTACTTGAAATTTCCATTAACTCTTTTGAAAAGTAGAAGAGCTCAGTAATCAGCACCATCTTTTAAGAAACCACAAGTAAAACCAGGGGAGCAACAACAAAAGCAATAGACACTGGTTAGGCAGGAGGCTGAGTTTTATTTAATCCCAAACCTGTGCTACAAGGAAAGAGGAAACACAGCCCATTCTGTGTTGTGATTAATCCTAAAGGTTAATTTTGTTGCGGGCACATTGTAAACAAAGGAGATATTTATTTCAGAGTCCAAGTACGTCGCAACAGCGGGAAGGCAAAGGAAAGGGCAGTTTGCACTGCGGATTAAGAGAAGGCTGCAAGACCCGGCGAAGCCAGTGCTGACAGATTCCCTTATTAAAAAGTGTAGCCTTGTGGAAGGCCTGCCATTGATGGCTCTGACGTGGCCAAACTTCAGAAAACTAGGCACAATTGGAAGACTGTGCTGTGGCAGGGACAGTGGGGCGAAGGGGCACTTCTAATTTGTCAAAGTTGTATCTAATTCCACTGAACAAAGTTCGCAAAGAGAGATGAGCAGAATCCACAAATGATTGCTCATTCACCAAGCCCTGATGGAAAGATAGGCCAGCACACAGCTTGGGCTTTGTAGAGTAACCTGAGCTGCTCCAATCAACTTTGGATAATTCTGCCTTGTGGGCATAACAGTTTTCCTTGTTTCTTCTTTAATAGGATTATTCCTTACAATATTAAAAAGATAACATCAGTGTCTTTCAGTGTCCCCATAAACCATTTCTAGGTATATGAATGGATGCTTCAGGTGGTTTTGTTACTATTTCTGATACAGACTTACGAGAAGTGAAGATCTAAGAGAAGAATTTGATTCAAGTCTGACATTTATTCTGTAAATAAATGAAAATCTCAAACTTCCTTTTACAAGAGAGATACACTCAAAACTGACACAGTAAAACAGAAGAAAATTACCATGTTATGTGTGACTGTGAGCCAATCCCTAGATTCATTCCATTGATGAGAAAATCTTGTCAAATACAGGCAAGCAGGGATCTAGCTGTATTTACTGTTGAAGGAAGCTTTCTATTTATATCAACGGATGTTGGATCAGGACTTCAAACAGTTCTTATGTGAGAAAAATAATGCACGTAAAAAAATTACTTCTCCAAATTAAACCAGAAGCCATAATATATTCCGTAGCAGCTTAATGGTATTTTCAGATGACAAGAAAAAAAAGAAGGCAAACACCTTCACCGTTCCTTCCCTCTCCAAGGAAAAAGAATTTGTTATGAAAAAGTATCCCCATATGATATTGTCACCAAAGAATGAGCTTGTTTCTGTCCTTGTACATTATTTTAAATGCAGCAGCCCTCACTGAAACTGCATGAAGGTGAGATTGAATAAACTATGGATATCTTAATGCAGCAAATCAAGCAACCAAAATCAGCGTCCACTTTGAAACCATCAAAATCTGAATGGTTTGCAGCTACCTGACACTTTCATGAAATTAAGTGCTAGAGAGTTAAAAAAAATTGCCCTAAAAGAATCTCTCAGCAGTGTTTTCAGTTTATAAGGTACGCTATTTGGATGAGCTAATGCATTATTCTTCACTTCATTTAAAACCAAGCCACAGTGAGATGATCATTTAACTTTGAATTTGTCTACACCTGGATCTCGTACGACTTGCCCTAACACAAATCTGGTGGTAGAAAATTACTGCTTACTGGGAGGCAGAACAAATTTTCTCTGGAAATACGTTTCAGATCCCAGTGCTATTTATGGGTTTTCAGCACCCTCAGCGGGCCCTGTATTCTCCTACATCAAACAGACCACGGCCTGAATTCCTGGGATGCTATCCCCATGAGGATGACATAACAGTGTCTGCTTGATGGTGGTGCCCACATTTTGAAGTGTGGCTAGTAATTTCAGGTGCCTGTTTATGGGTCATACAGCTCAGAATATTGTAAAGTTATCATAATTTCATTATACATCACATAACCAATCTCATTAAAGGAGCAACCATCAGACAACCTATAGTTTGAAGTAGCCAAAATTATCACGTATTTGTTTTATAGATATATATTTAATATATGTATTTATATATACATACATATTACCTTTTTTAAATTATTATTATCCTCACTGCCAGCAAGCCACTGGTAAAGTAACTGAGCTCATTCCACCTCTAAAACTGACACCCTAAAAAAATAAAACTAACCCACCCACTCAGCAATTATCTTTTTTACTTATTAAGTAGACCTCTCATAAAGGCTCCACCCTTGGCAAGGTCTTTGCACATACACACCCATAAACTCCAGCTGTCTGAGAGGCAAGGACAGCCCTGCTCCTTTCCTGTGCCAAGAGAGAACATACGCACCGTGGTGCTGGCTTGCTTTCTCTTCCCTAAAGTACCAGGGAAAATGAGGCTGTAAATCTGTTTGGGTTTTGTTTATTAAAAATACATACATGAATTTTAAGGCCAGACAGGACCATTTATCTCTTAGATAATCATTTGACCTTGTCTCTAATCTAGACCAAAGAATTCACCTCAGGGACTTCTTTCATTCAGAAAGTTTTCATTTAAATATTCAATCCATCAGATCTCTTGGGATATTCTTCCACTGATGATTTAGCTTTACTATTAAAGATGTGCATCTTTTCTGTAGCCTAAATTTATCTATTTTATACATCCAACTAGTGGACCTGGCAAGGTCAATTTTCTCCTAAATCAATGACTTCTCATTTAGGAAACAAAAACCCTTAGAAGTTTTCTCCCATGTAGGTGTGTGTAAATTCCTAAACTCTCCCTTGAAGTAGTTTAGACCTTACATTCTGCCTGACACATTACAAAACAACGAACAAGGCCGCTGAATTGCTTTTCCAAGGAACAAATAGAAACATTGCTGCTGCCTGATGAAAGGGTATGTGAAGAGAAAAGAAAAAGAACTAAGACAGAACCCAAAAGACTCAGGATAGCATCACAGCACACAGCCTCTGTACCCTTCCAGCAAGACCAGGACAGCACCTTTTCACCTTTTACAGCTTTGACTAAGAAAAACCTCTCCTCTTAACTGCAAATATAATCTAATCTTGTGCTTCACCCTTTGACACTTCACTGTTTGTGCTCTTTGACTTGTCCCCATGAGACAGCATCCTGGAAACACTGTGCAAAATTCTCTGTTGCAATTCATCGCAATTCTGAAGCTGACAGTGTGCACAGGCTTATGCCAGCTGAGTGTAACCTCAGGTATTTCAGGCAAGCTGGCACAAAGTACCAAACACCAGACTTCTCAATATACAAGTACAGGAAAATGAAGAATAGCAACACATTTAAGATTGTCCCTCTACCCATAGGCTAGATATAAAAATCCAGATGTTTACTGCTTGGGAGCTGCTAGTGTATTGAGTTTCTCTCACAGGAGGCTGCCGATACCTGTTCACCTCTTATGGAGGCAGACAAGTGGTTACACATGAAAATCCTTCTGGTAGTACCACACTTCTAAGGCTTCCAACCCTAAGAAGAAAACGTGTCGGGTAGCAGCTTGCTCTGACCAGTTTTCAGGAAAGCTTTTGCAGGGTGCTTGGAGGTTCACACTGAGGAAAACAGAGAGGAAATGAGAGGTTACAAAGTTGAGGTCTTTACTTTGGGTTGACTTGAGCCTCAAGTAGCATTTCAAACCTTAGCCACAACCTGTCCATATATAAATAAGATCTATTTTTATTTGCTCTGAAGTTCTTTCCACAGCTCCCATGATCTTTTCAGATAGTCTTTCATGTCCTGACACCTCCAGCCAAAAGCCAAGCCTTCTGTGGGAAGGGCTAAATCCCACATCCACACATCTTCAGGTGCAGGGAGGCTGTTGACTAAGATTCTGGTGAAAATGCTCTCCTCTTTCTAACACCTTCCATCATTAAATCCTAGAACACTATAAGATCTGAATAAAACTATATGATGGTTTTGTTATCACTACCCCCTCCCTTTAGGTTGCATAATAAAGAAATAGTCACATTCATTTTTCATCTACACACACAGTTGTGGCAAACTTATTTCCAGGGTTTCAACTTCTGTTTTTTTCTTCCAGCAGCAGAACTAAGATTTGCTTCAGTTCTATTTTCTGGTGTTGCTTGTTACTTGTTTACAATGAAATCTTCTCATTAAATGTTATACTGCCTTCGCAATTTTTTCGGAAGTCTTGTTTTCATCACAGCTGTTTGAAAACCTGGCTGTTCTTTTAATTTTATGTAGGTAAACTACATAGACTGCCTTGAAAAATAACCTTGATCCTATTTTCAGTGTCAGCAAATGTTTCTGATCATACTCACAAGCCCTATAATACTGCTTAAGGAATTTTGCTGTGCTGTTATAACACATCTGCTGTGCAGGGTCATGCTATCTTGATCTCTGGGACACCCATATCCCATGGGGTTTAAGCATCAGGAGAGAAACCTTCAACCCAATTCTGGATTCAGTGAAGCAGGAAAACAGCACAGGGGTAAAAGGTGAACTCAACCCCCATGTGAGAAAAGAAGACAGAATGCTGTGTTACTCCAGTTTAAGTGGGGTTTTTAGGTCTGGCTTTTGGGTTGCTTGGGTTTTTTCAGGATGCAAGTAACTTTATGATACCTGTCTCTCCTCCAACTGCCATTCTTCACAAAATCCAGAAAAATTAAAACACTTTCTGTAGTTTAATTTCAAAATAACATTTCACAAAACTGAATCTATTATGGCTCAGCACCAAAAAATGAATTCTCATGCCAAAACCACTTCAGATATTTTTCAAGCATTTTCTAAAACGATATTTTCCTGCTACAAATGGTAATATTTCAGTGGAGACAAAAATGAACAAGTGTCAGCAGCAGAAGGAACAAGTGAGGGGTTTGTTTCCACTGCAGGGAGGGGACTGCACATTCTGACCCAGAAATCTTTGTATCTGGGTAGAAACATCATTGATGGAAGTATGTCCACACCTAGCAAGAAAGAGCACGGCCAGCTGCACTTGTTGCTGCCAGGTGAACAATGACATCCACCCTGTGCAGCGTTACTGGACCTACTCACTTGAAGCTCAGAAGTAGTAGGGCGACACTTGTGTGGCACCTGGCCAGGACTTGGCCACACGGCTCACCAAAACTAACCACCACATCCGCAGTCCTCCACAGCAACACTGCTGTTGCTCCGGAAGGATCTGCTAGCTCAGGGGTCTGAGGTGCTCTTCATTACCCAGCATGGCCATGCCAATGTAAGGAAGATGCCTTTTACAGGCTCTGAAAAGCACCAGGTGCTTCCTTAGGCTCCTTAAAAACCTATCAAGTATAATAATAAAGAAATGATATAAAAAGGTGTTAAAAATACTCCATTGGAAGACAAATCTCAACTCTTTTTTTGCACCCATGCAGACTCAGAGAAGTCTCTGTATTTAAGCTCAAATGCAGATACATCCTTTTGCTTTTGAGCATCACCCACTTTAAAATGGAGAATGAAAGATTCTACTATTTCATGAAGACTCAGCAGCACTAGTCAAAAGGGATAGTTATACTGAGACACATTCATGGGACAATCACAACTTCATGGGCGGGCTTGAAAAGCCCTTTTTGGGCAGACATAAAGAGCGCACTGAGTCCTTTTAGAGGTTTTACACAAAGAAACACATCAGTTTTCTAGCATTGTTGTGAACTTAGAGTCCATGTTGCTTCTGCTGAAACATCTTTATAAACAGTAGCTGTCCATTTATTTATTGGGCTTTTGTAATTGACTTGGGAAATAGACGCCCTCCAGAGAGTTCATGAGGTAGAAGCATCACACGGTGAGCATGGTAGTTTTAACACAGTGTGCAATATGTTCTTGATTTGAAGAGCATTCTGGGTTTATGAGGGCTAGCCTTGTTTTTCCTCACACTGAGTAAAGTCATTTCAATGGGGAAATTTCTTTTTTTATGCCTCTCCATTACTTAATATGTATTAAACAGCTGTACTCTGGTTTCTGATGAGAGAGGAATCGGGTATCATCTTAACACTTCACAGCCAATATTGCTGCCATTGGAATGGAGCCCAACCCTCCCACCTTTACTCTCCTAAATAAACCTTACTTCATACATTAGACATAGGCAGAAGCAGCAGAAATGAAGTGTCCTCGAGGTCATCAGGATTACTCAGCAGAAGGAGGATTACTTGAAGAAATCCTGCACTGTGGAAGCATCAATTCTTAACTAACGGTGGAGTCGGTTACCTACACAACAGGCTTTAAGAGATATTTAATCCATGCACAATGCAGGATTCATCAGCTGAAAGCTGATAATGTTTCACGCCGAGGGTGAACACCGCAGCCTGGTGATGATGACTCTGTAAGGAGGTGTCTTTCTGCACAGCAGCTAAGATGTAAGACCTACAATAATCTTCACTTTCACTTCAAAGCAAGTTTTCTGGTCCCTCAACTGCAAAGACAAGCACGTAGGTTAAGAACACCCATGACTAACCTTACAGACCGGATGGACCCCAGGAGAGCTGTGAATTCATTTTGCTGGTCTGTTAGCTCTGGAACCTAACAATGCCCATTTAAACACCACCATCAACTCCCATTGCTGATCGAGTCCAGCAAGGAAGAAGAGACATGAAGTTGTGCATGACCCACCATGACAGGCAGATTGTTATGGCTCTGAGACAGCAAAGCTTTGCAGAATACAGCCGCCATCCTGGCTTTCAGCAGGTTAGTGTTTCAACAAAGATATGAAAGCAAGTAACACCCTGCACAAAAATGAATCCACTGCTCCTAATCCAAGAGCTGTAACCTGAAGAACCTCATCACCACCCCTCCGCTCCTATCTACTAGAAGAAATCACCCAGAAGCAGAGGTATTTCTTACTCATTACTGTTATCTATGTTCTCGGCAGAGCAGCAGGATGAGTTCTGTGTGGCAAAAACATCAGTTTGTGGTTCCACTCAACTGCAGCCAGAGTAAAAAGCATCCGCCTGCTTATTCCGGGATATTTCTCCCAGAAACACCATGCTTTCTTCCAAGTGACTACAGGTCGTGTTTGGGACATGGACTTTGAACTTGGGTTTCCCTCCTGGCAAATGCAAGTATCGCCCTTCTCAGTCACCAGTCCTGGAGGAATGGTCCGAGGCAACAGGACTAACAGCTAGACTCATGGATACCCAGTGTGGGGCAGTCCCATAGGTGTAGTTAAGGTCCTCCAATTCTCTTCAGGGCAAGTGCTGTCTTTTCCTATGTGTCTGTACAGCCACTAGACTCCTGGGGCCCAGATCCCACACAGGGTTTTTAGATATTTTTGTAATACAAATAACAAATGAGAAGAATAGTATGTTGCAACCTATAGTTTCGGTTTTTTTTTTTTACATGTAACATAAAGAATAAGGCTTATATTTTACAGGATAAATACATATATGAATTTAACATTTCATCACACGTCTCTACTGTAACTAGAGAGATACAGAGTAACTAGAGTTACAGTAGAGATGTGTGATGTGCACATTTCCTACTGCCTTGCAGTATTTTGCAGTAAATCAAAGTAATCTGCATTACAGTACCAGGTTTCTCTGCAAGCTCAAGGAATTTTTCAATTGCCTTTCTTGCATTTCAACTGAGATCATTTAGCTGAAATTATGAAACACGCATTAGCGATTAATGCTTCCAAGATTCCACATTACTGTCAAATCACTAATACATTACCTTTCATAATCTAATTTGTTCACACACTAAAATACACAGAACATGCAGAGCTTAGCAAATGGCCCTCTAAAATGTCACAATTTTTTTTTTAATTATTCCTTAAAGGGAAAAGAAACACCCCAGCGAGTGAGGGTCCTCACTTCGGGCAGCCTTCTTTCTGCCTTTCAAACATCAGCTTCAGGACCTGGCAAGGAACATAGCCATGTACACCACGCTTTGTTACCACTGAGACACCATGAACCTTCACCAAGACACGGGGAACTTGCTGTGCCAAGAGCATCTCCTGTGGTGAAGAATTAAGAAATCCTAATGGACAGAACCAATCCTCCAGCTATAAAAGGTTGATCAGAACTGCCATACATTCCGACCTTTTTTTGGATGGAAATAGAGAAACAACCAGATGCTTACTTTTCATTTATACATCATTTAGCATTTCCAGTTTAAACTACAATACCTTCCAGCACCAAGGTTTGGGCTACTGAGCAGCTGGGGGGAAGGAGGAAGGTTGGGGAAGGAAATAGGATTTTTAAAGAACACAAGACAGAAGCCCTACAGAGTATCTGGTAATTCTCATTTCTCCCTCTTTTCTTCCAAAGAAGAACAAGACATAAACCTATTCTCTAAAAGCACACAGCAGCACCACACAGTATGACAGCAGTGAGGGAGCAGAGGTGAAATGCAGCAAGTTTAGCTTTCAGGAAGATCAGGACTTCCTCTGTGAACCCTGCAAATCAGCTGATATTCCTTCACTGACTGGCCAATGAATAAAATCAGGTTATAACGATGGCTCAAAAGAGGCCAACAGAAAGAAAATAGCACAGACAAAGTTATTTTCTCTTATTCAGCACAGGTTTGATCAGCAGACCCTTAGGCTTCCCCAGACAATCTAAAATCTGCAGCTATTCTAATTATCAAAACAATATATATATATAGATATAAAGGCACATTTATGTAAAAGCTCTGACATCATTTGATGAAAGCTCAAACCTTCTGCTGGAAATGCTCCGCAGGTCTCCTGAACCTTTGCCTCCTCAAGATCTTTCCATCTTCTCCCCCGGTTTCCCTGCAGATCAACCATATGAGCAGTCCCTCCTCTTTTCCTGGTCTCTGAGGTAGCTGCCATTATCTTTCAGCTCTAGCCCAGATGATGGCAGAGAAAGTGGACTCATGGCATTTCCGCAGCCCAAGGTGTACTGGCTTTGGAAAATCAGGGGGTTTACAGCTGGAAACATCCGACTGGCTACCATATAGGGCTAACTTACCCCAATCAGGAACTCCCTCTGCATGAGCAGGGTTGACGTATATTTTCTTCTGAAATTAAGTTCTTGACTCCACAGCCCACCTGTTTTGGGAGTCTCTTTGCACACCTTGTATGCACCTTGTGTGCAAAGGCTGAAGTGATTTAAGTCACCCTTCTGAATTCAAATTTGAAAAGCAAGGTTTGAGACATGCCAAGTTATGCACTGCTTGCTGCACAGGGCACTCAACATAAACTCTTGTGCAGGAAGTTTATCTTCAACATGAAACATCACACCACCACTAAAAACCAAACAAAACCAAGCAAACAACCTCAAAAAAATCCAACTTGGCTATATTCCTGCCTCTGCCACAGGCTGTTTTGACCCTGGCTCTCACCACCCACATGTAAAATAAGGTCTAGCACTGCTCTGTAGATATAACCATCATTGCTGGGGCAGCATTCTGACACTTCAGTGCTATGATGTAATGGTTTAGGGTTTTTTTTATAACTGATTAGCAAAGTTCTATGTCCATATGCCATGTTTCATTCCAGTGTAACCACTTCATTTCTGTTAACAGCTGAGGCTGACTGAAGCGATGTCTGTGCTCTGCTGCTCTCACAGCCCTGGCATGCCGAAGTGTCCTCTCTCCCCGTGTATCATCCACAGTCCTCCCGCTAACACAATTTATCACTTCAGTTGGTTAAAGTAACAAATACAAAACGGAGGCCTCAACACCCCTTATCTTTGTGCCTATTCTCCCTCATTCTGTAATCAAACACCAGGACTATAAATGACTTCTTAAACAAGGAGGAGCAGACAATATCCACTGTGGGAAGAGACTGGCCCAGGCTGTCAGCTGGTACAAATTAGCACATACTGAGCCAGGTCTGTGTGCAGGATCAGGTCCTCAAGCCTCCACTTAATGTCTTCTCTCAGTCTCTGACCCCAGCAGTACTGAGCACAAACAAAACCTGTACTAAAGACAGTGAAATATTGTGCCAAACTGACATCGCTGCAGGACAGAGAGGTACATGACAGCAAGGGATAACACAAGCCAGCCTGTAGGAAATAAGCAACTGTCAGCACTCACATATGAGTGATAAAGATATATATTTTTAAGTGTGTATTTACACAATCTCAGATATCAGAAGTTGGAGCTGGCCACACCATGCTGGCTTCACAGTCACTGCAAGGGGAAAAAAAGCAAAATGTTCTTTCCTACAGAGAGAAGGCAGCAGTATAAAAACACATCCAGCCTTTTATTAGCTGAATCATCCTTGCTGTAGCTGGCCATCCCCTGACCTAGGGATTTCTGTACCTAATGTTTTCGGGGAGATAATTTTCACAGCATACCTTGGCTTCTTAGAATGCTCTCAGAGAGCAAAGTCAATCCTAGGTCACTCTTCCAGTGTAGTTTCCTTTGTACTAAATCCTACTTTCAAGAAAATTCTTGCCATGGTTCAGTGGTATTTAACCTATCATATAATATCCAGGTTTACT
The DNA here is from genome assembly GCF_004027225.2 of Strigops habroptila. NCBI lineage: Eukaryota > Metazoa > Chordata > Aves > Psittaciformes > Psittacidae > Strigops > Strigops habroptila. The sequence goes on from NC_044282.2 coordinate 66,956,207, forward strand.
GTGTTAGAAGAAGCAGAACAGTATTAAGCTTTTCCCACAAGCCTGTGATTGCATTTGACCCAGTAACCTGTATTAGATTAACATTTATTCTACAACTCCACAGCAAGCCTTGGACCCGGCTGAGCAGCAGTTTATAGAGGACACTAACCATTTTTACAAGTGGAGCAGGAAAAGGGAATTGAATCTGAGGGAGTAATTCCAAGCAAGTATGTTGCTGCAGCAGTTAAATTGTTTATACGAGGAGTTGGGGAATTACATCTGACTGACCTCTCTTTTTATCTGCTTAAAAGACAAAGTGCAGGTCTCCATGGTGAGTGCTAACTCCTGGGGAATGCAGTATAAAAATGCATCATGGCAATAGAGCCTCAATACCCACCAAGGAGGGAGACCTTCAAAGGAATGTAAGCAAGTTAAAATCACCGGGATTAGAAAGGTTTTCACGTTAGCCAGCCTACAAACAGGTTCATAAGCATTCCTGCTCTCAAACCAGCCACTCTTCTACACTTGCCAGACAAGTGGGGGGTGAAATGAGAGGGGTGTTGCTTTTTATTTATTTAGCTTTGCATTAACCTTAACCTCATACTAGTTTAGCCAGGATGTTATTGTCAGCATTTAGAATAGAGAGGGCCAGATCCATTGATTGATTAAATCCTCTGAGGACTTTAGAAGCTGTTTCAACTATATGAACTAGATACAATTGAAAACAGGTTGCATCTTAAAAAGAAAAAGCATTAAAATCTGGCAGTAAAAACATGAGGGAAGGCTAGGCTACAGCAGGTAATACACAGATCTCCTCCATTTATAGACTTAGAGGGTCAGAAGCCGGGCAAGAGAATAAGCACAACTAAACTTCATTTCATGTGGAGTTTCCAACATATCTAAATTTATTCTGCTTATTAGCATCATCTTATCTGCCTCTTCTCCCACCAGTACTACACAAGTAGTAGATGAGTAAAGGACATGTTAACAAACAAAACCAAAAACAAATCCAAAACACATTAGGAAAGGAATTAAGTGAACTTCCAATTCACACCCATTCTTCCAAGTCAAAAAACACTCAGTTTCTTGCAAAATGACAGTATGCTCCCTGAAAACAATGATGCATCTGAAGTAATATAAACTCAATCTAGGATTTCAAAGTTCGGCATTTAGAAATGTAAGAAGGGAGGGAAGAGAAAAAATCCATCATCAGCATAATTCAGATTCATTCACTCTATGAGCTTCTCCTGAATGCAATGAGATGCATTTATTAACGAACTCCAATCTTCCAAGTGCTGGAGAGCTAGACAAGAACAGGATGCTCATAGAAAGTGGGTTTTTTTCCTCTCTCTCACATTGGAGGACAAATCTGCAAATTCTGCAGGTTGATTTGACTCCAACTGTGCTGCTGCTTTGCAGTGAACAGAAATTGTGCTGAGGAAGATCCCATAAACAGAAGAATCCGGCGGGAAGCTTGTCTGAGGTCAAACTCACTAGGATGGCACACGGAAAGTTACTGGTTTGGTGGGGTTTTGTAGGGACAGAAACAGGCACTCTTTGAAGTGCAGGATCTGTACTGGGTCTGGCTGAAATGGAGCTTATTTTTCCCATAGCAGCCCTCATAGTGCTGTGCTTTCTAGTTGCAGCTAGAAAGGTGTTGATAACACACCAGTGTTCTGGATACTGCTGAGCAGAGCTTGCACAGCATCGAGGCTGCCTCTCAAACATTCCCCCCTCACCAGGAGGCTGCGGGTGGGCAAGATCTTGGGAGGGGACGCCAGGACAACTGACCCAAACTGACCAAAGGAATGTTCCGTATCATATGACACCTGCTCTGCAATAAACCCCAAGAGAAAAGAGAATGATGGTATTCATTATTTCGATGCTAGTCTTCCAGAGCAACTGCTACATGTACTGAAGTCCTACTTCCTGGGAAGCAACTACACATCACCCGCTGATGGGAAGAAGAGAATAAATCTTTTTCTCTTCCTTTGCTTTTGCACATGGCCTTGGCTTTTGCTTTGTTAACCTGACTTTATCTTGTCCCATGAGTCTTTTTCCATCTCATTTTCTTCTCCCATCATCTTACTGAGGAGGCGAGTGATAGAGCGGCTTGGTGGGCACGTGGTGTCCAGCAAAAGCCAACCCACCACAGTGATGGTAAGTCAAAACAAGTGAAATACCACTTGAAGGCAAGGGAAGGTTCATGTGCTGGAATTGTGCACCAACCTTGCAACATTTTTCTGTTCCTCTCTAAGCCAGAGCACAGGATTTCCAGGAAGGCTGTAAATTCCAGAACCCAAGGAATTCAAAAAGGATATAAATTGTGACCTGTTTATGAGACATTTACCTCTCCTTGGTAAGGCTGTTTAGGCTCAGCAGCACAACCTGCTTTGACCCCATTCTATTTAGGAACTGGCCCAATTAGAGGGTGATGAAACTCTCTCTCTTAACACCATGATCAATAGGTGTGATTCTGCAGCCATCAGTGTGTTGCAGTTACATGTCATAAAGTGACTGTCCCTCCTGCCAGTTTTCATACCCCTGTTACATTGAGGGCAGGAGGAACCTGGAGGCTAATCCTGTACTCCTCACCCAAAAGAAATAGAAGATTTGGCCTGGGCTTTTTGAACCATTTTATTCAGAACAACAGAAGGAGAAAGGAGGGGAAGAGGGCATTGGGTAGAAAATCAAAGCATAAGTGCACCTGGGAGATATCTTAAAGACAGTAATGGAATAGGCCTAGGTCTTGGATAAGAGTGGAATCTGCCCTCCGGATGCCACCTACAAACAGGCTTGAGCGCATTGATAAAACTGTTCAGCTGAAGTGATTCCTGTCAATACAATGAGCACTGGGTGGAAAGAACAGTGTATACAAATGCCCTACTTTAAAGCCTCTGTGTGAGGAAAACAAAATATTTTTGAACAACAGAACCAGACAGCAAGCGCTGTGCAGTCTCCCTCCCTCCTTCAAAAATAATCTCATCTTGCTCTTCCTCTTCCCACTCTGCACAATCCAGCTTCCAGGAGCAGATGTGACTGGAGGGAGCTGGTTTTAGCTGACACTATGGGATTTGCATCCTTATTCGCTGCCTGGGCACAGGATGGCTCATGGGCCATCTCTACCTTTAGCTGCTTTTCATTTTTCACAGTGCTGGCCACTGAGAGGCAATATTCGCCTGGACCTTGTAGAAAAGCGACTTTCCCAAATAATAAATTAAAAACAATTACAAGAGGAAGATGACAATAGAGAAGAATCTTGCCGAGAGGGAGCTGTCTTTTTTCCACAGCACTTCCTGCTGTGGAAATGCTGCTTAAGTGGCAAAATGTCATTCTTCTCTCACTCCATGCATTCAAGGGCTGATCCTGCCCCCTGTGAAGCTGATGCCAAACTTGCCATTGCACCACTGGGCCCTGAATGATGGATGTATTGTGGTGGTGATGGATGCAAATCACCATCCTGGAAACGAGTAGAAGAAATTGGTTCTGATTTAGCCTGTTCAGCATTAGTGGGAGTCATAAAGCATCAGGAGAGTGCTCCTGTATACAGTGTGGGGGATTTAAAGTTCCTGCTAGAGAAAATGTGCTCAGGTAGAGCCATTTAGCAGTAGTCAGTAGCATTAATTACCTGTGTAAGACACAATATGGCATCAATGCAGCCTTTGGATTCTGTACCCCTCATTAACTGTTTCCCCATTAACCTTGACTGGAATCACATTCTAAGTCTAAGTAGTAAGATTTTTCTTTTTATTTGTGAGCATCCCCATTTCATCCTTGAAGCTTCTCAAATTCTTATTCATTGTAAATGGTCCTGCTCGTAATAAAGTGCTAGTGGAAGTATTTACTGTTTGCTGCTTAATTTTGTCCTCATGGAAGTCGACGGATGCCAGCTCCAAGAGTAGTTAATATACCTTTGAGCACATGCTTTGACCTTTCTCCAACTCATGCCTGACTTCATTCTCAGATCTCATTAAACAGGAGAAATTATCCTCTGAAAGAGCAAAACCAGAAATGTGCAGATTTGCCGCAGAGCTACAGAGGACAGCTTGATTTAAAATGCACCGTGGTAAAGGGGAGGGAAAGCGGCGGGGGGAAAGCAAGATTCTTCTCATATTCACACTAAGAGTCATATAAAAAATAAAGCTGCATTAGAAAGAAGCAGCTTAGAGAGCTACTGTGTTTAAGTTCTTTTGGTCTTGTTTCCTGGATGTTTTTGGTATTTGCTCTTGCTAATGCAAGCAATGTGAATGGAGGAGCTTGGCCACGAGGATGCCAGGAATTTTATACTTGTGCTCTGGCTCAAACACGGCACTGTTTGGAGATGCCTTTTGCATGTTTAGCACCGCAGGGCCTAAGTTCACATGTGGGCACAATACACTACTCATATAGCTCCCCTCTTCTCCTATTGCAGAGCTTTATTCTCTATTGTCTACTGTGGAAGCAAACACCCAAGCAATCCTGTTTGTCTAAAACCCAGCCAGGCAACTCTCCAACATTTTCCCCTTTCAGTGAGTATACAGTGGTAGCAAGACACTATTTATGCATTGTCTCCCTAAAGCCTTCTAAACCAAAATTATGGTTTAGTTGCTGAAAGTCGAGTGTGCCTTGGCTGAGAGACAACTATGGGCATTCCAGCACAAGCGGGAAAAAAAAGAAAGCTGTTCCACAATATACTGGCCTGAGAGAGCCCACAGGAGGGCAGCGGGAACAATCAGAGATCCACAAAACATGGTCTTGGGCTGAGGGGGGGGCGAATGAGGAGGGAAGGACATTAAAGACTTGGAATGCATAGTCCACGAAAACCATGGAGAGACACAGTGGCCACCGTGAAATATGCCAAAGCCTGCTGCAAGGAAGAAAACCTCTTTTCTATCTCCTCTGAGGACAAAGCAAGAAATCAAGGGGTTAAGTTACAGCACGGGAGATCCAGGCTTGTCCTTAGGAAAGGCTTTCTAGCAGTAAGAAGAGTTCTGCTTTGGCAAAGATTGCCTGAGGATGGGTGTCAAATTTCTGTTATGGGAGGTTTTTAAGAACAGGTTTGCTGCATATCTGTCAAGGAGGGTTAGATCTAGTTGATCCTGCCTTGGGGAAAGAGACAGGGCTAAATAACTTATTGTCCTTTCTAGCCCCATTTGCTAGGGTTCAATGATACACCTTGCTGTACTAATGCCAGTAAGCTAGGTAGAATTAAAAAAAAAAAAAAAAGCTTAAGTGTCTACATGGGCAGCCCTGTAAATTCTTTACAGGTAGAAACATTTAGCAGCACAGAAGTGAGATATTTATTCTACAGATCCTGACCTGGAAGTCCAGATGAGCCTTGATCCTGCAGCAGGCAGGAGACAAGCAGGTTGTGAACCACACTGGGCTGCTTAGACTGGAGCAGCGCTGGGTGGTGGTACCCCTCCCCAATTCCAGATTTCAGGCCCCAGCAAGTCTGCAGTAAGACAGTAGGACAGAGAGTAGTGCTGCTCTTGAAAGATCTCCTTCACAAAGAGAGGAGTGTTTGTCGTGTTTATCACTACCCATAAATTGAACTAGAGCTGTAACAAAGAGCATAAGAACAAACGATAAAAGCTAGTAGCTTTTACCACTTGCAAACCTACCTTGTGGTGGCACTTGTCAGTGTGTGGAAAGAAAAATTCTAGCAACTCTGACCAAACCCACAAATCAACACAAGTTCATTAAACTACTACTAAGATGGTGTGACCACATGGAAGCTGAACACATCAGATGTATCTGCTGTATCAGTCAGTCAGCATTCCTGCCTATTTGCCTAATAAGAAGGTTGGGGGAGGGAGGGGTTTTACTAGGTTTTTTTAATCGCCTTTGCTTCCTGCCAAATCAAAGTGGAAAGCTTTGAAGAATTTGCAAACTGCTGGTACAGGTAAGTACACAGCTCCGAACACCTCCTCGTCTCCCACATTTGAAACATGACTCATGGTTTTCCTAACAACAATGCCAAGGAAATCATTTGGTAATTTTAGCTGGCACAGAAATACCCAAGTTTTGTATTTTTAAATACGGATGGGAAATTTCATATTGTGCCCTTTAGATGTCATTAGCTTTCACCTTTGATTTAAAAATGGTCTGCTTGGGGGTGTGGTGGTTTTCTCCTTTATGATTCAGTCTGTTTCCAGTGCTCCTAGATTTCTTGCCTTTCCACAGAATACCTACAAAATGCATCTACTGTCCCACATTACCTCTGAAATATGGTAGTGATTCCACCCTGGAGAACAGAAGGATCTTTTGAGTATAAACATCTAAAAGGCTGAAATATCTAACCTGGCTTGACATTTCTGGCACATGAAAAGAGAAACAAGTATATTTTCATTTCCAGATCTTTCAGCCACTGCCTGCATCTGATGAACTTGTTCTCTATAACACTGGCACTTTACAGATGAAGAGTTTGCACCATCTCTGGTTTTACTTTAGAGGTGACTGTACTTATGAGCAGACTCACTGTAGTCTTATGTCCTCTTCATGGCTGATAAGCAGGAGAACATCCATGAAAAAAAGGAATAGCAACATAACATGCTCATCTTCTAAGGAGCACTGGGGAACAGTGGGGGGGGGGATGAAAAGAAAGAAGAAAGCAGAAAGGGGTGGGGGGGGAGGCGAACCAGTGGCAGAAATTGCCTGTAAAAAGCAACCTTTGTCAAGTCATCTCAAAAAGAGGCAGAAAGGTGCCTACTTGGCCATATTTCTGTGAAGCAATAGCTACATCCAGTGGTCACTGGAGCTAATTGACACAGGGTCCTTGCTAAAATCTGGAGAGACCTGGGGCTTTGGGGAGAGGGCAAAGCTGGGGAGTATTTTGGGGTTTAGTGCAACAGCCTCTCTTTCTTTTCTCAGGCCTGTCCTGTCCCCATACAGTTCCAGGTTTACTACAGAAGACAGCCTAACTACTATGAACTGTGATAATAATGTATTCTGTTTCTAATCACTCTCTCACAGAGGATAATCAATTATGATTTTAACAGCCTTTCAGCATGCCTTAAAAGAAGGCATTTGCCATTATTTGCCATTATTACATATACCAGCTCAGAGAAACCCAGTTGTTGTTTATTGAGTTTCATGTTCTGCAGGAGTCTGCGCTACATCCATTCAGATCTGCTACCAGAATACCTCCCAAAAGCAGCACTTCAACACTCACAATACCTAAAAGGAAACTGGAGAAAAGGTTATTTTCAGCACAGCAGGGGCAGCCTCAACTGTGTGGAGACCACCAGTTCAGAGCAGGAATCACTTCTGCACAGCCATGTACCTGTGCACAAAAGGAAAGAGTAAGTGCCTTAGGGCAGCCTTGTCTGAGCAGCAGCAACACCAGGAACAAGGTAGCAGCAGGATTCAGCCACACTAAAAAGACAACAGAGTGAGACACCGTCTTGCTCTGCCTATGCAGCATCTCCCCAAGACACCACTTTGCCATCCAACCACGAGGCCAAGAGCATGTTCCTGGGTTCGGCATGGCAAAGCTGCCCTGCAGCATCCCAGCAGAATGACCGAGCAGCCAGTGGTAACGTCCCATCTTTCCCACAGCTGCTTTTTGTATATTTAGCTTGCCAACACGAAAGAGGTATGTGAAGTCACTACTTCACAGTGCTTCTCAGCATAACAAACTTAGATGCTTCTTAGATTCAGCCTCCAGCATCCATCAGAAGAGCGCAATGCCCATGTTTCAAGAGCAGGAGTTCACACTTCTGTTTAACAATTCAAGTAGCCAGGGCAGTCTACTATGCAAGGGGATTATTTTTTTCGGTCTGTCATGTGGGAAAGTCCTATAGGATTTAACAGGAAAAAAAGCTTCTTTCTAGAGAACTATTTAATCATGTTCATTCTTCCTCTAGACTTCTGCAAAAGAGGAGGAAAAAAGATTATGAGAATAAACTCCCTCTAATCATTAGACCACTCTAATTTCAATTAATTAGAGTTTAAGTTGTATGGAGGTTTCATCCTCCTTGCACACTGCAAAACAGTTCCATAACTAATGAAGCAATGGCTGTGCGTGAAACACTGTCCACTATCCTTGCAGGGGAAAAAGAAGAAAAAGCAGCTGTATTCTGCCATGGTCCTTGCACACATGTGCAAAGCATGCTCCTACATGCTTTGATGCACCAAGAAAGGCAAACAGGCCTCAAGGCTGCAAGACAGTTAATTAACTCTTCGAGCATCATCAACAGCGGAGCTTTCTACAGCTTTGCTGAAACTGTATGAGGTTGAGAGATAGTAGAAGGATGGAGAGCAGAAGGGAGAAGACAGAGCTGTAGGCGGAAGAACATGCACCAACTGCTGTTTGAGTACACTCTGCTAAGCAAAGTTTGCTACAGCATCAGCTAGTGACACACAGGGATCATAGAACAGTCTGGGTTGGAAGGGACCTTAAAGGATCATCTAGTGCAACATCTTGAACTAGATCAGGATGCCCAGAACCACATCCAGCCTGGCCTTGAATGTCTCCAGGGATGGTGCATCCACACCTCCCCGGCCAACCTGTGCCAGTATTTCTTCACCCTCATTGTAAAGAACCTTTTCCTCACGTCCAGCCTGAGTATCCCCTCTTTTAGTTTAAAACCATCACCTCCCATCCTATCACAACAGGCCCTGCAAGAAATTCTCTCCCCATCTTTCTTGTAAGCCCCTTTTAAGTAATGAAAGGCCACAATAAGGTCTCCCCAGTCTTCTCCAGGCTGAATCACAGAACAGTCTAGATTGGAAGGGACCTTAAAGCTCACCTAGTTCCAACTCCCTGCCAAGGGCAGGGACACCCTGCACTAGACCAGGTTGCTTAAAACCCCATCCAGTCTGGCTTTGAACACCCACAGGGATGGGTCCAAATCCTATACAACTGGAGGGGTGAATGCTCAGGTTTTGGGGGCTAACTGCATTAATTTAGTCCCTTTTCACACAGTCATGTGAATGAGTGGCTTTTGTAGACCTGGGGTTTATATCAGGCACATCACAGTCAGCGCGGGGTGGCGGCTGAGGGCAAGAGCTAGAGCACATGAGGACAGAGCGGGCAAAACCCAACCTACCTCATGTTGCATAGCCCAAGACAACATCACTGCTTCTTCCTGACTGCTCTTGCAGGAGCTTAGGCATTTAATATAACTGCATTAATAAGAAATCACTGGGAGATTTTTAGGAGCTAAATACAGATACTTAAAATGAACCGGAATTATTTGGGGCTGTTTCTGTGCAGTTCCAAGAAGATCACTTTTATAAGATGAGATGTAAGAACATCCCTGTTATGCAAAACTATTACCTCTCAGCCCAAGCAGCACCTGCATGTGATTTTCCAAAACCAAACATGCAGGTGGAGCACAATGAAAACATTTTGCCAAAGGGCGCTGCCTCCACACACTCTTCCCTTGCTCCAGTCCCCAGCATTCCTTCACATGCATTTCCCTGCCCCATGCCAGGAAGAACCAACCAAACACACACAGAAAATAAGAAAATCAATGGTAAAGAACCAGGAGACAGATTTTTTTTGTGTACAAATCCAAACAGCACACAGCAGGAGTGTCAGAGGAAAAGCACTGAGCTACCTGAGCTGAGCCCTAGCAGCCAGCTTTCATGCTCATACCTGATCGCCAGAGCACAGGCTCCAAATCTCACATCTGCACTACCCCTTCCACCAATGCAAACTGCACTAAGGCGGGCACACAAAGCATCATCATTCTCCCTCCTCTCCCGAGGGAGGTGAAGAACGTGGTCCCCATCTACCAGTTGCTATAATTATTCCTTTTTGTGCTTGGTCTGATTTGCCCACTTGGGGATACTTACAAGCCTGAAGAACAAAGGAAAGATGGCACTCTCTTCCTAGTCAATGTGTGTTTCTATGTCTGCCTGCCTGGTGCTGTTAGGAATTGAAAAGGCTTCAAAAGTTTCAAAATACCCACGATACCATCAAGCCAAAACATTTAAGGAATCTAAATAAACCTCTAAGGTTCCCGAAATCAGCTTTGTAGTTGTGCCAGCCATAGGCTGCCAGCAAAGCCAGTCTTCATCAAAATCAGAAGAGCTGGAATCAACATTCGCTGGGGGGAGGGTGAAATTAAACCCAGTGTTAACTGTTAATGTGTCTGCCTTCAATAAATAATGTCAAAAGGATGCAGCTGAGTAGTTCTAGGAAAATGGAAAGTTGTTGTTTTGCCTATGACAGAGCGCTCAAAATCACAACACAAATTTTTCAACAGGTAAACATATTTCACAGTATCTGGAAAACAGGGGCTTGAGAGCCAAGGTATTGTTAACTGGAGATAGATGCACTCACAGAACTCGACAATCTGCCTCAAAGTCACCTTTGTAGGGCAGCTGCGGATGAGGAACAGAAATCAATCCTGGGGCTGTAACTATACTTCTACTACCCAAATCAGACCCCTTTCTTCCTTCAAAATAAAAGAATTTTGCTCTAGAAAGGCATTAGCTACTGGCACAGTACTGTCACCCTTGTACGGAGTAGAGGCTACTAAAGTTGGGCTACAGCCAAATTAACTTGACAATACACAAGAAAGCGGCTATGCCACCCCAAAATGCTCATGTCTGTACTGCTGTATCCCCTCCTGACACAAGACAAATGCCCTGATGTTAGCTTTATCTGGATGCATTAATTTGAGAAAATAAGCAGGCTGTGGTTAGTTTGTTTTCTTAATATTTGATTTAGTCAGACATGTGGCTACAAAGAAAATGCAGGACTTCAAAAAGGCTGAACATTTTGGCATTTATGTGGCATGCGACAGACTACCAAGGTCACTCAGCTGTCAAGATTTTGCCATTCTTGATTTTAGAAGACACTCTCCCTAGGAACATAATGATTTTCATGCAAATGGAGGCAATGGTAGATCATTCCTCTTAACAGAAGAGGCAGTTTTGGGCAAAGCAAGATACTTCAGCAGGTAGGAACTTCCCTTGACAAGACTGGGTCGGGGGAAGAGAAGAAAATCTGGATCAGTAGGGTTGCCAACTCACAGGACTCTTACCAGGAAGGAAGTTTTCAATACTTGGCATTTTTCCTGAAGTTTTAAATCACCAAAATGAGGCGGTTACATGACAACTTCCATTTTAGATGTGTTTCCAGCTGTCAGCACCACAGGGACAAGGCTGAACATTGGAAGGAAACATGTTCTGAAAGCACAACTCAATACCCAAAAGGACCACAAACTACCTGCTCCACTCGTATTTTGGTGCAGCCCAACTCTAAGTTTTGATTGTTTGAAGCTGAGTAATACCAGCTGACTCAACAGTACTGTAGGTTTAACATTTGCAGTTAGTCCCAAGAACCAACCCAAAAAACCCCAAAGATCCAGTATTATACCTTGGAGCAGTTTTGAAGCAAGCCATTACTAGTTTGATTTGCTCTTGTGAAGATGTTTGACTTCCAGCATTAAAATGCAATATTAATTGAAAATCAAAGTCCCCCTCGATAACTACATCACAGTAAAAAGAAAGATGTCAAAAATTGTTTCCTATGCCAAACACATTCCCTCAATTAAAATGTAATAAGCTCCAAAGGTGGGGTTTGGTTTTGTTTTTTTGACTGATCCAGAGGTCGTCTCTGGTCTCTTGCCAGGGCTTAATCACTCAGCTCAGAACTGTGCTACCTGCGAACACCTTGGCCTCACATCTCTCCTTGCAGTAGCACACTGCAATAAGGATGAGCCTCATCAGAAGGCAGGTCACTGCTTCGGCCATCCTTTTCTCCCTGCCCAGCTTAACAGGATCCTTTATTTTCCAGAGCAGTAGCTTTCAAGTTGAACAACTACTGAGCATTGCCAAAAATGTGGCTGTGCAGGAGAGAGGCCGGGGAACCCAAGTTTTGGAAGGTCTGATCCTTATCCAGGAGATGAAGACTGAGACCTTCAGAAAACTCAGCAATAGCAGGAGAAAACAACCTCCAAATGAGGAAATTTGGCACTAAGCACAGACATCTTTTTCTGTAACATTAAGGTCATTCACATTCTCTCATCATATCAGAGTTAAGTGGTTCATTCAGATTCAAGTTTCCTATGATCTTGGAGTATTTAAACTGAAGAATGAAGGTTACAGCATGCAGTCATGTCAGGACAAGAAAATCTGGCATTTCTTTCTTTTCTTGCTACTGCAGTGGCCAAGAATTTGTTTTTTCAGTAGGGACTCTGGCAAAAGAAAAGCAAATATGCAAATGGTTTTCATCTCTAGAGTCTACCTCTTTGATCTCTGTAGGTATAAAGTGGACATGACCCTATCTGTGCAAAAATCACACACACCCCATTCATCTGGGCTACCAGATCTTGGAGCAAAATCCCTCGACAATGAGTGCGCACATTCATGGCCACTGAAACAAATGTGTTGAAATAATCATTCCACAGCTATGACATCTTTTTCTTCACCTTTTCCCCAATTCTTTTTTAACCCTCCAGTTCTATTCCAGTCTCAACTTTTCCCCTGTGAAAGACCACAGTCTTAGCCTGGAGCTGGACAACCCCTCCTTATTCATAAGCCATGTGTTCATCTGACTGATCTTCCAATTTCCAGCCTTAGCATCTTGTTTAAACTTCAGTAGTCAAACAACATAAGCGATTTTAAGTCACATTTCTGATCAAGAAGAAAAAGAACCACCACCATCTTTTACCAAAAGGGAATTCATAAACCTATGATAAACCATGCAAGCAGACTTGAAAGGGAAGTTTACTCATACTGAAGTACGTATCTGTCCAAATGTACATGCAGCCATCAACAGACAAGGTGACAAGAAAGACAAGTAGCTTACCCTGAAGTACTTGCATGGTTGTTTTAAAGGGTGATGCTCCCTATTACCATTTTCTTACCAAAATAAAGGGTAGATTCTAGGCTTTGCTCAATGCTCCTTTTAAATATGTGTTTTAATCAATTGTGTTAAGGACTCTGCATTTTTAAACTGCTGAAATTAGTATTTTACCCCTGCCATACTCCAAAGTACAGGCCTTACAGATAAAAGCCTCACCACTGGTTGCACCACAGATAGCAACAGAGATGCAAATCCTGTTTGGGCTTTTGTATCCTGCCTTGGGACCGAACTGCAGATGTCCAGAGCTCATGTGCATGAGGCATTACTGCTTGGACGAATGCTCTGAGAGGCTGGAACAAATATATTCTTTGTGAAATTAGTACAAAAGATGGGACATGTAATACATACTTACCATTGGTTTACATGCATTCTGCACCCTAAAGCAGCTTGTTGTTTGTGTTTGCAAAGGCTTGTTTTACAGGCCTGGCTCAGCTATCTATTGCAATCAGACACCAGCCTGTGCTGCCAGTCCCAAGCTCTGGATTCCCCACGCCTGGTCAGGTCTCTGAACCCAAGCAAGGTTCAGGCACTGTCAGCCTGACCTCCCTGGCACAGGCACTCATTGTTTAGGACCCTTATTTTGAGATGCTGGATCTACAGCCTACCCATTTTAAGACAGGAGCACACTGTCAAATCCCCAGTAGCATAAATATGTGCTCCGGAGAGCAATAATCTCGTCAGGGTACAGGTTAACCCTTCAGGATTTGTTGAAAAGTAGTATCTTAGCAATACACTTTGCTCAGAAACAAAGCACGAGTCGTGAACCTGGGCAAGAAATAGCAGCTGCTGATCTGTCCCCTCCAATTTCCATAGTGCACTGTCTTTTGGGTTGCACACAATGTCCTCTGAGTACTTTTCAACACCTCACTTCATTTTCTGAGCCAGATTTAAGCCTCTGGCCAAGCAGCTTGGCCTGTCCTCCCCACCAGCCAGCCTCCTAAGCCAAACGTACAGTACAGTTAACAATCAAAATAACTATGGCAAAATATACTGGAGCTGGCAGACTGAAGCAAGCAGTACAGATACATATTAATTTATCACAGCTTGTAACACAAAACAGTAAAAACCCAGAGCTTCATGATGTGGCCTATATGCCCCCCTTGTGCATGTAAGTCTCATTAAAGTTAATGGGAGCTGTGTGCCCATCGTATGGGGAGTGTAAACTCTGAGCAGTGAAATGCACCATATGTTTCCCTATCAGAAAAAACACCAACACAAAAAACAACTGATACTAGCTTTCATCCTTCTGGGAAGCCATACCTGATGGGACACTGATGGCTGGACACAGGGCCTGAACTCCTTTTTATACAGTGAGAACCCCTCCTTATATAATGAATGACAAGGTCAAGTGAGATGCAGATGGCTTATGTTTCCTGAGAAACCTCCAGGAGTTTGTTATAGTTCATAAAAAGAAGACATGGGGTAAAGGAGGTCAAACATCAAAGGTTTCCCTATTTTTACCTCCTGCCCATGAATCCCGAATCTTCCAATCTTTGCACCAAAACCCAGAAAATGTTGCATACTCAAAGCCATTTTCACTCTGGCAGGAAAAACTCAAAAATAAAGTGACAAGCCATGTGAAGTGTAAAGTGTGGAATTCTACCTGCTACTGACATGACTCTTGCTGATAAAAGGAAGACCTCAGCTTCAGAGACAGCAGAACTTCCAATTCTAGGTGCTTGTAAAGTGGGGAGGTTAGAAGAGACAGCGATGAACCACTTTCCTGCAACTTTTGGAGGGTTTAAGCCCATTTATGCTACAGCATCACTGAATCAAGGGTGCTGATTCAGCACTAGGCACATGACTTACAGCCAGGATCTTGGGCGGAAGCCTGCTGAGAAAACATCTGCTGATTACTTCCAAAACCCGAGACCCAAACTACAAGATGAATCTTTGGCCTCCAAAAAGGTCACTAGATATTTGCAACACAGCAGCTCTGCCTGCCCCTTCCCTGGTTTTGTGTTTCTTTATGGCATTACAGACTCCTACAGAATACAAAACATTTCCATTGTGTCGCAGCCTCTTGGAGAGCTTTTTTCTGCAGACATTGCAATGAATATGGCCAAGTGGTACTAAACAAGCGTAAGAGAAGCTGGAAAGATGCCAGGCACGATGGAGAAACCCAAAGCTCGTTGCAGAGTTTGGGGAATAATTCTGTCAATTGCTGCTTAGCAGAACACTGGGTATTTGGGCAGCATTTCATTATTATTTTCATATCTGTCAGTCATATTGCTCAGCACTCTGCTGACTTGTCAATTGAGTGGAAAAATAGGTAAGTGGACAGCAAGCAACGTCAAATAAGTATTAAGCCTTCTTTCAAAATAATAATACAGAAATAGTTTGATCAGGCCTCAGGCCTGCTTCCAACACTGATAAATAGCTTTCTCATCCTGTCAACCAGTCATATCGATCTCAAACCCATCTAGTAGGACAATTCACTGAAAACACCATTCAGAGCATGTAAAATAAACCCTCTTGCATACAGCACTGAGAAGAAAACAGTATTTTATCTTTGAGCACATGTACCGCATGAAAATGATGGTTTGAGTTTATTCTACAAGAAATATGGGAAACTCTGTGTTTCTGTGCTGCATGCATAACATACTGAGTCTTCTATACAACATCTGGGTTTGGTACAGAACTTATTAAGCACGGTATTGGCAGTCAACATATGCTGCATTCCTGCATCAGTTATAAGTAGCTGCATGTAAGTAGACTGCAAAATGGCATCCCCCTCTCCATTTTCCCTCCTTGTAGGCAAACATGCACATGTCCACACAAAGCAGTGGACTCAAATCTTCAATATCCCATAGCCAGCCTGGACGTGCACCCTCTTTGCCTTAAGCAGGACCCTCTCAGATGCATCCAATGAATCAAAAGAATCTGCCATACCTCCTTTGTGGCAGGGGCAGAGTATAGAGTGGAGCAGGTGAAGAGCATAATTCTGGGGCTTTAGCACAGATGTAACCTATTTCAGAAGTGCCTACAGAAGTTCCCAGGGCTGATGGGAGGCCTATGCCATTATAAGCAGGCAGGCCAAACCCACAAACCAAGCTGGTGATTTTTCATTTCATCCCAGCCTTACCATGCTTTGATTTATGATGATCTATATTTTCCTTTTTCTGTTGGAGCTAGAATTGGTCACCTTCACCACAGCGATCACCTGCCCACAGGGCAGGGGGCAGACATTGTCTCTGGGGACCATAACTGAGACGAGCCCACTTACGTCTGGGGATAAAACCCACACAGTTTCATAAATTTAAAACAACACACACAAGGCAGAAGTGTGACCACACTTTTTCCATGTAAATAATGTCATACTTGTGAGGAGGGGGCCTTCCGTCATATTTCATGAATGGGCTCATTATGTTGCACCTGACCTACAGACATTTCAATTGCCTTTTTGTTTTATTATTTTTCTTATTTATTTTTGCTCGATGACTTGTATAGAATCAAATGCTTTATGATGCTAAATCTTGTTAAGACATTGCACTTTGCAGAGGCATAATGTCAGTAAGTTTCATCAATCTATGATTTTTGCACAGGAAGATCCCACTGTGACATTCAGGCACTGAGAAATGCTCTGAGGAGGAAAGAAGGGCTCTATCCACAGATATTTTCAGAGCCCCACATAGCCAGAGCCTTCAGAATAATTTAAGGTTTGCTTTTATTATCACCATCATCATCTTTTTACAAACAGAAAAGTAAGAACTGCATTAGCAGGAGTGGGCCAGACTCCAGATAGAGGCCCTGTGGAAGAATTTGCACAGTCTAGGTTAGCTCAGATTCGTATCGGCCTCCAAGAAAAACATTCAGGAGAAACATTAAATCCTCTGAAGGGAAATATTAACAGATAGTCATGAATGGAAACTGATTATTAATTATTTCTCTATTTTTCTTCATTTTATATTTTTAGTTTAAAATGTCATGTAAAGCCTGACATTGATAAAAATGGCAGGAAATGTTCCTTGCTCAATTAAATTACCACAAAGACCAGCTTAACATCTGCTTGGCAAACCCTTCATAAATGCATGGCATTAATATTTAATAAAAATATCTATAGCTTTGGTTGGTACTGGAGACATTTCACACTTTGCTCACACATGGTGTTTCATATAATTATTCTCTAAAGGCTGTCACTTTAGTCCTTTAGCAAAATAAAAGCTCCAAGGATGATTGAATATAGAAAGTGTATCTTCTAGGACATAGTTTTCCTCTGCGAGATCATATCTACTGACTCTTACATTATAAGGGAGAACCAGAGAAAGGAGAAAGCAGAGCCAAACTAGAATAGAATAAAAGAAAGACCTCAATACTCTTGTCAGTACAGTCTGAGTAAAGTCAGAGTTGGTAGGTTCAAATCACCCTCTACAAAGAGCAGAACTCGTATGGCACAAAAAGGCGGAAGCGATTCCTTACCACTATTTAGTCAAAGCACAACACCTACTGGCAGGGAGTTGTGCCTAAAACCTGATCACTTAATCTACTCCATTTACATGATTTATTCCCATGCTGATGCTCACAAAGCCACTGCACAGCTGCTACACCACCTCAAAGATACCCAAACCCTTTATTTCCCAGCCAGAGCCTTCAAAGCTTCCAGCACCTGGAGTCTGCAAAACTTCCTAATCCCAAAGACTATGCTATAGCCAGGTCAAGCTGAAGCCAGATGCTCAAAGCAAGCAAGAAAATGGTAATGTTACCTGCACAGCCCACTCCCAGCTTGTGGGATCTGAGCACACAGCCCCACTTCAGGGAGCCAGCAGCAAGCCTTTAGGAGTGCCAGGGCTGGAGGACATCCGTGCAGAGCTAGCTGGCAAAGGATAGCACAGGAGACATCAAGGATGAGCAGGGGACAGACAGCACTGGCCAGAATGGCATGTCCTGCTCACGTGCTAATCTGCCTTAGACATCTGCTTTCAGGATAAGGCTTGTGCTTGAATGATTCAAGACAACACCACCACTTTCTTGCCCAACAGCTATACATACCTTATTGTTCTCCATCCCACCATGCTTTCCCAAAGCAGCTCTTAACATATTGGCCATGATGCCTAGACACTATGTGGAGGGGAAAAAGGTAAGTACACAGAGACTCTGTTTTTATCTGCAGCTTGAAATTGTGCCTGTGCAACACACAAAAGGCCAGACACAGCACTACAAAACAGAGCTAAACCTTTCTGAATCACAGAATCATCCCTTTCCAGATACTCTGCTATCAGTCTAATGAATAAAGAATTAAAAGTGAATTTGAATGAGACAGGCATCAGTACGGTATTCAGAGTTGTTCATATACGTAAGACATTTTAAAAGAAAATAAACAAACAAAACACAAAGCTTCTCCCCATGATCTCAGATATGTGGGGCATTCCCTAAGGAGGTCTTGATCACAGATTGATAGATCTATGCTCTCTTATAGAGGTTTGGCAGCAATGAAAGTAAAAACCAAGTACCTATATTTAAAACAAAACAAGCCACACACACCAAGCATCTCCTGCTTCAGGAAACTTCATTCAACTTCAAGGACAGCAGCAGCTTTATTAATTTGTGGTTGCCCAGAGAAGTGAACGAAAAATATAGCATCCGATCACCTCCAGCAACAACCCAAGTCTGAAATCACAGTTGCTTTCTCAGTGCATTTCAGTGCTTAGCCAGCTACGTTAATCTTACACTGAAATATCTGTGTCCACAAAAACAATTGCCACCCAGCACAGCAAACTGCCCCTGGCACAGGACAAACCTCTCCGCCTTTTGAAGAAGGGGTACGATTGAGTTCACATTCATGTTGTTCAGGCACTCAAGCCCATTTGCTAGAGTGCTCTCAAGAAAAAACCCCACAAAACAATAATCACTGAACAATGAAATAGAGCTGGTATCCAAGGGCTTCTGTTGCAGGACTGACAGAGATTGAATTTAACCTGACAAAAGGATATGGATGAAGCCATACTACAGTACCTTCCAGGCTGTACTCAACATTACTCCATAACTACTTAATGCTCTACCGTAGGACACAGTACTTATAATAATCAGTAGACAGATTGTTGAGGGTGTGTGAAGCACCTCCAGTTATTAACACTTCTCATCTCTTGCCAGAAAGGGAAGGTTAAGAAAGGAATTTCCTTAGACAATGGAAATGGAGAAGTTTCATCTTAAGTCTTGGATTCTTCCTCCCAAAAAAGAGAGGGGTTTTCCCCCATGAATGGGAAAGATTTTGTATCAGCTGGCTCAAGAAAGCATAACTAACTAGAAGTGATAGGATGAAACTGAGCACAGGGGTGGTGGGGAGAGAGATGGCTATCTGGAAACATTTAGCAAAAGTGGGTATATTAGACTGTGGAATAATCTCCCCAGGGAAATGGCTGAGCCCTATTGATTGAGTCTTTCTGAAACTACCTAGACAAAGGACGAAAAAAATAAAAATTACAGCATGGTACAGTCCTGCGTCTGCAAGGAGCAGAGAAGATGGTTTTCAGTAAGCCTCTTCCACCACTGATTTTGATGCCCCCCTATTTTGCTGAGCTCCCTCTTGATGGAAAATGAGTTCTACTTGACAGTTTGTGGCTGGGGAGTAAGGGGCACTGTGAACATCACAGTGAAATGATCTGGCAGCCTGGGAGACTGAAACTCTCCCCATCGCATTGCCCAGATGGGGGTACAGACTGCAAGGCAACAAATAGGTTTCACTGAACACACAATGCTTGCTATGAGTAAAGGGATGAGAAGTTGAGACAGAGTTCAAAGAACAATACGAAAGAGTAATTTATTTTCTTCTTGAGGGTTTATGTACCTCCATTGTTTATTAGTGAGTATGGACTTTACCGCCCCATGAGAACGGCTACAGGGGAACACGGAGTTCAAAACCTGTTACAAAGGCTTATCAGATGGGAGCCTACCCTAAAGATCTGTGTAATTACAAAAACATCGCCATAAAATCCACCAAGGAGTAACAGAAAACGTAGATAAGCTTTAAAGGCATAAAAGTTACAGGCTACATCCCTGACCCAAGCAGATCAACATCACTTTCTCCAGTGGAACCACTAGGATTTACAGCGCTAAAAATCTGACCCCAGCTCTGGAGTTGACTCTGGTAATACAACAGCCTTTGTGATCTGCTGCCCTCGACATAGTTCTTAGTATCTCCCTTTAACAATAATACTGTTTCTAAAAGACATATTTGCTCAAAACAACATTGTGAGTTCTGTGAAGTCTGAATTGACTTTGTGCGGGATATGCAGTTCAAGATTTATACTGGCTTCTTTTACTCCTTCATAGTTGTCTGCCAACGCCCAGCAGTGAATGCACGATTACATGAACCTTTGGGTCTGACTCGGTATGATCATTCTTTTCTTAGTTATGACCATTTAGTGGCACTCAACAGTCTAATCAGAGAAACAGAATGGTCTGGGTTGGAATGGGCCATAAGGATCACCTAGTTCCAACCCCCCAGCCATGGTCCACTAGACCAGGTTGCTCCAAGCCCCTGTGTCCAGCCTGGCCTTGAACACTGCCAGGGATGGGGCAGCCACAGCTTCTCTGGGCACCCTGTGCCAGTGTCTCACAGTGAAAAATTTCTTCCTTATATCTAATCTAAATCTACCCTCTTTCAGCTTAAAGACATATCCTCTTGATCAGTATTTCATGCAGATTTGCAATGAAGAAAAGATGGTGACAAAAACAGTGAAAAGTACTGAAAATTCACGTTCCTTCCTAAAAAGGAGTTTGTCACATTAAAGCACAAGGAAGTTCCATTTTCACGAAAAATAGTTATGATCACTGAAGTACAGGAATGGTAGCACATTTGGGTGCACTAATTTTGTTCACAATTTCTCTAGAGACCCTTCAACAGGGAGAACACCTACAACAGTTACCGTTCCTTAAAATGGCATTTTATATCCAAGAGCCTAGCTCAGGCTTACAGCTATTTTTCACTCGCGCTTTCTGGTTCCCCAACTGCATTTCCAATGTTTTGCATATGGCTACATCAAAGCTAAGCATAAATAAAAAGTTAACATCCAAAGAGCTATTACATCCTATAATAGCGCACTCGTAAAATGCACATAAATAAAAAGTGACCTATTGTTTGAAGCTTATGATTTCAGCTCTGCAGCTTTAAGATAAATTAAAAAAATCCTGAAACAGGTTGAGTTGAAATAGAAACCGGGAGGAAAACGGCCACAGCCAGGGCTGCAACTTCCGCAGGCACTGTCAGGCACGTGTGCAGGAAAGCACAAGACAGAGGCAGAGCACCTGTGCAGGTCTGTGCAGGCAAGGGGCTGGGACAGACCAGTTCTCCTTCCCTCACCCCACTGATCAAATCAGGATCTGTTTCATTCTTGCCTCGTGAAGAGCAGGGCTGGCCCATGCTTTCAGCATGAGTAGGCATATAGAGACACTACTGCTAAGCGTGATGTACCTCCCTTAAGACAATCATTTCAGTGCTTTAAGTGACCACTTCTTGAATGTTGCCTTAAACTTGTTGTGTTCCCCACGGATGCTGGACGGTGGCAGTTTTCCAAAGATGGAGTCAGACTGAACAAAGCAAATGGTGACAACTCCCCCAATGTGATGTTTTGCGACTCAGCTCATTTTCTTCATCTGTCCACACCAATCATTCAAATTTTGGCCTTACCCGGTCCAAACTCATCTAAATCACTCAAGGTTATTCTTGAGAGGTGTCTGGCACCAACTGAAAAAATTATTGAGGAGGTGTTGCCAGCTCTCAGGAGGGTAAAAACCACAGTACTTGTGTGTTAACTTCACTTTGTATTTAGTCCATCTGAAAGATTTGCCTCAGTTCCACCCTCCATCGCTGGCAAAACAGTGTGTACCATTAGTAACTTCAACCATGTTCTCAGTGTTGGCAGATATTTAGCAGAGTCTAGGAAACGATATGCAACATAACATGCCTTATTGGACAACCTCCCCAAAAATACATCCCTTTCCCTCAAATTTTCTCCTGAGAATAGTAATATTCTATTCATGTTATTATTTCCTCACCATCTCTCTCCAGCAGCTTTTCAGTCTACAACAAGCTGTTTTGCTCAGAGAGAGAAGTACACAGTATTCTTACTCAAACTATTTTCCTACTCTTAATGCCAGTGAGAAGAACAACAAAAATTGCCATTCAAAATCTCAAGCACCACACACTTGTAAACGAGCTGCAGAAAAACTGCAGCAAGATCAACAACACGCCAGTGATGCTACTGCTGCTTTTCCCACACTCCTCACTGCAGAACTTGACACGGAGAAAAGAACAGACGCAAGTAGCAACACGTGATGTCCAGGGGGGCACAGAGACCTGCACACATGGGAGAGGAGCTGTATAAAATGTGCTAATGTGCAATAGCAGAGCATATTGAAATGATAAAGACAGGACTGTCTGGGGCATCGTGCTTCTGTTTTCTAATGGTTATGAATTCTGCAGAAATGCTAATGTTTGCACTAAAGGCCCTCTCAGCAATATTTTGCAGCCTGAATAACTCTTTATTTTGAACTGTTTAATTAGTTAATGAGGTTGGGGAGAAGTCCATTTTAGGGATCATTAGTTAAGATTTTAAAACATGGAGACTGAAGACAATTACTGTCTGAGGGAATAGTGAAACTTCCCCACTTATCAGCCAAACACATAATTACACCAAGTGCATGAGCTGCACCAGTGTTTGCTGGTCTCCATGTCCAGTCCTGGGCCAGGCAAGGTGCAGGTACATAACCTGAGGCAGCTGCTTCTTACATGAGGAGTTCCCGTCCCCATCCAAATCCATGGAGCAGTGACAACACAGAGACAAGCAGCACACTTCAACAAGCAGATCTGATGAGCAAGTTTCCTCTCTTAAAGACCCCAAAAAGTCCACCTCCATAAAGGTGTTCAACCATTACAATGTGTACGACATGCCAAATTCAAGCCATATGAAATGTTACATTGAACTAACAGATACAAAAATTGGGTGAGAAAGTCAAGATTAGTTACGCACAGTTTAGTTTCCCTTGGTAATACAACCAACAGAAGTAATAAGTAATATTTTTAAAAGATGTAAGATGTTTTCCACTTCTGTTGTCCACCTGGACCATTTTTTCCCTTATGGCAATACAGCAACATGCCAGTTTTCTTAAGAGGGGAAGAAGGTAGAAACAGCGATGCAAGTAACTCCAAAACACAAAGGTAAACCACCCAAGTGTGAGGTGTACCTAAACAAATGGTTACTTAGTCCTCAGAGATCTGTGTAGTCTTTGCTTCAGGCCAAGCTGTTTATACCTGTGGCACTTCTTAATAATTAACTTTTTATAAACTATTTACAAGCTGAACTTTATATTAAAGTGCAAGCCTGAACCCCATTACAAGAACAAATGTACTGTTCCAGGAGACCAGTTACTGTAAGAGTTTAATATAATATGAATCTGCAGGTTTTCTAAAGCAGCTAGTTTTAATAAAGTCTGTACTTACACACAAAAACACACACAACCACTTTGCTTTGCTACCATCAGCTACAACCACTCAATGGTGTATACTGAATTATGACACACTGCTTGGATGAACAGATACATACACAGGTAGGTCTCTTAAGAGAACATATGGATAGGCCACATACTGTACAATGGGCAACACAAGAAGTGGGAGTTAAACTCTGCTACTGTGAGGGCTGAGTAAGTATGAGTGGTACTTGGCCAAAAACTCCAGTGAAAACACAGTGAAGCTCAGCTGGAAACAGACCCAAGAAAAAGAAGAAAGTGACTGGGGAAGAAAAATACTCACAAAGCAGCTTGAAAAGAGCATTGCTAACATCAGGGTTCTTGAACAGCAAACATGTAATAAGACTCAACACTGGGATTTCATTCAATTTCTTGTTTTCCCAAAACAGAGCTGATGGGGAAATTAGGCTTTTGTCTAAGCCAGAATGCAAAACTACTGCAGTAAAGGTCAAAGAAGAAACCGACAACTGCTTGTCACCTCTGTTTGGTTACTACATACTGAAGTTTATGTAAAAGTCTATTCTTTTCCCTTTTGGAAGTCCTGTCCTTATTTTGTTACCTGAGCTCTAAAAGCCTCACCCTGAGCACTCTTCAGAGATTCACAAAAATCCGGCCTAGGCTTACCATTCTTCCACTCCAGTTAAGATTCATTTCACACAGAATCAAGAAAGTTTTAAACTTCATAGGGGAAAAGCTGTGTTTCTGGAAATAACGTTCACATTAAGCTGCTTTTTTGTCTTTTTTTCACCGAATTCTACTCTGTGTAGCCTAGAGAAACTTAAACTTACCCCAGCTTTAATATGTTCATCCCACCAGCTGTAGCCCCTAGTGTCTCTACTCCAATTCCTAAATTTCCTTTCTGGCCCATGATGTAATTTCTTATGCTACCAGTTCTTCCCAGAATGCTGCTTCCTTAATAAAGTGACTAAGGGCGACACCTTTACAGTGCTGAAACAAATCAGTAAATACAGTTGCCCAAGTTTGGTTTTTTCCTCTCTCCAGGTTTCAGTAACCTTTCAGGAAAATACCTCCTTGCAGACCATTAGTAGAGGAAACAGAGCTAAGCAGTAAAATGCCAGTTCATTACACTTGTGGGGAAGAGACGATGTAATAACTGCTATATTGCAAATAATTTTCTTCACAGTTATAGTAAAAGAGGCAGGAGAAACAAAAGGTATTTCTTGAGTTTTCAACACCACCAGAAAAATCCCTCTATGGTACTTACCTTCAGGGTTGGGGGGCTATACCAAAATCAAGTTTATCTGCAGGCTGGTTGGAGGTAAGATCAACTCACCTCATTCACACCAAAGTATACTTCAGTTACAGCCTTACTGAAGTAAAGCTATTAGCAAAAGGAGTTCTTACTCAAAATTAAAACTGGAAGCAAAATTCAACCCTGAAAGTATTCTTCCATATGTGCTTTTTTTCTGTAGCTACTTCATGCTCTTGTTTTGTTCTCTGGATCAAAATAGGATAATCAGAAAAATCAGCTGGCTTTGATAGGCTTCCACTTTGGTTTTGATGGAAGTTTGGTAAGTATCCTCAATCAGAGGAGAGTGTTTTTTCTGCTCTTTGGCTGCTGGACACAGTTCTCAAACAGCTTTAACTGCAACAGCTTTGTTCAATATCAACAACTATAGTCTTAAACAAAGAGGAAAACAAAGCAAAGCCCCAAAAGCCCCAGATGCTCTGTCCCCACAATTCACTTGTGATAACACACTTGATTAGCTCTAACAGCAACGTACAGCACATCAAGCACAACCCAGCAGAAACTGAATAACCCATTTAGTTGTAAAGTTTCAGGTAGTTTATAATATAGTAACAGAAAATCCTGTTTACATTTTAACAACATCATTATACTTTCAATGGCATTTAGATCAGCACAGTGAGCTCATTAGGTAGCGTTGAGTAGCTGTACCTACAGAGAAAATGTTACAGGATTTGGGATAAAACCTATTAAATTACTGCAATCCTTCTACAGGTTTCATTCAATTCTGGATGAAGCATTTTGTCTTCCACAGAGGAAACCACAGATCTTTTACAAAAGAAGCTTGTACATTTTTCAGGAGACTATTTCTCCAACAAACTGTCAGGTAGCACTGTGTGAATCATTTATTTTCAATTTGGCAGCTGAATGAAAACTAAGGAAGGAAAAAAAAAGAAAAGAAAGAAAAAACCCCTCAGTACAAGCTGAAGTGAATTTGAATGGGTTTCATTTTTATCTCATTGAGCCAAGAAACCCCAGACTTCAAAAAAACCACACCATTTCACTTAACACAGACATTTCCATTGTTAAAGTAAAAGCCAGGTATATAAAGACAGAGACTTACCACTTATTTTACAGCCCAAAGAGGACACCCAGAGCATAGGTGGAAGGTCACAGTTCTGATTTCACCCACGGAGATTGCACAGTCCAACCCTCACTTCTCCACATGTATGATGTATCACAATAGAACACCTAGAGGGAGAAATATTGTTCTCACCTTCCTCAAATGATACTATTAATGACAATAATATAACATCAACATTTAAGTATTGCCTAGAAATAGGCTCTCCTACATAGAATCACAGAATGGTCTGGGTTAGAAGGAACCTTAAAGATCATCTGGTTCCAACTCCCCTACAATGGACAGGGACACCTTCCACTAGACCAGGCTGCTTTGTCCAACCTTGCCTTGGACGCCTCTAGGGATAAGGCAGCCACAGTTTCTCTGGGCAACCTGTGCTGGTGTCTCACCAACCTTATAGTGAAGAGCTTTTTCCTAATGTCTAATCTAAATCTCCCCTTTTTCAGCTTAAGCCATCCCCACTTGCCCTGTCACTACATGCTCTTATAAAAAAAGCCCTCTCCAGATTTCTTGTAGGCCTCCTTTAGACCCACCTTTAACACACCCACAAAAGTCCTTCTTTGCTATACAAAGGCAACTCCCTCAAGAAGAGTGAGACCAAGGAAAACCCATATGGTGCTGTCAGACTCCTGAGGGCACTAAAGAACCTTAATTGCCCTGATGGGTCTCACCTGGGATTCCCAACTACCTTGCTCCTGCACCTCCCGCCTTGGCCCTGCCATATATTGTTGTGCCCCATCCATCTGTTACCAGTGTCTGCTGGGCACTCACTGCTGCCCCACGGCCTATCTCAGGGACTGAACCATGGTGGGGCAGCAACTGCCTGGTCCCTCCCCTGCAGCAGCCTGTGCCATAGCTTCTGCAAACTGGGAAACTTGGCTGCTATGGGGCCAAACTGGGAAACCCCACCACTCCCCCACGCCATGGGGCCCAGAGTTCCACTTCTGTGGAGCTCTGGGTGAGCTGCCAGGCCCTGCAGGAGGAGGGGGCCTGTGAAGGAGGAGAAAAGAGTGGTTGACATTAAGTTATTAATTAAGTTATAATAACTTGTGCCAGAATATTGTAAAAACAAGGAGAAAAAAAGATACTATTTTAAGTCTTCCACTCTACAGAGATTATACTCAGCAAGTTGCCTCTCTTCAATTTGATTAGGAAAGTTTAAAAGGTCACAACAGACCAGAGAGTATTTGCAACCTGGAAATGAGTCAGCTTTCAGAGCACGGGGTTGAAATGCCTTGCTGAAGCAGCCTGTCCTTCTTGCACCTAAGACACCAAAACTACAGGCTGACACATGGAATTTTATGTCTGCAAAGCATTTTCTGAGCTAGCGTAATTACATTTGAAGCTGTAGCATGATATAAACTGCTTTTAAGTCCCATAAAAAGCTTGTGGTGGTCTGCACAACAAACCTCTCTAGTGCTATAACCCAGGTATTAGTCAAGAAAAAATGTTTTGTTTTAACCTTTCCCATCAAATACTCAGAAATTTAATCAAAAATCACCCAATTTTGTCCATATACATTTTTAATGTCGAGGACACGTCACATGTCATGGGGAAAAATTTGCTGCCACAAATTTCAACTAGTTCTGGTAAAGAGCTATTTCTCTAGGAATAAGGGCCCCAACAGTGCTGAGAAAAAATACCTAAATGTAGCACGTGCAATAGTGAAATGTGCTCCTATTACTTCAGACTCTTGGGACCAAGACACCAAGTTAGTCATAAATGCTCCGTGACATTAAGTTTTCCAAAGATACCAAAGCTTTGACTAGTAAACCATAAATTTACGAACACCTGAAAACCCCGCAGGGCAAAACCGAATCTTTCGGTTTGCAAAGGCAATTCCAGTGATATCATTTTATTAGCCCCTTACTACTTCACAGCTCAGAAAGCTACATGTACCCAAATTAAAGTGGTATCTCCACATCAGACTGGATTTAGTAAGGGACTACGTAATCAATACAAAAAGGGAACATAGATTATGCAAAGCTCTGCATGATAAACTGAAC
The DNA here is from genome assembly GCF_004027225.2 of Strigops habroptila. NCBI lineage: Eukaryota > Metazoa > Chordata > Aves > Psittaciformes > Psittacidae > Strigops > Strigops habroptila. The sequence goes on from NC_044282.2 coordinate 66,983,809, forward strand.
CATTCCTGTAATTTTTGCAACCATACACAGAATCATGGAATCATGGAATGGTTTGGGTTGGAAGGGACAAGGAAGGGTTGCTCCAAGCCCCGTCCAACCTGGCCTTCAACACTGCCAGGGATGGGGCAGCCACAGCTTCTCTGGACACCCTGTGCCAGCGTCTCACCAGCCTCACAGTGAAGAATTTCTTCCTACAAAGTTTCTAACTCAAAGACCAGAGAGAATTTGCAAAGCATCGTGTCATGACCTGGCTGAGCTTTAACAGGAGATATCTGAACAGTGATGGTGTCCCTCTGCAAGATGAGGCTATCTGACATACGAAACTTCAAGGTCTGAAATAACGCTGTTGAATCTGGTGGCCTCTTGGAGAAAGTGCACTGCGTGATATCACAGATATCACAGAACTGAACAAGGATTTCAATTCAGACAACGGGAAGATCTGCAGCCTTTGAAGGAAAGGGCAGCTTAGCTCACAAACCAGCTTTATCAGGTATCCTGCTGGTACATGTTAGTATAGCCTTGCCTTTCCTCCAAGTGTAGAAAGGCATTTGACTGGCAAAACCCAAAAGAAAAATCATAGAATCACAGAATAGTTTGGGTTGGAAAGGACCTTAAGATCATCTAGTTCCAACCCCCCTGCGATGGGCAGGGACACCTCACACTAAACCATGTCACCCAAGGCTCTTTCCAACCTGGCCTTGAACACCACCAGGGATGGAGCATTCACAACTTCCTTGGGCAACCCATTCCAGTGCCTCACCACCCTCACAGTAAAGAACTTCTTCCTTATATCTAACCTGAACTTCCCTGTTTAAGTTTGAAGCCATTGCCCCTTGTCCTATCACTACAGTCCCTAATGAAGAGTCCCACCCCAACATCCTTGTAGGCCCCCTTCAGGTACTGAAAAAAAGGACAAAACCAACATAACCACAGAGGCAGCAAAAGCTTTAAAAGGCTGGAACTTGCTGTTGCATACAGACTGCACCCTTGGCTGAATGTGCTTCGGGGCAAAGACGAATTAATTCCCTTTTTTCGCCCTCTTTGGCATTTTAAGTTAGGTGCCATCCTTTCTGTTGCCACAATGCCAGAGTGCTACCAGTGAGAGCGCAAAATGCCAGGACACATTTCCGAAAAGGAAGACCTCTCTCGGTTCAGACCAGCCAAGTCAAGCCTGTGCTTGCAAAGAGCCTGTGTGAGACCCCAACACCCCACCACAGGCTGCCCTGCCTCATCTTGGGGAAAAACCTTCGCCCCCCAGGGAATTCTGGTGGGAGCTCACAGCCAGTGGCATGGCTTTCACATGCACAGGTAACGATGCAGGGGAGTCTCACAATGGAGGTAACCTGTCTGTGGTCCCACTCTGTCCCTGCCATTACCTCATCCCACCCCATCTCACAGCTTCCCAGGATCTGCTCCATATCTTCGAAAGACAGTTACCAAATAAAGATACTACCTGACCAGCAGTTAACAACCAGCTTGTTAGTTAATAGCCTGAGGGAATCTGAGGGTGTTTTATGCTCTAATACTCTGTTCATTAACTATAGTAACAACCAATTTCAAGGTGATTATTGCTATTATAAGCTATGATCAATTTTTTAAACATGTTTCCATTT